>NC_041391.1:348995490-349230740 GCF_002162155.2 Triticum dicoccoides
GCGTCTCACCTTGAGGCGTCTGTAGGACTACCTCCTCCTGGCCCAGTATCCTCTGAGATAACACTTCGGTGTCATCCCCGGGCCGGGGAGTGGAAGCCGTCGGGAGCGAATAGCTATTCATCTCCGACAAACTTAAGGACCCATCCGAGGAGGGAAAGTCGATGTGGGCTTTGGGCGGACTGCACAAGCAAATCTTAACATAATAAGTAAAGCTAAAAACATGCAAAAGGTATTATGGCATCCGGATACTTATGACTTCGCCAGGGGCTTGGCCCTGGGTAGCCACTCCTCCTCACTGTAGGCGGCGGTTGTGGAGTAGTCCGGAGGGAGGGTCCTTCCCTTCTTGGACCCTTCGGCCTCCCCGGAAGGGGCAACCTTCCTTTTCTTCTCCCCCTCGGTTGGGGGAGAGGGTCTTCCTCCTCCTCCTCATTGTCATTGGAAGAGCGTGCCTCGGTGTCCTCGGACAATGAGTCCGGCACCACCTTGCGCCGGAGACTTTTCCTGGTCCCCGTGGCCTTCTTCTTGGCCTTCTTCTCCGGCGCCTCATAGGGCGCCGGAACCAGCATCTCCGTCAGGAGAGCGGTTGCTGGATCTTCAGGCAACGGAGCCGGACAGTCGATCTGCTCTGCTGTCGCCACATATTCCTATCAGATCAATACGGTGGTTTAAGTTCCTCCCATGAATATACTGAGAAAAGGCACATCTTGCTAAATGAAGAATGCTTACCGCATTGGCATGGCGCTTGGCGCTAAGTCTGCAGTCCCCGGAAGTGGGAGGAGGAACTCCACTGGACTTGAACAACACCCTCCAGACGTCTTCATGCGTCGTGTCGAAGAGCTCTTGCAGTGTCTGGTGTTGGGCCGCATCGAACTCCCACGAGTTGAATGCCTGTCTTTGACACGGGAGAATCCGGCGAATAGCATGACTTGGACCACGTTGACAAGCTTGATATTCTTGGTTATCATGTTCTTGACGTAGTTCTGGAGTCTGGTCAGTTCCGGGGATGCGCCCCAGGCTAGCCCTTCTTCTTCTAGGAGGTGAGACGCACGGGGATGCCGGATCGGAGTTCAGGGGCCGCCACCCAATTGGTGTCGCGCGGCTCGGTGATGTAGAACCACCCCGATTGCCACCCCTTCACGATCTCCACAAAGGAGCCTTCGAGCCAGGTGACGCTGGGCATCTTGCCCACCATGGCGCCTCCACACTCCGCCTGCTGGCCGACCACTATCTTCGGCTTCACATTGAAGATCTTCAGCCATAGGCTGAAGTGGGGCCTGATGCGGAGGAAAGCCTCGCAGACGACGATAACGCCGAGATGTTGAGTATGAAGTTAGGGGCCAGATCATGAAAATCCAGCCCGTAATAGAACATGAGCCCGCGGACAAATGGGTGGAGGGGGAATCCCAGTCCACGAACGAAGTGGGCGAGGAACACGACCCTCTCATGGGGCCCTGGAGTCGGAATGATTTGTCCTGCGTCCGGGAACCGGTGCGCAATATCTGCGGCCAAGTATCCAGCCGCCCGGAGCTTCGTAGTGTCCTCCTCCTTGGCGGAGGAGGCCATCCACTTGCCTCCCACTCCGAACATGATTGGTTGTGCAGATAAGGTGAGAACTGGGGTGCTAGAGCTCGAGCATGCGAGAATGGATGAGCGAAGAAGGAAGTAGGCGTGGGTGAAAGAGGATAATCCTTATCTCTTTATAAAGATGGTAGAAACTGTGCGCCCCCACTTGCCCGTTAAAATTGCTTATTTCCCAAGCGCCACGATTGATGGCGCGGTTGGGTTACCCATACCCGTATTGATGAGAATCCCGTGATAAGGGGACACGATCTTTGCTTCGACAAGACGTGTCAAGGAAACTGCCTCGCATTACGTGCAATAGCTGGTTGTGAAAAACGGTTCGAATAATGACCGGACCGTGGCATGATGTCATACTACAAAAAGCTGTCATCTGATTAGATCAGTGGAATATTATACTCTCTACGGTGGCATGTGGAATTTTTTTTGCAGAGCCAGACACGATCCTTGTGTCCTAAATCTTCTATGGAGTATTCGGAGAAGGAACCCACCTTGCAATGCCGAAGACAATCTGCACGCCGGACTCATTGTCATTGAAGCCTGGTTCAGGGGCTACTAAGGGAGTCCTGGATTAAGGGGTCCTCGGACAGCAGGACTATATACTTTGGTCGGACTGTTGGACTATGAAGATACAAGATTGAAGACTTCGTCCCATGTTCGGATGGGACTCTCCTTTGCGTGAAAGGCAAGCTTGGATATTCGGATATGTAGATTTCCTTCTCTGTAACCGACTCTATGTAATCCTAGCCCCCTCTGGTGTCTATATAATTCGAAGGGTTTAGTCTGTAGGACAATAACAATCAGAATCATAGGCTAGCTTCTAGGGTTTAGTGTAACGCCCCGAGACCGATGCTTTATTTGTCCTTCCATTTATTTTAGTTGTTGACGTGTGTTCATTATGTTTGTTGCATTATCATAATTGTTTTGCATATTTCATTCATATATGTTATGCCATGATTATGTTGAGTGCCTTGTCATATGTTTGCTTCTTGCACCATGCTCATCGCACTTGTTATGTTGCATTGTACCCTTGTCATTTTGCATTTCATCATGCTCATCATGTGGGTTGCATTCTTCATGTTGTGTGTGCATCAGCCCTTGCTATCTTTCTCAAGCCATATGCCCATGTATCATCACCTCTCCCTTCCTTCTTCCTTCATGTTTTTGCAAGTGACCTTTTCCCCTCCTCCATAATTGTTCACTCTTTTCCTGATGCTAGTGCACCTCATCCTTAACCTCTCTGACAAACGTCATCTATTTTGGAGTTGCTTTGGTTGGGTTAAGAAAATGGCTCAAGTTTGAATTTAATTCAAACTTGAATTATTTTTATACCTTTAAAAATGGCCAAAACAATTTATTCAAATACTGCATAAATCCAGGACTCCATATATATCTTTATCTTTGTGATTTTCCTTTCCAAAACCCCTGGCCTTTTCAATCTTGGAGGTGTCTAATTATTTTAGGCAGAATAAGAGAAAGGAAGGAAGGCCTCAATTCCATCCGAAGCCCACCTGGGCCTTTCTTTCCCCGGCCCAGCTGAGCCGAACGGCCACCTGCTCCCTCCCTCACGGCGTCTCCTTCCTTCAGCAGCAGCAGCAGCAGCGCCGTGAGCAGGAGGCTCACGGACGTCGAGGCCAGCGTCTGCCCGCACCCCTATAAAGCCCTCGCGGCATCCCTAGGGTTTCCCGATCCCCCTCTTTCCCCATCTCCGCCGCCACCCAAGGGCATCTCCCCTGCCTTCCTCCTTCCTCGTGAGAGACTCGAGAGAGCGCAGGAGCATGTGCTCGTCGCCGGCGTGCTCTTTGTCAAGCCCAGCCGCAGCCAAGGCGGCCAGGAGCACCCCGACGTCGACTACTTCCTCTACGTCACGGATCGAACACTATCTCGCCTTCATGCCATCGGCCACGTCGTCTCCCTCCTCTGCTTCCCCTTCCTTCATGGTCAAAATTTCGACAAGGTTCAGAGCTCCCTCCCGCCGGCGTGTATCCGTCGACCTCGTCGTGTCATATGGTGAGCTGGGTAACGCCCCTTCCTCTCTGTTCCTTCCTCTCGATGTTTGATCACCCGCATGCCTCACCTGATCATCGCCATGCCGCTCGCCCGAGACGAGCTGCTGCTCGACCTCGAGTTCCCTCACACCCGAGACGCTCGCTCACTGCACGCTTGCTCCACACACGCGCGGCTGCACCTCCGGAGCACATGCTCGTGAGCTCAAGCAAACCGGCATGCCCGCCACTGCTCAGCCGTCCTCGCCGTCGTTGCGTTTGCTCGCCGGCAACCATGGCCGAAGCAAGGCTCAGCCTTGCCTTGCGCATCCACACCCGCACCCTCGCGTTGTTGCTCCACCTCACGCACCCTGGCACATTTCCGCACCCCCGCCGGTGATCCGCTTCTCTTGTAGCCGCTACTCTGCTCGTCGTCGTTGCCAGCAAGTCGCTGTGCGTCCATGGATCCAAGACCGGGTCTTGCCCTCTTCAATTAATGCTCTGCACCTTCCCAATCACAACACACTGACCAGCCCAACTGGTTAGTCATCCCCTTTGTCACCCTTTCGACCACGGACCGAATCCCCGCGGGCGCAACATTCTTTTCCACCAGATCAAACTCTGTTCTGTACATGTACTCTCAAGTCCTACATCCATCCCAAACATATTCCAGGCGAGATGGTCAGCCTGCTTTGCTTTCAACGGTGAGGTGCTGGGTTCAATTCCCAGGCACCCCAATTTTTGCCCCTGTTTCCTCTTATTTATCTTTTGCACAACTACTTGGGCCTCCTTCACTGCTTGGCCGCTGCACCGTCCTGCTTCCGGCCCAAGCATGTTTTCCCCCTCTACACTAAGGTTTTATCATTTTCCAGTGTAAGCATATTTACATAACTGCCATTGTTTTGCATTGCTCATATTTAAATATGCATGCATCCAAACTAAATAAACTATATAGGTAAAATGCTTAGAATTTCTTCTAGTTTCACAATATCCAACTTTCATCCATGTTTAAAATGTTTAAATTGCTGTTTGCATTAATTTGTGAATATGCCATGTTAAAATGATTTATTTCATAACTAAATAACCATAGCTCCGAATTTAATAAACTTTATATGTAAATGGGTGGAAAAATGCCTAGATTAACATGGTGCACTTTATGTTGCTGTTTAACAACATTAAAATTGTGTTTAGGGCAGAATAGTACCAAATTCATTTTGTGCACATGGGGGATTTCTAGAATTGTTGTTTGTTGTTCCGGCCTCACTTAAACTTGCCTAGATAGGTAGATTAATTATGTTTCACCTCTTGCCATGTTTAACAACATTTAATATTGTTGTGTACCTAAATGACAGAGAACTAAATATGTCAATGTGGTGTTTCGTCAATATGCAACTCGTTGCATATTGAGCTCCACTTAATTGGTAGTATTGTTTGTTGCACTTTGCCATGCCATGCCTCTTTAAACCGGACATGCATCATACTTGTTTGTGCATCATGCCATGTTTATGCTTGTGCATTTACCATGTTGTTTATTTCTTTCCGGTGTTGCTTCTTAGTTCCGGTAATGTTGCGATTGTGAGGATTCGTTCGACTACTTCCGTTCGTCTTCTTCATGGACTCGTTCTTCTTCCTTGCGGGATCTCAGGCAAGATGACCGTTACCCTGGATCTCACTACTATCATTGCTATGCTAGTTGTTTCGTTCTATCGCTATGCTGCGCTACCTATCACCTGTTTATCGAGCCATCCCATATTGCCATGAACCTCTAACCTTTGACACCTTTCCCATGCAAAACGTTGTTTGGCTATGTTACCGTTTTTCTCAGCCCCTCTTATAGCGTTGCTAGTTGCAGGTGAAGTTGAAGATTGCTCTATGGTGGACAGGATTTTGGTTGGGATATCACAATATCTCTTATATTATTAATGCATCTATATACTTGGTAAAGGGTGGAAGACTCGGCCTTTTGCCTAGTGTTTTGTTCCACTCTTGCCGCCCTAGTTTCCGTCATACCGGTGTTATGTTCCCGGATTTTGCGTTCCTTACGCGGTCGGGTGATTTAAGGGACCCCCTTGACAGTTCGCTTTGAATAAAACTCCTCCAGCAAGGCCCAACCTTGGTTTTACCATTTGCCTCACCACCACCTACCCTTTCCCTTGGGTCGGCCAACCCGAGGGTCATCTTTATTTTAGCCCCCCCGGGCCAGTGCTTGTCTAAGTGTTGGTCCGAACTGAGCTGCCTGCGGGGCCACCTCAGGGCAACTTGAGGGTTGGTTTTACTCATAGCTAGTCTCATCCGGTGTTGCCCTGAGAACGAGATATGTGCAGCTCCTATCGGGATTTGTCGGCGCATCGGGCGGCTTTGCTGGTCTTGTTTTACCATTGTCGAAATGTCTTGTAAACCGGGATTCCGAGTCTGACCGGGTCTTCCTGGGAGAAGGTCTATTCCTTTGTTGATCGCGAGAGCTTGTCATGGGCTAAGTTGGGACACCCCTGCAGGGTATAATCTTTCGAAAGCCGTGCCTGCGGTTATAGGCAGATGGGAATTTGTTAATGTCCGGTTGTAGATAACTTGACACTAGATACGAATTAAAACGCATCAACCGCGTGTGTAGCCGTGATGGTCTCTTTTCGGCGGAGTCCGAGAAGTGAACACGATTTTTGTGTTATGTTTGACGTAAGTAGGAGTTCAGGATCACTTCTTGATCATTGCTAGCTTCGCGACCGTTCCTTTTGCTCTCTTCTCGCTCTTATTTGCGTATGTTAGCCACCATATATGCTTAGTCGCTGCTGCAGCCTCACCACTTTACCCCTTCCTTTCCCATTAAGCTTTGCTAGTTTTGATACCCATGGTAATGGGATTGCTGAGTCCTCGTGGCTCACAGATTACTACAACAACAGGTGCAGGTACAGGTTTTGCGATGATCATGACGCGAGAGCGATGCTTGCTTGCGTTGAGTTCTTCTTCTGCTTCTTCGATCAGGGGATAGGTTCCAGGTCGGCAGCCTGGGCTAGCAGGGTGGATGTCGTTTGAGTTTCTGTTTTATGTTTCATCTGTAGTCGGATGTTGCTCTTATGTATTGTGATGTTGTATTCGTGTGGCATTGTATACCTTATGTATGTATCCCCATCTATTATGTAATGTTGATGTAATGATATCCACCTTGCAAAAGCGTTTCAATATGCGGGTCTATCCTTGGTGGGACCTTCGAGTTCCTTTTGGATAGGGTCGCATATTGGGCGTGACAAGTTGGTATCAGAGCCTCAACCGACCATAGGAGCCCCCTTGATTGTTGGCCGTTGCTGAGTCTAGAAGAAAACTATTTTGAGTCTTAGGATTATATATATCGGAGAGTAGGATTCTTTTTACTCCTCAGTCCCTTCGTCGCTCTGGTGAGGTCTCCTGACGTAGATGTTTTGTCTTTCCTCTCCTCAAATTTCACTAAGTTTTTTTAGGATCACGCGGGTATCTTGGAATCCTTTCGATGGTTTTGTGACGAGAACATTGTTCTTGGTGCCTCCTGTCTATTTATGTGGCTTTGACCCGGGGAGTTGAGCTCCGAGGTGTTGTCGTCACAATTTTAACGTTGCAGTTCTAGAATACCTGAGTTTTGCTGACATCAAAAATCTCTTTTATGCAGTTGTTGGTGAGATAACCTCGACGTCACCCAGTACTGGGGAGTTCGGGAGTATTGCCATAACTCGTATAACGGATGCTTTTCGAAGGTTGAGGTACACGATTTCTGAAGGTTTCTTGGTTATGTGTTGACGGATGGATACAACTTGGATGTAGGTATTGTTAGTTTGGGTGAGATATATTGCTTCCCCTGTATCCCCAACACCAGATTGCATAACCAGAAAGTTTCGGGAGTTTATAGGTGGGAATTCAAGTAGCTCTAGTTTTATCTTTCCAACAGACACATGGTACGATATGGGATCTATCATATGTTTGTTTCCGGCTTATTCTGCAAGCCAAATCCTTTGTTTTATTTTATTTGTGGTATTCGAGTTGCTTCGAAGTCAAATGTTGAATCCATACCTTTCCTAAACGGTGTTCTCATATTGCTATGTGAATACTAATCCTTCTTGATCATCAAGGTCGTCATGTTAATTCATTTCCAATCGGTGCGCTTCTCTTCGAGATGATCCCATCATTCTCCCCATCCGCAAGATCAATTCTAAGATTTCTCAACGGTGTTTGTTTCGTTCATCCCAAGTTGTCTTTGTTTTTCCCCACCCTCCCACCCTTTTTCTTCAAGGACTCAGATTTCTTAATCGGGTGTCCATTTTATTGATGGGAAGACTCTCCATTCTTTTCCGTCAATGTTCTTATCCGGTGATTTCCCATGAAGATGCTCAACAGTTTCAAGTTCATCATCCTTCATTGTTTTTCTTCTCCGGTGGATCCAATTCAAGCTTTTGGTGTTGATCATGTCCCTTTCCTCGTTTCAAATGTTTTTCCACATCGGTGCACCTCTTAATTGTTCACCTCTCTCTATTCTTATCCGGAGTGCTCAAGATATCTCAGAAGACTTGTGTTTCCATTCTTAATCCGTTCAAGATATCTCGAGGTTGTTATCTCATTCAAGCTATTTAATTCTACCGGTGCAATCTCTATTTCAAGCAATCCTTCAACGGTGTTTCTTTTGAGTGGGCCCTAACCCACAGGTCTTTTCCCAGGATCTTACCTGACTCTTCTAATTATTCCGGAGCTATTCCAATGTCTTTTCAGAGTTTGACGTAAGAATGAAGTTCATCAGTCACATGCCATCTCCAAGATCGATTTCAAATTATTTCATTGTTGGCTCAACCTCTTTGTTTTTTTCATCCTTCTGGAGTGTCTCAACAATTCATGGTGGTGTTTCTCATCGTCATTCTCGAATTTTGAAGACCGAAGAAGAGTTCCTCTTAAATCTTTAACCGTTCTTCCAGAGATTCATGGTTCAAGCTTGATGCCATCCTCTCATAATTGTTTTCGATTGTGAGAATTCGTTTCACCATCCGGAGTAATTCAGGATTCTTTTCAGTTTCATTCTCCGGAGCCAATCATCTCAGAATTATTAATTCTCAGCGTTCAGCTCTCGTTCTCGAATTCTTCGGGTGAATCGTTCAAATATCCTCTAATCAGTTCATGATCTCTTTGTTCTCATGTATCTATATCTCCTCAAGTATCTTCATTCGTTTCCCAACTCTTCCCGGTGAATTGTGCCTTTGCTATGTTCATTTTCAATTCGTACGGTGGTTCGCTCAAGATTCCTTTTCTCTTGTTATCATATCAATTCATTCGTTCTTTCCAATTCCACCGGTGGTTCGTTGAAGACCTTCCCTAGTTTGCGCCATATCTATCTTAATCCTTTTTACGAGAATAAGTAGTATGCCAAATCCGCTGCTTGTCATCAATTTAAATTGGTGAAGGATACACATAACATAATTCTTATCATTGTTTCATCCAAGTGATCTAGTTTCTTCTTTCTAGAGTTGTTCATCATGTCATTTTTCTTGGTTCGAGATGCTTCATCTTTTCTTTTACGGAGTTCCATGTTTTCTCGGGTATATCGTCGCGAAGCTCCATCTAAATCATTGCAAGGCTTCACCTTGTGTTTTCAACTTCTCTTTCTTTCTACCATCCTTTCATTATCGGAGTTCTTCATGGAGGCTCTACATGATGGTTCATCAAGGAATCTTTTCATTCTTCAATTGTTCTTCAAGATTTCTCTTGAAGTTATGATCCGTCAAGCTATACTCTAAAATAAACATGGTGCTCAACACATGTTTTATTTTTGAGGAACTCAAGTATTCTTCATCTTGCATTTCGAAGTGCAATTCTTTCTACCTTATCTTTTGAGATGGTGATATGTCATTCTTGATAATTTCCATTCATGTTTCGTGATTCACATGTTGTCAAGAATGAGGTATTTTAAATCCATTAATCTCTTCATTGGAGTTATCTTGTGTCATATTTCACCTAAAGCCTTCCCTAAGGAATGTTGTTATTGTGGTGATTATCAATGCTCCAAGTTATCTCTCTATCATCTTGGTGGAAGAAGTTTTCCATCTCGTTGGTGTTATCAATTATATTATTTGTTTCCGTAGTGGCAGAATTTCGCGTCAATTTTGAGAAGTTTTTCCTTAAGCCCACTACAAGCGTATTCATTTCGTTGTTGGTTTTCCAACAACTCCGTTATAACCTTCTTGGAAGGATGCTTTCCAAGCTCATTTGTGGCAGAAGTTGGCATTTTCTCCTACATTCTGTTATTCCAATGATCTATCTTCTATTCTTTCTTCCGGAGGCATTGTGATGTTGCTCTTTTCACTCATCATCTCGAATGGTTAGGATCGTGTTCTTTTCATGTTTATCCATTTAACCGGAGTGTTGTGTCATCTCTTCAAGTTCTTTTCATCTTATCAAGTTTTCCTTCTTCTTTCAGTCGAAGTGATGCCCAAATTATATCAATCTTATTCCTTCTCTATCTAGTTTTAACCGGAGTGGTTTCAATATCTATCTTATCACTAAACCTCTTGGTTCTCATCATATCCCTTGTTCCTCTTTTCTAACGAAGTGTTTTTGTCACATCCCTAGTTCTGGTATGCTCAAGGCTAGCTAGTCATTTGTGCATCATGTTTAAATTTCATTTAAATTTGAAATGAGGATTTGTGAAACCCTCAGAATCATTTTTAGAAATGACCCAAATAAAAAATTGCTCCAAAAAGGTCCAAGAAAATGCTCATGTTGCTCTCTGAAAATATTGGACAGAGATAAAAATCAAACCAATATTTTTAATGAGCTCATAAGTATTTATTTTGGGAATTTGGATTAATCCAGTAATTATTTTGCTTTGGATATATATATGTTATATATATAATATATGTCCAATAATTATGCTAGTCGCTGAGGAGCTCTGGAATAATACCACTAGTTCCTACAAAAATTGGCATAAGTAAATAAAATGATTTAGTATTTTTATTAAATCAAAACAAATGTCAGCAAATAGAAAAAGAAACAAAAGGTGAAAAACCTTATCTGGGCCGCTTACCTGTGCAGCCGCACACTATGCAGCCCAGCAACCCAACAGGCTGGCCCAGCTGACTGGCAGTGCCAGTCATCGTCTCCACCACGCCAGGAGGACACCGAGCACGCGCCCGGCCACCTCCTGCCTCCATGCCTGCCTGTCCTCCCCCCTCGTCGCCTGGATCACCCGCGCGACGCCATGCGACGCCCCGTACCCCTCTCACTCTACCCCCGGTCCTCTCCTCTCCTCTCCCTCGCTTTCTCTCTCGCGGCCGAAATCGCCGTCGCCGCCGTCCACAGCCACCGTGGCCTCGGCCACTGCCGCACCTCCCCGACACGCTCCCCAGCTCCGCTGCGACCCCCTCTACCTCCTCGTCGAGCCACGCACCTCCGGACGGCCTCCATCGTCGTCACCATCGTCTCTTCACCGCCGGCCGCCGTGGATCTCCATCGCCGCCCCGTCGACCATAGCGCGTCCCCGAGCTCGCCTTCAAGCCCATCGAGATCGCTGTGAGCTGCTGCTCCTCCTCCCCCTCTCCGTTCTCGCCCTCGCACACCGCAGCCGCATCCCTGCTCGTGCCCTACTCCGGCCGCCGCCGCGAGCTCTGCTCCGGCGAGCTCCGCCGTTCCCACGGCCTTCCCTGAGCGCGGCTGGATGCGCCCGTGCACGGGCTACCCGCCGGTGGCCTCCATGTGCCAAACTGTGGCCTCCAGCTCGCTCTGGCGAACTTCCGCCGTGGCTCGAGGTCGTCGCCGGCGAAACTCCGGCGACTGACGTGGCGCGTGATTAGCTGCTAACCTCACCGCTTAATTAACCCCTGACACTGATGAGTGGGCCCCAGCGCCACTAATCCTACAATTAGGATAATATAACCCCCTGTTAACTAGCCGGTCACTGACGTGTGGACCCCACGCGTCAGGTTTGACGTGGTCAGTGCCGTTGACTCGCTGACATAGTGATGACGTCATGCTGACGCAGTTATTCATTTTCTGGTATTAAAATTGATCAGGAAAATCCAGAAAATGATTTAAACTTCAAAAATTCATAGAAATTCAACCGTGGCTCAGATTGAAATAATTTATATATGAAAAATTATCAGAAAAATGCAATCTATCCATCTGTACTAGTTTCATGCATGACAAACAAACTTATACATGCTGTATAAGTGAAAACATGTAAATGGCATTTATAAAGAGTTAATTTGGAGTTGCATTTGAACTCTTGGTTCAAATGAACTTCAACCAAATGATTGCTAGATGCATTAGCTCAAACAGCATCACATCTACATGCCATGTTCATGCATCATATTGTTGCATATGCTTGTGTATTGATTGTCGACACCGTTCCTTCTCGATAGGTCCTGCTCCGGAGAGTGTTCCAGAGTACCTGTCCAAGGAGCAGTGCCCCCTCTGTTGATCTACCAGGCAAGCAAACCCCCTTGTTCATTCCGATAAAATCCTACTCTCTCGCTCCTGCCCTTTGTTATTGCATTAGGACAACAACGATTCAACTGCTACTTTGTGCTGCGGTAGTTGAACCCATTCCTCTGCATGACCTGTCATTGCCACAGTAAATAGTTGAAACCCACTAGCATGTGTAGGAGTTGATTGAGCCATGTTGTGTTCCTACCATGCTATTCCTACTATTGCTTAGAGTTGTGTCAGGTCTGATTCATTGGGAATGAATTGGAGTGTTACGATATGTTCTGGTGCTGAGAGTTAAGTGTGTGAACACGATTTGGTAAAGGTAGCGGTGAGAGGCCATGTAGGAGTACATGGTGGGTTGTCTCACTGGAACCGTCCTTAAGCACTGAGTTCTATGTAGGTTGTCCAATGACTCGATACTACCACACGTTGGGCTCCGGGCGCTCCAAGCCCTCTCGACTTATTAACCAACTTGATCTCTGTCCAGGAGTCGCAACTAGTTTCTGGTGTTTGTAGGCAGTGTTAGTAGTCTACCAAGTGGCACCCGGCCAGGTGGACTTGGGACAGACTAGGCACAAGTGGCACGGTGTACCAAGCGTAGATCCATCCGGCGAGGTGGGCTTGGGAACCCTGCACACATTGTTTGGGGCCGTGAGTGAAACCCCGGCCGGATCTCCTTGCGGATGGAACCCGAATAGGCGATGAACCTGGATTAGAGTCTTGTGTGGTTAGTCAGGTCATGGCCGACTCCCTCGCCAGGCTTCCGCTTGAAGGTTGCCGAGATACATGACGTGTACATGGCGGTAAGTGGCGAGAGCGTGTGTGAAGAAGTACACCCCTGCAGGGTTAACATGATCTATTCGAATAGCCGGGTCCGCGATTATGGACTTCTTGGATGCTTACATGGTACATAGACAACTTGAAGTGGATACTCTAAAATGCTCAAGACAAGTGTGAGTGCTATGGATGGCCTTCTCGTAGGGAGACGGGGATGAATCCATAGTAGTGTATTGTGTGGTGATTAGTGGACTCGTGTGCGCCATATCACCTCAAAGAAGTTCTGGTAGTCGTAGAACAGGATAGCCACAGAGTCAAAGCTGGCTTGCTGCAACTAAACCCCACATTACCCTCTTGATATAAATGCATGTTTGATAGGATCTGATGTAAGTCTTGCTGAGTACCTTTGTACTCATGTTGCTTTATTTATGTTTTTGCAGCGAAGACTTCGGTCTTACTAGTGTTCTCGTGGACTTCGACGAGTAGCTTGTACCTCAGCTACAATCTTGATCGGATGTAGTGGATAGTGAGGCTCTTCAGCCTTTTTCGTTTGTAGATGTCTGTACTCAGACATGTAATGCTTCTACTTGTTGCTTGTATGCTCTGCATGATGGGTCATGTGACCCTTGTTTGCAATAAATGCTATGTTGGCTCTTTGAGCCTTTATGTATATGAGTGATTGAGTTATGTTGTGATGCCATGTTGTACAACACATACTTGCATGTTATGCATACGTGTAATGTGTATTGTTATGTGTGGGATCTGACTATCTAGTTGTTTATCCTTAGTAGCCTCTCTTACCGGGAAATGTCTCCTAGTGCTTCCACTGAGCCCTGGTAGCTTGCTACTGCTCCGGAACACTTAGGCTGGCCGGCATGTGTCCTTCCTTGTTCCTGTGTCTGTCCCTTCGGGGAAATGTCACGCGATGAATACCGGAGTCCTGTTAGCCCGCTACAGCCCGGTTCACCGGAGTCCTGTTAGCCCAGTGCTACAGCCTGGATTCACTCACTGATGACCGACACGTTCGATGCTGGGTCATGGATGCCTGTCCCTATAAGTTTGTGAGACTTTGGGTTTATGACTAGCCATGTCAGCCCGGGCTCCTTATCATATGGATGCTAGCGACACGATCATATACATGTGCCAAAAGGCGCAAACGGTCCCGGGCAAAGGTAAGGCGACACCCGTGGGGATACCGTGCGTGAGGCCGCGAAGTGATATGAGGTGTTACATGCTAGATCGATGTGGCATTGAGTCCGGGTCCTGACAGCTTTGGTATCAGAGCCTGACTGCCTGTAGGATTACCAAGCCAAACTGGTCGAAGTTGAGTCTAGAAATTCTTTAGTTATGTAAGGGAATTGATTGTGGGAAGGAACATAAGGCTCTTTTTACTCCTTATACCTCATGGCCTTCTGATCTGAGTCATCCTATCTTTCCTACGGGGTTAAGGAACTAGGCTCTCTCTTCCGTCTATTAGGATCACGTGTTACTACTCCGTAGTCCCATAGGATTGGTTGATCAGAGTCATATCCCAGTTTCGAGTACTTCCGGTGTAGTCTGTTTAGTACTATCCCAGAACCTTGAGTGGTGATGTTGAGTTGTTGTACTACCCCATCGTTGGCAGGATGTCTCATTCTGAGCATTTTACTGCCGTTATGCTGCCGAAATTGTCCTAGGAGTTTGAGAGTTACTAATTTCCTTGTCCTTCATTCTATAGCCTATAGATGATGCTGATTACGTCCTTGGTTTCGTTTCTCAGGATGTCATCAGCTAAGCGAAGTTCTGTTGCTCGTAGCCAGAACCACGGAGATGGTAGGGATGAGGATCCTCCCGACCAGCCTTCGTTGATAGAGTTCATGTTAGAGATGGAGAGGAACAAGCGTGAGTCTAACCGCTTGTTGGCACGTATCGAGGAGAACACCGCACATCGGTTCAAAGGGTCTGCAACCATTCATGACTTCATTCGCTTGCACCCACCCACCTTTCATCATTCTATTGAGCCACTCGATGCAGATGACTGGCTCCATAGCATCACTCATAAGCTGCGTTCTGCGAACGTAGCTGAAGATGACAAGGTCACTTATGCCACATACCACCTGGAAGGTCCTGCTAGTCTTTGGTGGCAGAACTATGAGGCTATGCTTCCAGCTAGCCAGACTCCTACCTGGAGGGGTTTCATTGAGGCTTTTCACGAGCATCACATTCCTGAAGCCCTCATCGATCGCAAGAGAGAAGAGTTCTGTAGTTTCACCCAAAGTAAGATGGCTGTTGATGCTTACAGTAGAGAGTTTGAGAACCTTGCGCGCTATGCCACAGAAGAGGTGTCCATGGACGCCAAGAAGCAGGCTAGGTTCTGGAAGGGTCTCAACCCCAAGTTGCATCGTGATCTCCACTTGCACCATTGCAATACATTCCAGGCTCTAGTGAACAAGGCCATTAATGCAGAGACAGCTCAGCTCACTTACGAGGAGTCTCGTAAGCACACCCATGATTTGGGATCTTCCTCCGGTTCTAGTTCTCAAAAGCGCCGGATTTGGGTTCCGAACTCCGCTCTTCCACCCGGATATGTACCGAGGCCATCTTATGTGGCACCTCATCCAGTTCAGCAGTATGCTCCACCCAGGCCTATTGGTGGACCGCCTGCCAATGCGGGTCCACATCCTACCTCCAAGATTTGTTACAAGTGCGGAGAGCCAGGCCACATTGCCCGTATTTGCACTCAGACCAGAGTTGCTCCACCCCAGCCCGAGAAGTCTGTTGGCCATGGTAAGCCATCACGCAAGATGATTAGTGTCAAGTCAGCTCCCGCTGAACGTGGACGCGTGCATCACGTCTCAGCTAAAGACGCTCATGATGATCGGGATGTTGTTCTTGGTACACTCCTTGTCAACTGTCATCCAGCATCGGTTCTGTTCGATACTGGAGCGTCTCATTCCTTCATTTCTGAAAGCTATGCCCGCTTGCACGACATGTCATTTTGTGATATGCCCTCCCCACTACTTATTCAAACTCCTGGATCCAAATGGCAAACTTCTAGGATAAGTTATGGCAATGAAATCCATGTTGACAGACTTGTATTCCTTGCTTCCTTGATATCTCTCAAGTCTTCGGATATTAACATCATCTTGGGTATGGACTGGATGACAGCTCATCATGCCAAGATTGATTGTTTCACCAGGTCTGTTCAGCTTACACATCCATCTGGCAAGATAGTCACTGTCTCCACTAGAGTTGCTAAGCGTCAGCTCTATTCTCTTAATGCCAGCCCTCTTCCAGACCTTGAAGATATCCCGATAGTCCGTGATTTTCCGGAGGTCTTTCCAGAGGAACTGCCAGGTGTTCCACCTGACAGAGATGTAGAGTTTGTCATAGATCTTATTCCAGGAACCGCTCCAATCTCTAGGAGACCTTACAAGATGGAACCCTTAGAACTAGCTGAGCTTAAGAAACAACTTGATGAGTCCTTGCAAAAGGGTTTCATCCATCCTAGTTCTTCTCCTTGGGCTTGCCCCGTCCTCTTCGTCAAGAAGAAGGATGGTACGGACCGGATGGTTGTAGATTATCGTCCCGTTAATTTGGTCACGATAAAGAACAAGTATCCGCTCCCCAGGATCAACGACCTGTATGATCAGCTCGCTGGATCCTCAGTCTTCTCCAAGATGGATTTGAGGTTAGGCTACCACCAAATCAAGATCAGAAAAGGGGACATCCCTAAAACGGCTTTTGTCACTCGTTATGGTCAGTACGAGTACACCGTCATGTCCTTTGGCCTAACCAACGCTCCAGCTACTTTCTCCCGCTTGATGAACTCGATCTTCATGGAGTACTTAGATAAGTTCGTCGTGGTTTATCTCGATGATATTCTTATTTACTCGAAGAACGAGGAGGAGCATCCGAACATCTTAGACTTGTGTTAGAAAAACTCAGAGAGCACCGCCTTTATGCCAAGTTCTCCAAGTGCAAATTTTGGTTGCCAGAAGTGACCTACCTAGGCCACGTAATCTCTGGTAAGGGCATTGCTGTCAATCCCGAGAGAGTTAAGGCCGTTCTCGATTGGACTCCACCTGAAACCGTTAAACAAGTTAGGAGTTTCCTTGGTGTAGCCAGCTATTGTCGCTGCTTTGTTGAAAACTTCTCCAAAGTAGCCAAACCCCTCACGGAACTTCTCAAGAAAGATAAAAAGTTTGAGTGGTCCCCACAGTGTGAGTACAGTTTTCAGGAACTGAAAAGACGCCTGACTTCTGCTCCTATACTTGTGCCACCGGATTTCACTAAAGACTTTGTTATCTACTGCGACGCCTCATGATAGGGACTAGGTTGCATTCTTATGCAGGATCGTCATGTGATTGCCTATGCATCTCGACAGTTGCATCCACATGAGGATAATTATCCTACACATGATCTAGAGCTTGCAGCCGTAGTCTATGCACTCAAGACCTGGCGACATTACCTTCTTGGTAAACATTGCGAGACCTACACCGATCACCAGAGTCTCAAGTATATCTTCACCCAACCAGATTTGAACCTTAGGCAAAGACGTTGGTTGGAGTTAATCACAGATTATGATCTAGGGATTACCTACACCCCAGGCAAAGCCAATGTCATGGCTGATGCGCTAAGCCGTAAATCCTATTGCAACAATCTCATGTTGCAGCAAGGCCAACCATTTCTCCATGAGGAATTTTGTAAGCTTAACCTTCACATAGCTACTCGCGGATTCCTTTCTACCTTGGTGGCGTAACCTGACCTTGAGGATCAGATTATCGCAGCTCAAAAGCAGGACACGGGAATTTCCCGAATCAAGAGAAACATTAAGAAGGGAGTTGGTGGATGTTTCTCTATGGATGATCATGGTGTTGTTTTCTTTGAGAATCGCTTGGTGATTCCCAAGAATCAACATCTGCGACAATTGATTCTTAAGGAGGCGCATGAATCCCCTCTCACGATTCATCCCGGTAGTACTAAGATGTATCAGGACCTACGCCAGAGGTTCTGGTGGACTAGGATGAAGAGAGAAATCGCCGACTTTGTTGCTAATTGTGACGTTTGTCGACGCGTTAAGGCAGAGCATCAAAGGCCTGCTGGCACCCTTCAGCCTTTAACTATTCCTGAGTGGAAATGGGATAAAGTTGGTATGGATTTCATCACCGGCTTTCCCAGGACCAAGAGAGGGAATAACGCTATCTTCGTAGTTGTTGATCGTCTTTCCAAAGTGGCTCACTTCCTTCCTGTTCGAGAGAGTATCACTTCTAGTCAGCTCGCTGACTTATACATTTCTCGAATAGTGTCACTTCATGGTGTTCCACTAGAGATCAATTCAGACCGTGGTAGTCTTTTCACTTCTCATTTCTGGGATAGTTTCCAAACTGCCATGGGAACCCATCTTTCCTTCAGTACCGCTTTCCACCCTCAGTCGAGTGGTCAGGTGGAAAGGGTCAACCAAATTCTCAAAGACATGCTTAGAGCTTGCGTTATCTCATTCGGTATGGATTGGGAGAAATGTCTTCCTTTCGCCGAGTTTGCTTATAACAATAGCTATCAATCCAGCCTCAAGAAAGCTCCTTTTGAGGTTCTCTATGGACGAAGATGTCGAACACCTTTGAACTGGTCAGAAACCGGTGAAAGACAATTCTTTGGACCGGACATGATCCAGGAGGCAGAAGAGCAAGTTCGCATCATTCGTGAGAATTTGAAAACAGCCCAGTCTCGTCAAAAGAGCCAGTATGATCGTCATCATAAGGATATGGCTTATGAAGTTGGCGACAAAGCTTACCTTCGGGTTACTCCTTTGAAGGGTACCCATCGTTTCGGTATCAAGGGCAAGTTGGCTCCTCGTTACATTGGTCCTTTTCGCATTCTCGCTAAACGAGGAGAGGTTGCCTACCAGTTGGAACTACCCCCACATCTTTCCAGAGTGCATGATGTCTTCCACGTCTCCCAACTCAGGCGTTGCTTCTCGGATCCTATCCGCGGAGTGGACCACGAAACGCTTGATCTCCAAGATAACCTCACATATCGAGAGTACCCGGTTCACATTCTTGATCAAGCAGAGCGTGTTACTCGACGTCATAACATCAAGTTTCTCAAGGTTCAGTGGTCTCATCATTCCGAGAGAGAAGCTACTTGGGAGCGAGAAGATCGTCTTCGACTGGAGTACCCCACCTTCTTTCCGTCGACCCCTGAATCTCGGGACGAGATTCTTTCAAGTGGGGGCGAGTTGTCACATCCCTAGTTCTGGTATGCTCAAGGCTAGCTAGTCATTTATGCATCATGTTTAAATTTCATTTAAATTTGAAATGAGGATTTGTGAAACCCTCAAAATCATTTTTAGAAATGACCCAAATAAAAAAATTGCTCCAAAAAGGTCCAAGAAAATGCTCATGTTGCTCTCTGAAAATATTGGACAGAGATAAAAATCAAACCAATATTTTTAATGAGCTCATAAGTATTTATTTTGGGAATTTGGATTAATCCAGTAATTATTTTGCTTTGGATATATATGTGTTATATATATAATATATGTCCAATAATTATGCTAGTGGCTGAGGAGCTCTGGAATAATACCACTAGTTCCTACAAAAATTGGCATAAGTAAATAAAATGATTTAGTATTTTTATTAAATCAAAACAAATGTCAGAAAATAGAAAAAGAAACAAAAAGGGAAAAACCTTACCTGGGCCGCTTACTTGTGCAGCCGCGCACTGTGCAGCCCAGCAACCCAACAGGCCGGCCCAGCTGACTGGCAGTGCTAGTCGTCGTCTCCACCGCGCCAGGAGGATGCCGAGCACGCGCTCACCGCACGCGGCCACGCGCCCGGCCACCTCCTGCCTCCCTGCCTGCCTGTCCTCCCCCCTCGTCGCCTGGATCACCCGCGTGACGCCACGCGACGCCCCGTACCCCTCTCACTCTCCCCCGGTCCTCTCCTCTCCTCTCCCTCGCTTTCTCTCTCGCGGCCGAAATCACCGTCGCCGCCGTCCACAGCCACCGTGGCCTCGGCCACTGCCGCACCTCCCCGACACGCTTCCCAGCTCCGCCGCGACCCCCTCTACCTCCTCGTCGAGCCACGCACCTCCGGACGGCCTCCATCGTCGTCACCGTCGTCTCTTCACCGCCGGCCGCCATGGATCCCCATCGCCGCCCCGTCGACCACAGCGCGTCCCCGAGCTCACCGTCAAGCCCATCGAGATCGCTGTGAGCTGCTGCTCCTCCTCCCCCTCTCCGTTCTCGCCCTCGCACACCGCAGCCGCATCCCCGCTCGCGCCCGACTCCGGCCGCCGCCGCGAGCTCTGCTCCGGCGAGCTCCGCCGTTCCCACGGCCTTCCCTGAGTGCCGCTGGATGCGCCCGTGCACGGGCTACCCACCGGTGGCCTCCGTGTGCCAAACCGTGGCCTCCAGCTCACTCCAGCGAACTTCCGCCGTGGCTCGAGGTCATCACCGGCGAAACTCCGGCGACTGACGTGGAGCGTGATTAGCTGCTAACCTCACCGCTTAATTAACCCCTGACACTGACGAGTGGGCCCCAGCGCCACTAATCCTACAATTAGGATAATATAACCCCCTGTTAACTAGCCGGTCACTGACGTATGGACCCCACGCGTCAGGTTTGACGTGGTCAGCGCCGTTGACTCGCTTACGTAGTGATGACGTCATGCTGACGCAGTTATTCATTTTCTGGTATTAAAATTAATCAGGAAAATCCAGAAAATGATTTAAACTTCAAAAATTCATAGAAATTAAACCGTGGCTCAGATTGAAATAATTTATATATGAAAAATTATCAGAAAAATGCAATCTATCCATCTGTACTAGTTTCATGCACGACAAACCAACTTATACATGCTGTATAAGTGAAAACATGTAAATGGCATTTATAAAGAGTTAATTTGGAGTTGCATTTGAACTCTTGGTTCAAATGAACTTCAACCAAATGATTGCTAGCTGCATTAGCTCAAACAACATCACATCTACATGCCATGTTCATGCATCATATTGTTGCATATGCTTCTGTATTGATTGTCGACACCGTTCCTTCTCGATAGGTCTTGCTCCGGAGAGTGTTCCAGAGTACCTGTCCAAGGAGCAGTGCCCCCTCTGTTGATCTACCAGGCAAGCAAACCCCCTTGTTCATTCCGATAAAATCCTACTCTCTCGCTCCTGCTCTTTATTATTGCATTAGGACAACAACGATTCAACTGCTACTTTGTGCTGCGGTAGTTGAACCCATTCCTCTGCATGACCTGTCATTGCTATAGTAAATAGTTGAAACCCACTAGCATGTGTAGGAGTTGATTGAGCCATGTTGTGTTCCTACCATGCTATGCCTGCTATTGCTTAGAGTTGTGTCAGGTCTGATTCATTGGGAATGAATTGGAGTGTTACGATATGTTTTGGTGCTGAGAGTTAAGTGTGTGAACACGATTTGGTAAAGGTAGCGGTGAGAGGCCATGTAGGAGTACATGGTGGGTTGTCTCACTGGAACCGTCCTTAAGCACTCAGTTCTATGTATGTTGTCCAATGACTCGATACTACCACACATTGGGCTCCGGGCGCTCCAAGCCCTCTCGACTTATTAACCAACTTGATCTCTGTCCAGGAGTCGCAACTAGTTTCTGGTGTTTGTAGGCAGTGTTAGTAGTCTACCAAGTGGCACCCGGCCAGGTGGACTTGGGACAGACTAGGCACAAGTGGCACGGTGTACCAAGCGTAGATCCATCTGGCGGGCTTGGGAACCCCGCACACATTGTTTGGGGCCGTGAGTGAAACCCCGGCCGGATCTCCTTGCGGATGGAACCCGAATAGGCGATGAACCTGGATTAGAGTCTTCTGTGGTTAGTCAGGTCGTGGCCGACTCCCTCACCAGGCTTCCACTTGAAGGTTGCCGAGATACATGACGTGTACATGGCGGTAAGTGGCGAGAGCGTGTGTGAAGAAGTACACCCCTGCAGGGTTAACATGATCTACTCGAATAGCCGGGTCCGCGGTTATGGACTTCTTGGATGCTTACATGGTACATAGACAACTTGAAGTGGATACTCTAAAATGCTCAAGACAAGTGTGAGTGCTATGGATGGCCTTCTCGTAGGGAGACGGGGATGAATCCATAGTAGTGTATTGTGTGGTGATTAGTGGACTCGTGTGCGCCATATCACCTCAAAGAATTTCTGGTAGTCGTGGAACAGGATAGCCACAGAGTCAAAGCTGGCTTGCTGTTACTAAACCCCACATTACCCTCTTGATACAAATGCATGTATGATAGGATCTGATGTAAGTCTTGCTGAGTACCTTTGTACTCATGTTGCTTTATTTATGTTTTTGCAGCGAAGACTTCGGTCTTACTAGTGTTCTCGTGGACTTCGACGAGTAGCTTGTACCTCAGCTACGATCTTGATCGAATATAGTGGATAGTGAGGCTCTTCAGCCTTTTTCGTTTGTAGATGTCTGTACTCAGACATGTAATGCTTTCGCTTGTTGCTTGTATGCTCTGCATGATGGGTCATGTGACCCCTGTTTGCAATAAATGCTATGTTGGCTCTTTGAGCCCTTATCTATATGAGTTGTTGAGTTATGTTGTGATGCCATGTTGTACAACACATACTTGCATGTTATGTGTACGTGTAATGTGTATTGTTATGTGTGGGATCTGACTATCTAGTTGTTTACCCTTAGTAGCCTCTCTTACCGGGAAATGTCTCCTAGTGCTTCCACTGAGCCCTGGTAGCTTGCTACTACTCCGGAACACTTAGGCTGGCCGGCATGTGTCCTTCCTCGTTCCTGTGTCTGTCCCTTCGGGGAAATGTCACGCGATGAATACCGGAGTCCTGTTAGCCCGCTACAGCCCGGTTCACCGGAGTCCTATTAGCCCAGTGCTACAGCCTGGATTCACTCGTTGATGACCGACACGTTCGATGCTGGGTCATGGATGCCTGTCCCTGTAAGTTTGTGAGACTTTGGGTTTACGACTAGCCATGTCAGCCCGGGCTCCTTATCATATGGATGCTAGCGACACGATCATATACGTGTGCCAAAAGGCGCAAACGGTCCCGGGCAAAGGTAAGGCGACACCCGTGGGGATACCGTGCGTGAGGCCGCAAAGTGATATGAGGTGTTACATGCTAGATCAATGTGGCATTGAGTCGGGGTCCTGACAACTTTCAACTTTGTTCATCTTCGTTGTTTTCTTTCTTTCATTTTGCTCAACCTCTCAAGGTTCATGGTTTCACTCGTTGGTTGAAGAAGCAACTTAGTTTCACCTCTTATCTTCCTCTTTCTTTTCCCTCCGGTGCCATCTTAGATCTCGGGACGAGATCCTCTCGTAGTGGTGGAGTGTTGTAACGCCCAGAGACTGATGCTTCAGTTGTCCTTCCATTTATTTTAGTTGTTGACGTGTGTTCATTATGTTTGTTGCATTATCATAATTGTTTTGCACATTTCATTCATATATGTTATGCCATGATTATGTTGAGTGCCTTGTCATATGTTTGCTTCTTGCACAATGCTCATCGCACTTGTTATGTTGCATTGTACCCTTGTCATTTTGCATTTCATCATGCTCATCATGTGGGTTGCATTCTTCATGTTGTGTGTGCATCAGCCCTTGCTATCTTTCTCAAGCCATATGCACATGTATCATCACCTCTCCCTTCCTTCTTCCTTCATGTTTTTGCAAGTGACCTTTTCCCCTCCTCCATAATTGTTCACTCTTTTCCTGATGCTAGTGCACCTCATCCTTAACCTCTCTGACAAACGTCATCTATTTTGGAGTTGTTTTGGTTGGGTTAAGAAAATGGCTCAAGTTTGAATTTAATTCAAACTTGAATTATTTTTATACCTTTAAAAATGGCCAAAACAATTTATTCAAATACTGCATAAATCCAGGACTCCATATATATCTTTATCTTTGTGATTTTCCTTTCCAAAACCCCTGGCCTTTTCAATCTTGGAGGTGTCTAATTATTTTAGGCAGAATAAGAGAAAGGAAGGAAGGCCTCAATTCCATCCGAAGCCCACCTGGGCCTTTCTTTCCCCGGCCCAGCTGAGCCGAACGGCCACCTGCTCCCTCCCTCACGGCGTCTCCTTCCTTCAGCAGTAGCAGCAGCAGCGCCGTGAGCAGGAGGCTCACGGACATCGAGGCCCGCGTCTGCCCGCGCCCCTATAAAGCCCTCGCGGCATCCCTAGGGTTTCCTGATCCCCCTCTTTCCCCATCTCCGCCGCCACCCAAGGGCATCTCCCCTGCCTTCCTCCTTCCTCGTGAGAGACCCGAGAGAGCGCAGGAGCATGTGCTCATCGCCGGCGTGCTCTCCGTCAAGCCCAGCCGCAGCCAAGGCGGCCAGGAGCACCCCGACGCCGACTACTTCCTCTACGTCACGGATCGAACACCATCTCGCCTTCATGCCATCGGCCATGTCGTCTCCCTCCTCTGCTTCCCCTTCCTTCACGGTCAGAATTTCGACAAGGTTCATAGCTCCCTCCCGTCGTCTCCGGCGTGTATCCGTCGACCTCGTCGTGTCATATGGTGAGCTGGGTAACGCCCCTTCCTCTCCGTTCCTTCCTCTTGATGTTTGATCACCCGCATGCCTCGCCTGATCATCGCCATGCCGCGCGCCCGAGACGAGCTGCTGCTCGACCTCGAGTTCCCTCACACCCGAGACGCTCGCTCACTGCACGCTTGCTCCACACACGCGCGGCTGCACCTCCGGAGCACACGCTCGCGAGCTCAAGCAAACCCGCATGCCCGCCACTGCTCAGCCGTCCTCGCCGTCGTCGCGTTTGCTCACCGGCAACCATGGCCGAAGCGAGGCTCAGCCTTGCCTTGCGCATCCACACCCGCACCCTCGCGTTGTTGCTCCACCTCACGCACCTTGGCACATTTCCGCACCCCCGCCGGTGATCCGCTTCTCTTGTAGCCGCTGCTCTGCTCGTCGTCGTTGCCGGCAAGTCGCTGTGCGTCCATGGATCCAAGACCGGGTCTTGCCCTCTTCAATTAATGCTCTGCACCTTCCCAATCACAACATACTGACCAGCCCAACTGGTTAGTCTTCCCCTTTGTCACCCTTTCGACCACGGATTGAATCCCCGCGGGCGCAACATTCTTTTCCATCAATTTTTGCCTTACCAGATCAAACTCTGTTCTGTACATGTACTGTCAAGTCCTACATCCATCCCAAACATATTCCAGGCGAGATGGTTAGCCTGCTTTGCTTTCAACGGTGAGTTGCTGGGTTCAATTCCCAGGCACCCCAATTTTTGCCCCTGTTTCCTCTTATTTATCTTTTGCACAGCTACTTGGGCCTCCTTCACTGCTTGGCCGCTGCACCGTCCTGCTTCCGGCCCAAGCATGTTTTCCCCCCTCTGCACTAAGGTTTTATCATTTTCCAGTGTAAGCATATTTACATAACTGCCATTGTTTTGCATTGCTCATATTTAAATATGCATGCATCCAAACTAAATAAACTATATAGGTAAAATGCTTAGAATTTCTTCTAGTTTCCCAATATCCAACTTTCATCCATCTTTAAAATGTTTAAATTGCTGTTTGCATTAATTTGCGAATATGCCATGTTAAAATGATTTATTTCATAACTAAATAACCGTAGCTCCGAATTTAATAAACTTTATATGTAAATGGGGTGGAAAAATGCCTAGATTAACATGGTGCACTTTATGTTGCTGTTTAACAACATTAAAATTGTGTTTCGGGCAGAACAGTACCAAATTCATTTTGTGCACATGGGGGATTTCCAGAATTGTTGTTTGTTGTTCCGTCCTCACTTAAACTTGCCTAGATAGGTAGATTAATTATGTTTCACCTCTTGCCATGTTTAACAACATTTAATATTGTTGTGTACCTAAACGAGAGAGAACTAAATATGTCAATGTGGTGTTTCGTCAATATGCAACTCGTTGCATATTGAGCTCCACTTAATTGGTAGTATTGTTTGTTGCACTTTGCCATGCCATGCCTCTTTAAACCGGACATGCATCATACTTGTTTGTGCATCATGCCATGTTTATGCTTGTGCATTTACCATGTTGTTTGTTTCTTTCTGGTGTTGCTTCTTAGTTCCGGTAATGTTGCGATTGTGAGGATTCGTTTGACTACTTCCGTTCGTCTTCTTCATGGACTCGTTCTTCTTCCTTGCGGGATCTCAGGCAAGATGACCGTTACCCTGGATCTCACTACTATCATTGCTATGCTAGTTTTTTCGTTCTATCGCTATGCTGCGCTACCTATCACCTGTTTATCGAGCCATCCCATATTGCCATGAACCTCTAACCTTTGACACCTTTCCTATGCAAACCGTTGTTTGGCTATGTTACCGTTTTGCTCAGCCCCTCTTATAGCGTTGCTAGTTGCAGGTGAAGTTGAAGATTGCTCTATGGTAGACAGGATTTTGGTTGGGATATCACAATATCTCTTATATTATTAATGCATCTATATACTTGGTAAAGGGTGGAAGATTCGGCCTTTTGCCTAGTGTTTTGTTCCACTCTTGCCGCCCTAGTTTCTGTCATACCGGTGTTATGTTCCCGGATTTTGCGTTCCTTACGCGGTCGGGTGATTTATGGGACCCCCTTGACAGCTCGCTTTGAATAAAACTCCTCCAGCAAGGCCCAACCTTGGTTTTACCATTTGCCTCACCACCACCTACCCTTTCCCTTGGGTCGGCCAACCCGAGGGTCATCTTTATTTTAGCCCCCCCGGGCCAGTGCTTGTCTAAGTGTTGGTCCGAACTGAGCTGCCTGCGGGGCCACCTCAGGGCAACTTGAGGGTTGGTTTTACTCGTAGCTAGTCTCATCCGGTGTTGCCCTGAGAAAGAGATATGTGCAGCTCCTATCGGGATTTGTCGGCGCATCGGGCGGCTTTGCTGGTCTTGTTTTACCATTGTCGAAATGTCTTGTAAACCGGGATTCCGAGTCTGATCGGGTCTTCCTAGGAGAAGGTCTATTCCTTCGTTGATCGCGAGAGCTTGTCATGGGCTAAGTTGGGATACCCCTGCAGGGTATAATCTTTCGAAAGCCATGCCTACGGTTATAGGCAGATGGGAATTTGTTAATGTCCGATTGTAGATAACTTGACACCAGATATGAATTAAAACGCATCAACCGCGTGTGTAGCCGTGATGGTCTCTTTTCGGCGGAGTCCGGGAAGTGAACACGGTTTCTGTGTTATGTTTGACGTAAGTAGGAGTTCAGGATCACTTCTTGATCATTGCTAGCTTCACGACCGTTCCTTTTGCTCTCTTCTCGCTCTTATTTGCGTATGTTAGCCACCATATATGCTTAGTCGCTGCTGCAGCCTCACCACTTTACCCCTTCCTTTCCCATTAAGCTTTGCTAGTTTTGATACTCATGGTAATGGGATTGCTGAATCCTCATGGCTCACAGATTACTACAACAACAGCTGCAGGTACAGGTTTTGCGATGATCATGACGCGAGAGCGATGCTTGCTTGCGTTGAGTTCTTCTTCTGCTTCTTCGATCAGGGGATAGGTTCCAGGTCGGCAGCCTGGGCTAGCAGGGTGGATGTCGTTTGAGTTTCTGTTTATGTTTCATTCATAGTCGGATGTTGCTCTTATGTATTGTGATGTTGTATTCATGTGGCATTGTATACCTTATGTATGTATCCCCATCTATTATGTAATGTTGATGTAATGATATCCACCTTGCAAAAGCGTTTCAATATGCGGGTCTATCCTTGGTGGGACCTTCGAGTTCCTTTTGGATAGGGTCGCATATTGGGCGTGACATTTAGCCTCTACGATCTCGTGGTAGATCAACTCTTGTAATACTCATATCATCAAGATCAATCAAGCAGGAAGTAGGGTATTACCTCCATCGAGAGGGCCCAAACTTGGGTAAAATGTAGTGTCCCCTGCCTCCTGTTACCATTAGCCTTAGACGCATAGTTCGGGACCCCCTTACCAAGATCCGCCGATTTTGACACGGACAGATACATTCAATACCAAACTGCTTATCGGCCCATTAAAGTCCCTTGATAGTCTTGCGCCTAATTTTGGCCCGTTATACATCCGTCCTACTTCCAGCATGTCATGTAATTGAGTCAGCCAAGGCCCAAAAACATTTCAGCCTGTTTATGTCATGTCATACATATGGGCCAGTAATGGGTTGATGTATATTACAGCCTACTGTCGGCCCGTGATTTATTCGCCACAATTAAGGGTCAACTAGATCTCAACCTGTTAAAAGCCTATTTAATTTTCTGGCCCAATGAAGGCAAATGGTTCACTCGGCCTTTTAAAGGCCTAAAACTAATAGTGGGCCACATTAAGTCTAGACCTAACTAATGGCCCAAGATGATTGTAGGCCCACGGTTCGGCCCGTACTAGCGATTGGCTACTGACTAGTTTTAGCACTGAAATTATTTTTTATAAACCTAACCTATTTGCTCATTGGGCTCCGATCAAAGATTACAATCTTTTCTCAAAGTGACGATAGCATAAACTATAGATAAATTACAGCATCATGACGAAAAATAAACCTAGACTATACAACAAAGACAATACATCATATTACATCCCCTGGGCATCAAAATTTGCTGCTAGTGATAATAAAGGGCAACCAGACAGCAGATTCCATAAACTAGGTAGGTCGCACGAGTGGAAGTGTAAGTGCATCTAGTGCCCCTTAGTGATTTTGGTGTATTGAAGACTTATAGGTTAAGGGATTGATGCGTTTGTGAGTGTACACAGGTCTATAAGTCTACGAGGAGTTTGATATTTACAAAGAAAGTCGACCCCTAAAAATGAAGTTCTTCAACTAAAGACTTTGGATTTCTGAAGACTTTCTGAAGACTTCGAAAGTGGAGAAATTGGTGTGACCTTGAAGACCTGGCAATCATTCGAGGAACATGAAGCGTGAAGACTTTTGTTTTCATAGTTTCTGTTTCCGTTTCATTTTCTTGAGTCATAGGAAACACCGTACTGTTAAAGGGGGTCGAGGAAATACTAAGGAAAAATTTCCATGTGATGCTCAACTCAAAATCCTATACCTACCAATCCCTTCGAGTGAAGCCATTGGAAATCTCATACAGTTCAGTCATATTCTTCAGTGATAGAGACGAAGTTCTTCTAGTCTCTGAGGAATTTGTTTTGACTGAGGAGTTAGGAATTCGCCAGTGCGAATTGCCTACACAATGAGGAATATGATAGCCCAGAGGAATTTGAGAGTCAAAATTCTGGCCGTTGCTGTGCTATGCGCCAGCTGTCCCAAAATATCTACCGACCTAACGGTCATATCATTGAAGGGCATTTACGTTTTATCATGTCGGACTGCTCCCTAGGCTATAAATAGCCGCCCCTTACAACCACTAGCTGGTTGGCTGCTCCGAGAGAAACTGACACTTGTCATTTGAGAGCATCCCATCCTCCGAGGACTTTGAGCGAAAATCATCAAGTGAGGAAAACCCAAACCCAACACACCTACAACCCAAAGTGATTGAGCATCACTTAAGAGATTGATCATGCGTGGATCTGACGCTTGTTACCTTTGAAGATTGTGCTTCTTCCAGACGGTTAGGCATCATGGTCTAGAGCATCCAAGAGTAATTGTGGATCACCGAGTGACCTAGTCTGTGAAGGTTTGGAAGTCACCTGAAGACTTACCACGAGTGTTTGGGCGAGGTCTGTGTGACCTTAGCTCAAGGAGAATACGTTGAGGACTGTGTGTCCGGGACTGTGTGTCCTCGAGTTTAAATACTCAGACGCTCCAACCAGACGTACAACTGAGACAACATTTGGAACTGGTCTACCAAATCATTGTCTTCACCAAGCTTACTGGTTCTATTTCCTCAACTCTTTCATTTCCTCATTTCTGTTGTTGTGTGCTTGTTCATATCTGTTTGAAGACTTTGACTGAAGACTTTCTTAATTTCCTCAGTTTAACTTCTTCAGTATGTCCGTCTTCATCCTGTGTTATCATGTGCTTACGCTTTTTGTACTCTGTGCTTGTCTTTATTTCATCATGAAGACTATGCTTGTGTTCTGCTATGTTTACTTTTGAGTACTTATTCCGCTGCAAGTAGTTCTTCATTTAGAAATTTCCTCACCAGCAAATTCCTCAGTGAAGAATTAATAAAAATCGCCTATTCACCCCCCTCTAGTCGATATAACGCACTTTCAATTGGTATAAGAGCAAGGTACTCCCTTGTTCTGTGTGATTTTGTTTTAACCGCCTGGAGTTTTAGTCATGTCGACTGTAGGTATGATCAAGGTCTCTGCTGGGTGTCCTACCTTCGATGGAACGGACTACCCCTACTGGAAGAATAAGATGCGATGCATCTTGAGGCAATTGATAACGATCTCTGGTACGTTGTGGAAAATGGTGTTCCCTCAGTCAGACCTTCTCCGAACGCTACTGATGTGAAGAGATTCAAGCAACTAGATTCTCAAGCGAAGAATATCATATGTGGCCATCTGAGCAAAGGGCAATATGGAAGAGTGAGTGCTTTGGAAACCGCTAAGCTTATCTGGGATAGGCTGTCCAAAGTGAATGAAGGAGTCTCAACTCAATGTGACTCTCGTGTTGACGTTCTTCGCAATCTCTTCAACCGCTTCAAAAGACTCGACAATGAAAATGTTCAACAAACTTTCGATCACCTCACTGACATCTCAAATGAGCTTCAAGCTCTTGGCACCACTAACATCACCGACCATGAGGTGGTGAAGAAATTGCTAAGATCGCTCGATTCTTCATTTGATACTCTGGCACTGATGATTCAAGAACGTGCTGATTACAAGTCTCTTGATCCCGCTGATATCCTTGAGAGGCTAAATACTCATGAATTCCAGCTTGCTGAGAAGAGAGATCTCTATGGTCCGAGCTATGGCAGATCACGTGCTCTGAAGGCCAAGGCAGTCTCTGAGTTTGAAGATGAGGACTCTGCTAGCAGCCTTGGTGATCCTGAAGAACTGAGCCAGGAACTAGCACTGCTCGTGAAGAAATTTCAGAAGTTCTTGAGACGTGGTCGCTTTGGAAAGTCCTCAAGGAGCAATGATTCCTCATCTAATGACTACAAGAAGAGGCTATGCCACAAATGCAAGAAACCTGGTCACTACATTCAGGATTGTCCTCAGTGGGATAAGGAATCAAAGAAGAAGAAATACAAGGACTACAGTTCTGATGACACAAAGAAGAAGAAGAAATCTTCAAAGTCTTCATCATCAAAATCCTTGAAGTCTTCATCTCACAAGAAGAGCGGCTCCAAGAAGGCTCGGACATTCATTGGCAAGGAAATGGACTCTGAGACTGAATCTGAGGAACATGAGGACGAGGAGGCATCTGAGGAGTCTGAGTCTGGTGTGGCGAGCCTAGCTCTCGTTACTGCATTCGTCAGGAAGTCTATCTTCAACTCTGAAGAAAATGGCCTCACCAACAAGGCTGATGAAGACAATGATGACTGCGCTCCCACCTATTGCTTCATGGCAAAAGTTGCCAAGGTAACTAAATACGCCTCCTCTGAATCTAGTGAGGATGAATCTGATGAAAACCTCAGGCCCAGCTACTCTAAACTTGCTAAGATTGATGTGAAACAACAAAATGCTTTTGAAAAGGTTCAAAACATGCTAGGTAAAAGTGATGATATGTTGGGTGAATAAATGGATCGCACTAAAACCTTGACTGAAAATCTTCAGAGACTTCAGTCCAAGTTTGACAACCTTCAAGGTCATCATAACACTCTCTTATCTGATCACGAGAAGCTTTCTTATGAATTTATTCAAAGAAAGCAAGATCTTGAGAAGCTAAGAGTGGATTATGAAGATCTTCAGAAGGAGCGTGATTCATTACTTGCTCAACAAATCAGCGCTTCTCAGGAAGAATTTGTTCCTCCATGTTTGAAGTGCATTGAACGTGAATCTGCTAATTCTTCACCTAAATGTTCAAATGCTTCTAAGGCTACAAATTCTTCATCTGTCTCTGCTATCACTAATTCCTCATTTGAGGACATTGCTAGTATCACTGATGATGCAAGGCTGAAGGAATTGTACATGACAGGCATGTACAAAAGCCTCAAAGGACACCAGACCATTTGTGATGTGCTTAAAAAGAAGATCCTCAACAGGAACCCTAGGAAAGAGGGTATTGCCTTTGAGAGGAAATTCAATGCTGATGGAACATATTGGAAGCCTGAGCAGTACCCCAAAATCTCATGGATTGCTGCAAAGGGACCTCCAGTTGATCCATCCAATTTATCTGGCTTTACATGTGAATCTCCTCATTCTTCTGATGAGTCATTTGACTCCAACTATAAAATGTTCAAGAATCAGATTGGTGAAGTATTTGCTAGATATGTTGGCACTAACTGCAGGAATGGTTCCCCTATGAAGAAAATATGGTTCCCAAAAGTTGCCTTGAACGTCTTCAGGTGAATGTCCTCATGACACCACCTGTGAAGAATAGGAACTCCAGATCAAATTCTTCATATGGACCAAATAGTTCACGTGGATCAAATTCCTCAGAAAGATCAAAGTCCTCATATGATCATCATCGTGCTAACCCCTCTTTTTCGCAGGGTAGAGCTAAGGGCTATGAATATGAGCATTATTCTTCTAATCATTATGTTCATAAGTCCTCGAAGATTTTCTCTGCTTATTCATATGCTTATCCCAACCCCTCTTATGTGAAACAAAGTGGACTGGCTTCTACGCCACCTTTCTCATATGGTGCTCGCAGAGTGATGAATTCTTTGACACCCCTTCAGATGTGGGTGGTGAAGAAAAAGAACTAATCTCTTATGTAGGGTCAGGTCTCTAGACGTGCTTAAAACGTCTGAAGAATTTGCTGGAGACCTGAAAATTGCCTGAAAGGACACATGCTAATCATGAAGAAATGAACTTCCATTTCTCACGTCCTCATACTGTTTTATACTATTGCTTGATGAAATTGATCTGATGATATTGATGTCATATTCTTCACTGATGAAGTATATGACTTCGTAAGTTGCACTAATTCATCTGCAGGATGATCAACCCAAAGCCAATGAGTGGGTCCTCGATAGTGGATGTACGAATCACATGACTGGTGACAAGAATCTATTGATGGATGCTCCTTTATCACCATCGCATCTGAAGCATATCATCTTCACTGACAAAGGCAAAAGTCAGGTATTGGGTCTAGGTAAGGTTGCGATCTCAAAGGATCGACACATGGACAAAGTCATGCTTGTCGTGTCCTTAGGATACAAACTCATGTCTGTCTCAATGCTTTGTGATCTCGATATGGTTGTTGTCTTTGGCAAATATCGCTGTGTTGTGATCATGGAAGCTGACAATTTCAAAGTCTTTGAAGGCTTTAGGAGAGGAGACTTGTACATTGTTGATTTCTCTACAGGACCACAACCGGCCGTATGCCTACTTGCAAAAGCTTCAGAAGGCTGGCTATGGCATCGACGACTTGGTCATGCTGGCATGAGGAATTTGCACACGCTTGCGAAGAAGAAGCATGTCATTGGCATTGAGAATGTCAAATTCCCCAAGGATTACTTATGCGGAGCCAGTGAAGCTGGAAAGATGACAAAGGCCAAGCATCTAGCGAAGACTATCATGACTACTGATAACCCGCAAGTATACGGGATAGTTGTAGCCTCTTTCGATAAGTAAGAGTGTCGAACCCAACGAGGAGCTAAAGGTAGAACAAATACTTTCTCAAGTCCTAACAGCCACTGATAGGACTCTACGCACGCTTGACATTCACTTTACCTAGAACAAGTATGAAACTGGAAGTACTTTGTAGGTGTGATATGATAGGTTTGAAAGATAATAAAGAATGCGTAAATAAAAGCTAGGGTCTGTTTAGATAAAGAAGCAACAAAGTAAATATAGCGAGTGTGGAAAAGTGGTGGTAGGAGTTGTGAAATTGTCCCTAAGCAATTGACTACATTACTAGACCGGTAATCACTATTGCAATTCTATTTGAGGGAGAGGCATAAGCTACATACTTTCTTTACTTGGATCATATGCACTTATGATTGGAACTCTAGTAAGCATACGCAAATACTAAAGATTCATTAAGGTAAAACCCAACCATAGCATTAAAGTATAAAGTCCCCTTTATCCCATACGCAAACAACCTACTTACTCGGGTCTGTGCTTCTGTCACTCACACCACCCACCATAAGCAAATCATAAACATATTGCAAACCCTACAGCGGGAATCCCTCACGCTTGCGCGACACGGAGGGCACAATAGGACAACACCAATAATAAAACATGCAACTCAAACCAATCATAGCAATTCATCAATCACCGATAGGAGAACGAAAATCTACTCAGACATCCTAGGATGGCAACACATCATTGGAAAATAATATGAAGCATAAAGCACCATGTTCAAGTAGAGGGTACAGCGGGTTGCGGGAGAGTGGACCGCTGGATATAGATGGGGGAGGGTGATGGAGATGTTGGTGAAGGTGACAGCGGTGTTGGTGAAGATCGCGGTGATGATGATGGCCCCCGGCGGTGTTCCGGCGCCACCGGAAGCAAGGGGGAGAGAGCCCCCCTTCTTCTTCTTCCTTGACCTCCTCCCTAGATGGGAGAAGGGTTTCCCCTCTGGTCCTTGGATCCCATGGCGTGGGAGGTTGACGGTGTCCTGGACTAGGGGGTACTCAACACGTCGTCTCCCAACCAGTTGGATTGGGCCGAGGACCCCCATGGCCGTATACTCATGGGCCAGTCCGGACAGCTGCCGCATACAAGGAAGAATCAATAAGACTTGGCGATCAAGACAAGGACTCCTCCCCCACCGGCGTATTCGGCTAAGACTCTTGTTATCCTAGGCCTCTGGTGCATTATATAAACTGGGGCCAGGCTAGTCGATAGACATATACAACAACAATCATACCATAGGCTAGCTTCTAGGGTTTAGCCTCCTTGATCTCGTGGTAGATCTACTCTTGTAACCCACATCATCAATATTAATCAAGCAGGACATAGGGTTTTACCTCCATCAAGAGGGCCCGAACCTGGGTAAAAAAATCGTGTCCCTTGCCTCCTGTTACCATTGATCCTAAGATGCACTGCTTGGGACCCCCTACCCGAGATCCACCGGTTTTGACACCGACATTGGTGCTTTCATTGAGAGTTCCGCTGTGTGATCGGCGAAAGGATCAATGGCTCGACTGCAGGTCAACTGCAATGTCGGCTTCTTCGTCACCAGCTCGACTGGTCACCTTGGCTTGACCGAGGACTGCGCCCTACCTCCGATCATTATGTTCGGACAAAGGCCTTCATCAACACCAACTTCGATCTCTATCAAGATCATGGAGGAGTCATCCATGGAGCTCGGGGGCTCAACGTCAACATTGCCCTCAGGCGACCGTGCTGCTTTTCTGGACAACAAACTTGTATCCGCTGCCACCGCCTCCTCGAGTGTCGCCTAAATGATTACTTCGGTGGAATTATGCGGAATTAAGTCTGCAACAACCCTGCAAAAATTTCGTCGAGTTCCGATGGAGGAATCTCCGGCAATCTCCGATATACCGGAGCCCTGTTGAATCTGGACGAGAATCCGGACGAGTTTAGGGCGTGGTATCCAGTGTCTAGCTCGGATGTCCTTTGGAGGATCCAACCGTTGATTTGCTGCGGAATTCCCTTATCTACCACCTGCCAAAAATTCAGCTCGATCCGACCGTCCAAACTCCGGGAAACTTCCGATTAGTGCATCACTTTTTGGATCTGTTTTCTGCGCGAAAAAGAATCCAACCCGAGTTCATCTTTTTATGAACGGGATTTCGGACATCCTTTTTGAAGGAAGTCTTGTATGGGGTATTGTGTTTTGTTCCCGAACACATCCCACTAACTTTAAGATCTTTTGAACATGATCTTCAACATCATGCTGGTGTCAAACCAGTCCGGCAATATTTCTCCACGGCTGCCGACCTACGCTAGACACGTCGTCACTTTGTTGAGCCAAGCTCAACTTCTTCGGATCATCATCTTGGCAAGCCGAACAAGAGTCCGGCATCACGAAGGATAAATCATCACCAATATCGCCGCCCCACGGAATACACGGAGCGGGCATACCGGCATCGCCGCACGGTCGCTTCATCAAGCCGGCATCGACCACGTCACGACCTGCATCGGCAGTGCCGCACTATTGCTTCTTCAAGCTGGTGTCCATCACGCCGACCTACTTCGACATCTCGGCTGGACCGGGGGCTTCGCCATCTCTTCATAAACCTACTCCGGACACTTCGGCGTCACTAGCCGACTAGGCATGGGTGCCCGGATCGAGTCTCAATTTTAGGAATCACCTTCCTTTGGATTGCTACAACAAATAAACCAGGTGCTATTAATCCTAGTATTTCTTTTTGCTTGTTTGGGTTAAATTTTTCCCAAGGAATTATTACTCTGGTTAGTCCAGCATATGTACACAGGTCTATCAAATGGTGGCCGCATTATTGACGATCGCATGATGGTTCGGTCAGTTTCCGTACACAGTTCGGCGAACGCCGCATCCGGAACTCAGACCGACCTGTGAATCCAGGCTTTGCCACACCTTTATTGCATTACGCCGACGACCTGCATCGACATCGAATTCGGCGCCAGGCCATATTTCTTTTACTACTCACTTTGCATAAATTATTTATTATGCAACATTTTTTTAATTCCTATTATTACTATTATCCCCGGTCTGCACTATTTTTTGTGCACAGGAAAATGATCCAGCCGGACTATATCCTTTGACGTCACCTCGGCTGGACGGGGGGCTTCGTCAACACTTCATTACCCCATGCCGGGGACTTCGGCATCACTCTGCCGTCCTGCATTGACCGTGCTATGTCACCACTTCGGAGTGCCGAGCTCCTTGCTCCGCCATCTCGGGACCGGCTTGGGGGATGGAACCTTGTCCCGCATCAAGCTCGGACCGCGTCGTCAATACCGAACACATTAACCAGCTAAGTTGCCTTCATGCTCAAAGTTTTAAACTTCTAACTTGTGTTCGGTTCGACCAAGAATTATACTTTTTTGTAAAAAAGTTGCTTGTAAAAATTTTCCTTGTCGAAACTTTGTTCGCACACACTTGACGCGCTACCCGCGCTCATTATACCTGGGGGCTTCTTTAACAGAAGCTTATTAATATGGGCTTTATGCCCAACACATGTGTCACACTTCCGCATGTAACTTTTATTCACCATTATATGCATCGATATGACTTAAGTTTTGGCCTGGGTTGCCTGGCTCCTGTGCTTACCCCTACGTTCCCGATTGTTCGGCTAGGTGGTAAAGGGAGCACCTCTGCGATTGTTACTGCCGGGTCAGCCGGATGTGTACCTCAGACTGGGGGAAGCCGAAAGCTAGCGTTCTTAAGGGAATACTCGGTCGGTGAACTAAAAGATGATTTCTTACCTATTTATTTACCTGCCCCCGGATGTTTTTCTGCTCTTTTCGTAGTCCGGACATGCACTTTAGGGCATGCCTCCCAGGGAAAGGAACCCCTAACGGAACTATTCTCCCTGGAAGATGTTTCTTACTAACCATGTAATATAACATAACTAGTTGGGCACTTGTCTGATAAAGCACTAATGACCCCTACGCCTGGTCTCCACGCATGCCCCGGTTTTTATAACCGCGAGGGTATTCGGACACACTCCGGACTATTGGGTCCAGAGGTTGAAGCGAAAAGGTCCGCTACGACAAACGATCTACAATCCGGCTAGAAGGCATTCTACATGTCACCTTACATTTTATAGTCAACTTTTACCCAAGTCGCTTGGGGGGCTCTTATGTTTATTTGAGCCGTTTCATACTAAGTGTTTTTCTTCTTAGTCGTTGCAAAGATAAAGCACGACAGAAGCACTTTTTTTTCTAAAGTCCAATTTTCGGATTGGCACCGAACACTTGATCTTGTTCGGACGTCATGTTTTTACTGACATTTTTTGGTTTTCCAAGCTTTTGGAACTTTTAACTATTTGTGTGTTTTCAGCACAAGTCTCGCAGTGCAACGCCGGACACCTTTAGAGATTCGGCAAAAATATTCTCGGATATTGCTATATATGCATCAGCTTCGAATTGTGTCTTCGGTCAATAGTTGGGTTGCCCGGCTCCCGCGCTTTGTTTGGCTAGGTGTGCAAAGGGAGAACCACTGCGATTGTGCTTTCAGCTCGCATGGTCAAGCACCTTAGTGGAGAAAGCCGAAAACTGACTGTCACAATAGGTGTAAACTGGTCAGTGATCCGATGACTATATTAAATGATGGGCCATTCATAACATTGGCCGAAGTGTTTCCGGCTTGACCTCGACTGTCGCCGAACACTACCGGGGGCTATTAACTGGCCTCCCAAACTAAATCCTCGATATTTTGCTCTTACATTGGAGCTGAGGTTTCATGATCATGCTTAGCATGACAACCCAAAGAAAGGAACCGATAGCGGGACTATTTTCTTTGGAAGACATTTCTTCTGTTAAATAGCAATATAACATATCTCTCTGCGTACCTTTGTTTAGAAAGCCGTATGACCAGATTGCCTTGTTTGTCGTAAATCTTTGCCCTCATAAAGGCTTTATAAAGTAGGACAAACACTCCTCAGCTACCGGCCGAGGAGGTTGAAGCCCATGGTCGGTCAACAAAGTTTTGTACAATGCGGATCCGAGCATTAATGACATAAAGTACTTGGATACATTGAGTCATTACACATAATTTGTGATTTTACTATGGATATTGATCCTTAATTCGGCCACCCGTGCCCGCATTAAGGCTCGGGGGCTACTGGGCTTCGGGCTTATTATTTACAAATATTAAAGGGGCACATTGATCCCCTGATCTGGTGTTGCCACCCGACCAGTGTCTCGGGGGCTACTGCATTGCTTGTTCTATGCAGAAAATCTTAAGTGCAATACAGTTTCCGAGGTGATTTTGATCCTCAGGTTGGTCGGCCGCACCCAACCTAAGTCTCGAGGACCGAGCATGCCGCTTTTTGTGTCCCGAAGTATTCTGCCGAGCTAGGACTTGATCCTCAGACCGATTTTGCAAATCAACCTGAGTCTCAGCGGCTACGGGGATCAACGGTCTTATGTCATCCTTCAGGTGCATCTCGGGTTTTAGACCGATACATACCTTGAGGGCTACTGGCTATATATCTCGTCAGAGAATAAATTATATCAATAAAAAACATTGACCAAAAATCAGCCCATGACCGAGGTGCTTAACCACCTCGGAAGCAGTTCGACATATAGCTCGGATACAAGTGGCTGGCTCCTTAGAGGGCATTTCCGGCATTAAGCTCGATTAAACTCCTTCAAACTTCTTTGAACCAAGGTGATTTATGACACCTCGGATAAAGTCCGGCGTTGGAGCTCGGATATATAGTCCGGCGTTGGAGCTCGGATAAAGTCCGGCGTTGGAGCTCGGATACATAGTCCGTTGTTAGAGCTGGGAGGCAGTCCGGCATTGGTGCTCGGCTACAAAAGATACCTCGAATGTAGTCCGGCGTTGGAGCTCGGACGCAAGAGGACGTTGCCACCCGGGAACAACTTCGAACCCGAGGCATGGCATAAAAATAACAAGGCATTGATAAAGGCCGTAAACTTAAAGGGGCTCCTCGGATACCCAACGCGTAAACTCGTCGAATGCATTTCGGCGATCCTCAAGATAGAAGATGAGAAGATTTGTTGAACCAGTTTTCAAGACCGGCAACCGAAGATGAAGAACAGTTCGGAAGAATCGAGGAGCATCCCTAACTTCAAGACCGGTTCAGGGGGCTACTGACGGTGTCCTGGACTAGGGGGTACTCAACACGTCGTCTCCCGATCAGTTGGATTGGGCCGAGGACCCCCATGGCCGTATACTCATGGGCCAGTCCGGACAGCTGCTGCATACAAGGAAGAATCAACAAGACTTGGCGATCAAGACAAGGACTCCTCCCCCACCGGCGTATTCGGCTAGGACTCTTGTTATCCTAGGCCTCTGGTGCATTATATAAACCGGGGCCAGGCTAGTCGATAGACATATACAACAACAATCATACCATAGGCTAGCTTCTAGGGTTTAGCCTCCTTGATCTCGTGGTAGATCTACTCTTGTAACCCACATCATCAATATTAATCAAGCAGGACGTAGGGTTTTACCTCCATCAAGAGGGCCCGAATCTGGGTAAAAACATCATGTCCCTTGCCTCCTGTTACCATTGATCCTAAGACGCACTGCTTGGGACCCCCTACCCGAGATCCTCCGGTTTTGACACCGACAGAGGTCCTTGGCTCCCTAGATGTGATGCAAGGATCCTGGTCCGAAGCCGTGGATGACAGAGCTCGATCTCTTGTAATGGACGAAGGCGTCGGGGTATCAGCTCTAGCATGGTGGAGGAGGATGGTGGTGGATGGGGTGGAGGACGGAGGAGACTGCTGTGGAGAGGGTGTTTTGGCGCCCACGGAGTATGTATGGGGAAATGGAGTGACAGACGTAGGGGGAACTATGTCTTCTAGGCGCGTTTGTCTCAAATGCGAGGAAATTTACAAACTTAGCCCCCGTTTAAAATTTCCTACATCATAGCAATGTTAGTCGATTGGGGATAGGATGGTAATCTCGCATACACCAAATATTTGCCGACGGAGATATCGGCCGAGAGTTTATTTTGGCACCCATCACGTATGTATCGGGGAGGTGAGGGGTGATTTTGGTCGAGGAGAAACTATGTTGTGATGCCCACCATGTATGAATCCGAGGAGGTGAGAGACGGAGGCGGTTATGTCACGTTTGAGTCAAATTACATGCCTACCCCTATCGAAACGTATAGAAATCGAGCCGATAGGCTCTGCATGTCAGGGATAGGCAGTAATTTCCATCTCGCGGATTTGGGTTTCGGGTGGTTACTGCGAGTTTCCCCGCTTCGTTCAAATTTCTGCATCAAAAGAGTGTAGTTTTACCATGCCAACTCAATTCGAATCCATTTTGTATTTATTTTTTCGGGCAGGATCCATTTTGCATTCGAATGGAAATCTATATACATCATTTTTATATATACTTTCAAAAGCACAACACCCTTTATACATAAATATGGTTTACAAATGGCATGATCTCAAATTCATAAGGTTGGATCCATCTTAATTTGGATTTTCAAATATTTGAAACCACTTTATATTGAAATCCAATGTATCCTCGCTACCTGTCTCCAATTAATGTGTGTTTCATGCGTTTTTTTACTTTTCAAACACGTATAATGTGTTTGAGACATGCAACATATAGTGCAATCTCGTTTAGACATTAATTGCATATAAATCATGCATTGTCTCTGATTAAAGAATCTACGGATCACTAATATTCCTAAACTATAAAACATTACACGTCTCCCCAAATTCAAATGAATATGCATGTCTAGTAGACCAATTTTCGTTATGATATTATCAATGTCATGATCTCTAGTTTAAATATTTGAATCCCCTTTGATCCAGATATTCATCTCATATAGCTACCACTCATGCTTATATCTCTCTCTAGACCTGTATGCCTTCATCGTCTCTCGGGTATCTCTCGTGCCACTTGTATGTCAACAATGATCTTTTATCTTTGTAACACACTGACAGTACTCTCTCCCTCGACCTTCACTCTATCTCTCTCTCAGTATATCTCGCTCCCTGCTATGTGTCTCTAACTATGATTCTCTCTATGAAATCTCTTCTCTCACACAAACACAAACTTCGTCTCCCGGGGTCTCACTTCTCTCTATTATTCCCCTGTGTGCCGCTCGCACCTCCCACTCACACAGAGATGTCTTGCGCTCCTCCGGTTTGAGAAGCCATGACTCTCTCTCTTAAATATCTCTTTCTCACACACAAACACAAACTTTATCTCCCAGGGTCTCATATCTCTCCACCATTCCCTTGTATGTCTCTCACACACTCGCTCTTTCCCTAGAGATAACTCACGTTCCCTAGTATGTCTCTCTAGCTATCACTCTCCTTGTGAAATATCTTTCTCTCTCACAAACACAAAACTCTGTCTCTTGGGATCTCATTTCTCTCTGATATTTGTTTATATGTGACTCACTTGCACCCTCTCTCTATCTCTCTCTCACACACACAACTCAACCTTCTGATCCACTCGACTCTTATCTCTAACACACAATAGCTAGCTGATCTCCCTCTAGCTAGCATCTTTATCTTTCTATTTATTGGTTTCTCCATCAACCTTCTTTCTCGCCCTCACTCTTGCTTGCCATCACGCACACTATATATGTTTCTCTCTACATCCAGTTATTGTGGGAAACCACGGCGACCTATGGGTCCATCAACCCCTTGTGGTTTGGCAGGGGTATGAGCACATTGCACAAAGAGCAGAGAACACTGTGCAGCATGACAGAGATCACATGGGCAGTTTTACCCAGGTTCTGGCCTCCACGAGGTGTAAAACCCTACTCCTGCTTTGGTGGATTGATGAGAGGACCGTCGTGGAGACGTGGCATTCTAACCTGGCAGGGTTGCCTCGGGCCGAGAGTAGCTACGCGTGTATGAGTGTACAAGGGTGTGAATCCTTTCTATCGTTGCTATGGACATCCTTTTATAGATCAAGGGGTCACCACAATGGAAAGTTAGTCATTGTGTAGTGATTAGATAGCAAACAGTGTATCATACCTAACTTTGCAGAAAAGGTAGAACACATTAAATTTGCTCCTTAGTGTCACATCATGGCGTGCCCGGCAAGGCTTGGCCACCTTCTTGTCTATCTGTTTGACATGTCTTTGGACGGGTGTCTTTTGGAGGTGATTTCCTTTGGAAGTGGCTGCCATGTGTCAAGAAACAGCCACCTAGTCACTTGGGGGCTTGACACCGCACCGATCGATGACTTGCATCGCTTTAAGGTGGAGCGGCGGAGCCTTGGCGGGGGGTCTGCCCTTGGTGTCCCCGACAAGCTTGCCAGGGTAGTCTTGAGACTTGTCTTCGGAGCAACCTCTACATTGCCAGGCTCGCTCAGCCGGCAAGGAGGATTTCTCTTAGTGGCGTCTTGCTTCCCTTGGCTCAACTTGGTCTTCTTGATCCGCCCTCTGATTTTTGAGAGAGCTATCTCTTCAACTTGATCTCATCTTGGATGTTGCAATCTTTGTCTTTTAGGGCTGTGCACGGTCTGGACAACAGACCTAGGGTTTCTTGCACCGGCTGGAGCCCCCACGCCTGGCCTGAACGCGCCGCCAGGCGTCATCGGGGTAGGACCTATCGAGTGCACATGCAAGAGGGTAGTAGTTGCTTGTCCTTTGAGATCTTCTTTGCTTCTTCATTAACCTGAGCCCAAGTCAGCTTCCGGTTTTCCCGCATGTCGCGTAACGCCAATTGCGGTGGGGCCATCCTTGTAATGTCCCGTGTATGACTTTAATGCATGGGTGAGTAACTGCCAATTCACTCTTCCCACCACGCCCTTATCCTTGGCCACGTATGCTACATGCATTGAGTTGGGAAGGTAACAGAAGTGCGTGGTGTGGGAGAGCGTCAAAGCACGGGCCCGTCCTTCTTGGATTGGTGGATGAGGACGGCGGTTACCCGTTGAGGGATCTGCTGCCAACCATAGTCTGTCTATAAAAGAGGTGGCAGGAGGGAGCAGAGCGGGGCGGTTGCCCTTCTGGGTGAGGAGCCAGCCCCCGACCCCATTTGCTTATAAACGGGAATGTGGGCGAGGTGTTGGATCACATTCACCTCCTCCTCCTCACCATTTGGCACCTTCTCTCTACCATGGCAAGGGGAAAAGGATGCGGCGACATTCTGGTGGTGGCGACGAGAGCTTCTGCTCGACAGCGCCTCTCTCCTCCTGCTGGGGACGCAAGGGCGGAGCCCAGCATGATATGGGGTGCTAGGGGACTGGGACACGGCCGTCGTGGTGCCCGGGGCCGAGGAGGGCATGGAGGCGACCTGATCGCTCCTCCTCCCACTGCCCTGGATCCAAACAAGGGCCATGTCGGAACCAACCGCTGGAGTTTATTTTTTAGCTGAGCGGGCCTCCGCGCAGCCGTCTTCGACTTCCAACCCCTTTCAAACGGGTAATGGAGGAAGAACACCCGCCAGGACTGAGGCTGCACATGAGGGGCTGCTGTAATGGCACCATGCGGGTGGACGTCGAGTTCCCCAAACCACATGTCATGTTTCTCCGGCGCGGCTAGAAAACATTCGCTCTCCCCACAGCTTGGCGGCAGGGCACCTCCTTCACTTTAAGCTAATGAATGCCTCCCTGCACTATCAAGGTCTTCGGGCGTTTGGGTACACGCTTAGGGTGCTGTGTGGAGAGCTCGACCAACGACGAAAGCTCATCCTCGAGCAATAGCGATGAGGAGGATAGTGCCGGCGATAATGACGACACCGACGAGGAGTACGACGGCTCCGACTCTGGCTGAACGCCGGATGCACCATCATCGTCATTGGGAGGTTGGCTGTACCACCATCTGCACCTACATCTCCTCCCCGACAAAGCGATTTGCTGGGGTGTTTGGTGTGGATGGTGCCTCCGGCTCATCCAGCGGCCTTCCAGCTGGACCGGTAGGCCTCCCCGTGGGCTCCGGCTTCGCTCGCCCAGCCGTGTCTTGCTAGCCCTAGTAGCAGTGATCAGGGCATCGTCTAGGCACTCTCCTCGCACATCACCTTCGTCCGCGCCCTCCCAATGTTGTCAGGCTGCTACTGCTGGGCCTTGACGGGGCTGGGCTTCTTCCCAGGCACCCCTTTTTCCCTCTTCACCTCCTGTAGAAGCTCCTAAGAGGGGAGGGACAAGAAAGGGATTACGGGGCACTTATCTTTTTTTCAATCTAAAATATGTCGGCATTTGCCAAACTTTAGTTTCAAATATGTAACCTCTTCTATCCATGTTTGTACTCTGTAAGCTCTGTACTCATTTATCCGCATATTAATGAAAAAAGACGGTCTTGCCGGGCACTTGTGCATGTATCATAATCATGCAGCGGAGGAACGCGGCTATACTTTTAGGTAAACAAGTTTCCTTCGGCAAGCTATCCTACCGGGCGGCTTCCATTTGTTGCTGCGGGGCTAGGCCCACCAGGCTCAAACTACGAAAGGGGACCGACCCCTCGTCGAACCTTCTCCGGCAGGAGCCACTACGACCATCTCGACCAAAGCAACGTTTGACTCAAAGAATGGGAGCACAAATGTTTTGAAGGTGACGAGGTTTCCCTATGCACAAGTTTCCTTCTTACATAGACATGTATGGATGAGAGGGAACTTATCTGATTGGCTTGGCGAGGACTCACATGTAAGCTCGTTTCTGTTCCTTCTTTTCGGGATCAAATCCACTGTAAAGATCCCTGTAGTTAGTGCATAGGGGAAACAAAGCAACATATGACCTCATCTACATGATCATGGCATGTTCATTTTATGCTATGCATGCATGCAAGTTTTTTTGGGCCCCCCAGTGCTTCGTTTTATTGTCGGTGCTCAGGGTTTGCGCCTGGCTTTGTACAAAGGGTTACATGCGCATCAAGAAGGCTTTACAAAAGAGTGGTTGCCGGGCAGGGCCCAACAACCGCGCCTTACAGGTAGAACTTACGAAGATGCTCAATGTTCCATGAGTTTTGCAACTGAATGCCATCTTCAGTCTCCAGACAGACAGCCTGGTCTGGTGACTCATATTACCCGGTAAGGGCCTTCCCACTTTGGCGTCAACTTGTTTGCACCCTTGGCGGACTGAACATGTCTATGGACTAGGTCGCCTTCCTCAAGGCTCCGGGCATGAACCCTGCGGCTGCGAGAGTGACGCAGGGCTTGCTAGTAGCGTGTAGCATGCGCGGCAGGCCGGAGATGTGTCACGCCAAATATGCCATCCTGTCTAAGATGAACTCGAAGGTCCCACTAAGGATAGGACCGCATATTGAAGACGCTTTTCAAAGGTGGATATAATTGCATCGTACCATATAGAACCCACTTGGGGATACATACAAAGGCATACATACGCCACATGAATACATCAAACATCAAACAGAAGAGCAACATCCGACTATGGATGAGATCAAACGAAAAACGCAAACAACATCCACCCTTCTAGCCCGGGCTGCCGACCAGGAACCTATCCCCTGATCGAAGAAGAAGAAGCAGAAGAATAACTCCAAAACAAGCAAATGTCGCTCTCGCATCAAATCATCGCATTACCTGTACCTGCAACTATTGAGTAATCTGCGAGCCATGATGACTCAGCAATCCCATTACCATGGTTAAGTGGTGAGGCTGCAACAAGCACTAAACATTTGTATGTTGGCTAACTTACGAGTACAAGAATAAGAAGAGAAACTACGCATAACCATCACAACTAGTAATGATCAATAAGTGATCCTGAACTACTTACAAGTCAAACATAACTCCACCATGTTCTCTTGTCGAACTTACTACAAAAGGGACGGTCACGGTTACTCACGCGGTTGGTGTGCTTTATTTTGAATCTGGTGTCAAGTTCTCTACAACCGGATATTGTAAATTTTCCATCTGCCACATAACCACGAGAACGGCTCTCAAAAATACTAAACCCAGCAGGGTGTCCCAACTTAGTCCATGACAAACTCTCATGATCCATGGAGGCAAATCTCCATCTCGAGACAACCCGATCAAACTTGGAATCCCGATGCACAAGATATTTCGACAATGGTAAAAAAACCCAGCAAGACCTCCTGACGTGCTGACACCTTGATAGGAGCCACGCGTATGTCGTCTCAGACCGCGATCAGATGGGACAAGCTACAAGTAAAACCAATCCTCGAGTTTCCCTATGGTGGCCACACAGGCTGCCTAGTTTGGACCAACACTCATGAGGAGCACTGGCCCGGGTTGTTGATTAATTATCCTCAGGGTCCGGAAAGTCCCGATGCAAGTTTGGGTTGTTATTAGGAAAATGGTAAAACCAAAGTTGGGCCATGCTAGAAGAGTTTTATTCAATGTGAACTATCAAGGGGGCCCCATAAACCACGAGCATCTTAGGAACACAAAATTAAGGAACATAACATCGGTGTGACAGAAACTAAGGCGACAAGAGTGGAACAAAACACCAAGCAAAAGGCCAAGCCTTCCACCCTTTACGAAGTATATATATATATATTAATTAATTAAATAAGAGATACTGTGATATCCCATGATATCCATGTCCCAACGTGGAACAAGCTCAACTGCACCTGCAACTAGCAACGCTATAAGAGGGGCTGAAGAAAGCGGTAACATAGCCAAACAACGGTTTGCTAGGATGGTGGAAAGGTTAGAGGTTTATCATGGAAATTTACGAGGCTTGATAAACAAGTGGTAGGTAGAGCTACATAGAGATAGCATTAAGACAACTAGCAAAGCAAAGATAGTAGTGAGATCCAAGGTAATGGTTGTGGGAGTCCTGGATTAGGGGGTATCCGGACAGCCGGACTGTGTACAACGTCCGGACTATTGAAGCGTGAAGATACAAGACTCAAGACTTTGGCCCGTGTCCAGATGGGACTTTCCTTGGCGTGGAAGGCAAGCTTGGCGATCCGGACACTATATTTCCTTTCTTGTAACCGACTCCATGTAAACCCTAGCCCTCTTCGGTATCTATATAAACCGGATAGGTTGGTCCTTAGAAGGCCGATCACAATTACATTCATACCATCATAGGCTAGCTCCAAGGGTTTAGCCTCTACGATCTCGTGGTAGATCTACTCTTGTACTACCCATATCATCAATATTAATCAAGCAGGAAGTAGGGTTTTACCTCCATCGAGAGGGTCCAAACCTGGGTAAACACCTATGTCCCTTACTTCTTGTTACCATGAGCCTTGACGCACAGATCGGGACCCCCTACCCGAGATCCGCCGGTTTTGACACTGACATTGGTGCTTTCATTGAGAGTTCCTCTGTGACATCACTGTCAGGCTCGATGGCTCCTTTGATCGTCATTGACGACCCTCCCCAGGGTGAGACTTTCCTCCCCGGACAGATCTTCATGTTCGGTGGCTTCACGCTGCGGGCCAGTTCGCTTGGCCACTTGGAGCAGATCGATAGCTATGCCCCTGGCCCTCAAATCGGTTCGGAAAGCTGAACCACACGACGGATACCCGAGGAGAGTTGATCTTTGGCGGATTCGGGCAAGCTCCAGAAGCGCCGAACAGCCACGATGAGCACGACTTAGACCTGTTGTCAGACGTTGCTTGGGATATCATCCCGACAGAAGCACCGAACCTAAATCCGGGACAGGTTGCGTTGCCTAAAGACGGAGGGCTGGACCCCGCCACACAGGTCGTACCCTCTTCGGCGATGGAGCCGAACACGGGCTTCACTTTTGAGGAAACCTGTGACCCCGGGCCCCTGGACTCGTGTCCGGTTGTAGGCTCTAGTCCGTGCATCCCCGGGCCCGCAGATCTCGGTTGGGCTCCGGTGATGGAGTTCACCGCGGCGGACATCTTTCAGCACTCGCCCTTCGGCGACATACTAAACTCATTAAAAACCCTCTCTTTGACAGAGAATCTCGGGCCGAATTATATCCGGCTCGAGTGGGAAGAAGGCGTCGAAGACATTCGTTGCCCACCCACCACCCACTTCATAGCCACGGTTGATGATTTAACCGACGTGCTGGACTTCGACTCTGAAGGCATCGACGGTATGGACGACGATGCAGGAGAGGACTCAGAATCTATGAGGTGCCGGATTCATGCCTCGCCACACCACATATACATGGTGGATACGCCCAAGGAAGGCGACGGCGATGATCCGGAAGATAACACCCCTGGGCAAAAGCCAAAGCGACGGTGCATATGCCGTTCAAAATCCGGTAACAGTAACAATATCAGCAAGAGCGTCAGAAGAATGGACACTCCAGTCAACCCGATGGCAATAATGACCAAATAGAACCAGCGATGGAGCAGGATGAACCAGGTCACGCCGAACATAGTCCGGGTCATACGCCCGAAGAAAATGATCCAGAGGGACGAGTTCACCAATCCGGCCCAGGACAAGAAGACAGTCCGGACAACGACGCATTCATCGTCCCGGAAGAACGCGTGGAACGAGAGAACCTCCACAGAAAGCTTATGGCCACAACAATAAATCTCAAGAAGCAGAAGCAACGGCTTAAAGCCGCACAGGAAACGCTCAATCACAAATGGAACAAAGTGCTAGACACTGAAGAAAGATATGGCGACGATCACCATACAAAGAGCTACCCAAAACGCAAGCTACTGCCAGAATTGGATGACGAGGCCGTTCCACCGAAGAACAACACGACCAAGAGACCAGGAGTACCACTTCATAAGCGCAACAAATCAGCTGTCAAAGACGCCCACGATTTACATGAGCACCTGGAGAAGAAAGCTGGCACAGGTAGGTCCATCTACGGATCTAAAAGAGACACCCCAGCGAAGGACTATGGTCGTCAAAACAATTATGACAACCAAATGCCAGTTCGGAACAAACACCGAACACAACAACAGCCGACGGCATGCCACAGCACGTCCAGATACTGAGGGGCTACTCACCCCCTGTGCTTTACTGATGAAGTACTGGACCATGAATTCCCATAGGGCTTTAAACCTGTAAACATAGAGGCATACGACGTAACGACAGACCCAGGGGTCTGGATCGAGGACTTTATCCTCCACATACACATGGCTCGTGGAGATGACCTCCATGCCATCAAATACCTTCCCCTCAAACTAAAGGGACTGGCCCGACACTGGCTGAAAAGCCTCCCCGAAAATTCAATCGGGAGCTGGGAAGAAATAGAGGACGCTTTCAGGGCCAATTTTCAAGGGACTTATGTCCGGCCTCCAGATGCTGACGATTTAAGTCACATAATCCAACAACCCGGAGAGTCTGCCCACAAGCTTTGGAACAGATTCCTCACTAAGAAGAATAAAATCGTTGTTTGTCCGGATGCCGAAGCCTTAGCGGCATTCAAGCACAGCATCCGGGATGAGTGGCTCGCCAGACACCTTGGCCAAGAAAAGCCAAGGACAATGGCAGCCCTAACAAGTCTCATGACCCGCTTTTGTGCGGGAGAAGATAGCTGGCTCGCCCTTAAAGGCACCAGCGACCCCAGCACATCCGAAATTAGGGATGGCAATGGGAAACCACGGCGTAATAAAAACAAATGCCAAAACAAGGAAGAGAGCCCGGACAACATAATGGTTAATGCTGGATTCCGAGGCTCTCGACCTAACCAACAACATAAGCAACCTAAAGGCAGTAAAGAGGGACCGTCCGGTCTGAACAGAGTTCTGGATAGACTATGCCAAATTCATGGCACCCCCGACAAACCTGCAAACCACACGCACAGAGAGTGCTGGGTCTTCAAGCAGGCCGGCAAGCTAAACGCCGAACACAAGGGAAGGGAAACACCAAGTGAAGACGAGGATGAACCTCGCCAACCGAACACTAGGGGACATAAAACATTCCCGCCAGAGGTTAAAACAGTGAACATGATCCACGCGACTCGCACATCCTTGGTAAGGCACGAACACACCCATAAAGACGCACGCGATATAGAGCCCATCGTACCCACACCCTGGATGTCTTGTCCGATCACCTTCGATCACCTAGATGGCCGAACTAGCATTCGGCGCGAAGGATCAAATGCCTTGGTGCTTGACCCAACAATCGACGGATACCATCTCACTCATGTCCTCATGGACGGGGGCAGCAGTCTCAATTTAATATATGAGGACACTATCCGCAGGATGGGGATAGACTCATCCAGAATGAGCAAAATTCATACCACCTTTGAAGGGGTGATACCAGGCGTTGAAGCCTATAGCAAGGGCTCCGTCATACTGGAGGTAACATTCGGTTCTCTAGGCAACTCCAGAAGCAAAGAACTAGTCTTCATCATTGCACCCTTCCAAAGCAGCTATCAAGCATTGCTTGGAAGAACGACTTTCGCCCGCTTCAACGCATTGCTGCACTATGGCTACCTTACACTCAAGATGCCCGGTCCACGCTGCGTCATCACCGTTAACGGAACAATAGAGCGCTTTTCGCGCGCAGAGGAGTAAGCGACGGCCCTAGCGGCCGGACTATAAGCGACCTCTAAACAAAATTATACCAGGTCATTAAGACCACAGACACGGTTAGACGAGTCCGGCAGCCCACATTAAACCAGGGCAATTGTATATGTAATCCTATAGCGGACACCAGGGGCTAATAATAAAGCCCCACACTCTCGGCTCAACCTTATTGGTAGGCCAGCATTTTACATTTTCTACTATCCATCGCACACTTACGTTGCACTCTTCTATGAGATCCCTTTTTCGGCAGACAATGTTTGTGCGATACCTTCCAGGATGCGGCACAACGGGGACAAAGGCGCAGACGTGCATCAGGGCCCCGTCCGACAGGTTTCCTTTTAGATTAAGCCCCTGTGTAAACCTTTTCTATTGCCTCTTGTTGTTTCATCATCCCACGGGTTCCATATCCACAGAGGATACTGCCGTTTTTTGGCATTACGCCACGACAGATTAATGCACGCAGCTGGACATACAGGGTTTATAATGAATGGGCATTCTTGAGCCCATCATCTGTTAGAAAGTCTGAATACCTTCGGGAGTGTTCGGCGTCACGAGTTTGGCCTTATATGCAGCAGCTCCGAATCATGTCTTTGGTCAAATGTTGGGATTGCCCGGCTCTTGGGTTTGCCGCCTTACGTTCTGTTATAATCGGCTAAGGTGGCCAAAGGAGAACTACTGCGATTGTGCCCTGGTTATTCCGGATGATAACCTCAGTAGAGAAAGCCGAAAACTAACCGTCATGATACAATGAGAGACTGATCAACCACTCGACGACTCACCGGAATCTCTAGGATTCCTCCGCCTTAACGAAGGGCAATTTCTCAGCCAGGTACATACGCGCCCGTATTTGAATGCACACGATGATACCAGGGGCTACATAGTAGCCGCAATATTAGAATCCCGCGGCTAAGCAAAAGTGTTACAGCTATATAGTCCGGTTGCCTAGTTCGACGTGCGATCACCTCCTTTCCGGACCAAGACGTTGGATAAAGAGTGATCAGGCACATTTTTTCGCGAACAACCCCGCATTGTATGCGTGGGGGCTGAAGCCAACGTCTGCTATATTTCGGATTACACACATATATGTATATATATATAAATGGCAGCACATGGGACACATTCATATTTTCAGACACAAATTATAAATATAACCTTCTAATCAAAATGTTTTTACAATAATTTGAATCATCACTCGAAGAGGAGATCCTTCGGGCACTGCTCCTCTATCATGCGGGCACCCTCCGTGACCTGCGCCAAGTAGTTCCCAGCCGGATGTTGACCCCCTACTGGATCCTAAGACGCTATCATAGTGGCATCCATATCCGTCCAATATGCTTTAACGCGTGCAAGGGCCATCCGCGCACCCTCTATGCATGGTGACCTCCTCATGGCATCGATCCGGGGCACGGTCCCAAGGAACTGTTGCATTAAACCAAAGTAGCTGTCCGGCTTAGGCTCCTTCGGCCAAAGATGATCTATTATGGACCGCATCGCAAGCCCGAACAGCCTATGAAGCTCTGCCACAGCAGCCATCTTATCACTTAATGGCAGCGGGCGAGCGGGAGCATGGAACTACGACCAAAAAAGCTTCTCCACCTCCTTTTCACCCTGACCTTTGAAGAACTCCAAAGCATCAGCCGTACTCTTCGCCAGGTCCGCATACGCGTCCGGCGAGCTCCAGCGTCCATCAAAGGGGAGCGTACTTCGGATCGAAGAACTTCGTCCGCAGCAAGTAGGAGCCTCCAGCCGCGATTTTTCCGGCCTGTTGAAGCTCCTCCCGCGCACCCCTGAGCTCGGTCCGTATTTCCTTGGTGGCATTCAGCGCCTTGCTCAGGTCAGCCGATTTATCTTCATGCTCCTTGTTCAGGAGCTCATACCGGTCAGCGGCATGTTTTAACTCGATAGCCATTTCGGCTATCTTTTCCTCGCTTCGGTGATGAGCAGCCTTTTCGACTCTCAATTCCTCGGTTGCCTTTAGGGCAGCCGCATAGCTCACTCGAGCTTGTTCCTTGGCTAGAGCAAGTTCAGCCCTCAGGGCCTCCACGGCAGCAGCACCATCTGCAGGCGGAACAAAATATACTAATACATGCCACCTTAATGTTTTCCTATGCAATGGGAGACGGGGCACATACCTTGTGATGAATCCAACCGCTCATTCATCAGAGTAATATCGGCATCAATCGACCCAATTTGCCTCGATAGTTCAGCAACTTCAACGGACGGGCCGGCGAGCGGACCCACAGGTACCTGCACACGTTTACAAAACTATCATTGGTTTATGATCCCCCGTTTGCCGCCTAGGGCGGGCAACCAGAGTCTCAGGAGATGCTATCTATATGGAGCACACCTAGCGCGTGCCTTATAACCAAAGAAATAGTGAGTTTTCCATTACATACCTCAAAGCCTCTGAGCAGGCTTGTGAATGCTTCATTCAAACTACTTGTAGCGGATGAAATCTTCTTGAGCACCATGCTCATTAATGAGCGGTGCTCCTCCGAGAGCGCAGCTCGCTCTAGTAAGCCCGTCAGTACATCCGGACTTAGGGCGGCTGACGCATTGGCTTCCGGCCTTTGCAGATCCGGGCTCCTCCGTGACGACACCTCGGTGTCGCCTGCGTCAAGAACCGGAGAGGCGGGTGGGGTCTTGCTCTCCATCATCTCCGGAGGAAGGTCGCCCAAAGACGATCCCTGTTGAGAAGAGCTGCCAGCCAGACTGCAAAAGGTTGAGTCCTGGTCATTTATCCAGGAGAAATACAGTACATTTAAGTTAATGATTGACTTACGACTCGTTGGAGGGTTCGCCCGTTTGAGGGCGTGATGCGGTGAGGGTGCCTGTCGGGGCAAGGACCTCGGGGGATCCCTTTTCCCCCAATTTGGGCATCTCTGCCTTCAAATCTTCGAAGGCGGCCCTCTTCTTCCCGCGTGGGGAGGCGGCCTCGACCTCTCCTCCCCGAATATCCCCGGTTCGGATGCGTAGTGTGTGGGGTTCGGATTTCTCATCCTTCCCCTTGTCTTTCCCCGAGGGCATTCGGCTGAGTACCCAGTCAAGCATCTTGGCCACGGTAGGGGCGGGCGAGCCTTCGGGAAGTGGTGCCGGACACCTGATTCTCTCCGCCTTGCTGAGCCACTCCTGGACGCGGATGATGTTCAGAATAAACAAGTATGACAAATACAAAACAGGGTGTCCGGTATCAAGGCCACTTACTTGAGTATCTAGGCGGTTGCAACTTAGGCCCGCATCCTTGGTGGTATCCGGACACGTTACCTTTTGTCCGAAGAATAATTTGCACATCTCTTCGAGTTTTAAGACGAAGAAGTGCTTCACAGTCCGCGGACCCTCCAGATTGAACTCCCACATCCGAAGAGGCCGGCGTTGGCAAGGCAACGTCCGCCGGATTAACATCACTTGCATTACGCTAACAAGGTTGATGTCCCTCTCGAGAAGCTCCCAGATGCGGTTCTGCAGTATTGGTACATCGCCTGCGGGCCCCCAATTACATCTTATGTCTGTCCAGGACGCCAACTGCGATGGAGGGCCTGAGCGGAACTCAGGGGCAGCTACCCAGTTTGTGTCCCTTGGGGCCTTGGTATAAAACCACCTCCGCTGCCATACGTCAGATACTTCTGGGAAAGAACCCTCCGGCCATGGGGCATCGGTGTTTCTACTTATTACGACACCTCCACACTCCACGTGTCACCCCTCGATCATCTTCGGCTTCACATTGAAGGTCTTGATCCATAAGCCGAAATGTGGCGTGACATGGAGAAAAGCCGGCCTCTCACACGATAATGAACGACGAGATATGGAGGATGGCATCTGGAGCCAGATCATGAAAATCCAGCCCATACTAGAACATGATCCCCCTCACGAAAGGATGGAGGGTGAAACACAAACCACGGAGGAAGTGTGGGACAAAAACAACACACTCATTGGGTTCCGGCGTGGGGATAACTTGCCGGAGCGGGAAGCCTGTGCTGGATATCTGCGGTTAGGTATCCGACCTCCCTAGGCTTCACAATCTCCTTCTCCTCAATTGAGGAGGCGACCCACCGGCCTTGAGGATCAGATCCGGACATACTGGCGGATTCCAGAGGGGTGGAGCTTAGGTTTTGGGTGTTAGAACTCGAGGTGCGGGAAGGCGCGATGAAGGTGAAGAAAGAGGTGTAAGTCTCGACCCCTTTATAAAGAGGGTGAATATCAAGAGTCCCCGGTGTGACCGTTTGAGGCTTATCTAAAAACACATGGGGTAATACCAATGGCCGCCGTGGGGTCACGCACGCTCATATTGATGGAAAATCCCGTAATAAAAGGGACACGATCTCTGCCTCGACGGGACGTGCCAATAAAACTGCATCGTAACGCGAGTCATTGTGGGGTGGGAAACATCGGTCCACATTGGACCGAGCCACGATACAAGGGCACGACGCTCAAAGATTGCCAGCAAATCAGATCTATACCATAAGAAGATCATCTTGCAGATCCGGACACGGTCTATGTGTTTGATAAACCACTTTGGAGAATTCGGAGGAGGAACCCGCCTTGCAATGCCGAAGACAATACTGCACGCCGGACTCATCGTCATTGAAGCCTGGTTCAGGGGCTACTGAGGGAGTCCTGGATTAGGGGGTATCCGGACAGCCGGACTGTGTACAACGTCCGGACTATTGAAGCGTGAAGATACAAGACTCAAGACTTCGGCCCGTGTCCGGATGGGACTTTCCTTGGCGTGGAAGGCAAGCTTGGCGATCCGGACACTATATTTCCTTTCTTGTAACCGACTCCATGTAAACCCTTGCCCTCTCCGATGTCTATATAAACTAGAGAGGTTGGTCCTTAGAAGGCCGATCACAATTACATTCATACCATCATAGGCTAGCTCCTAGGGTTTAGCCTCTACGATCTCGTGGTAGATCTACTCTTGTACTACCCATATCATCAATATTAATCAAGCAGGAAGTAGGGTTTTACCTCCATCGAGAGGGCCCGAACCTAGGTAAACACTTGTGTCCCTTACTTCTTTTTACCATCAGCCTTGACGCATAGATCGGGACCCCCTACCCAAGATCCGCCGTTTTTGACACCGACAACGGTCATCTTGCCTGAAATGTCCTCAGTGGTATCAAAACCTTGCTCCTCGTGAACGTACTCGACAGGGTCCTCGGACTCGAACTCGTCTCCCACTGCTACCCAAAGAGGAACAAGCATCCAAATAAACAACCATCGCATTGCAATGAAGATGTTCTACATACAATTCTATCATGAATGCATATGAAGAAGGTTATGAACGGGGTACGGTTCTACCAGAATGAGTTATACGTCAACAAGAAGGGATCGATGAAGAAAAGAAGGATATGGGCTGAATCTTGGTGAACTAAGTATGCCACTGGAAAGATTGGAAGATTTCGGTTGAAATGGATAAGAAGATCACCGGAAACGGATGCATGAATCTCAAACGGTGAGCAAAACTATATGCTATGCAAATCTGTCTATAGCAACAACATGGCAATTTGGATGCAACATTTAAATATGATGCAGAACTCAAACAAGGGAACAAATGACATGGCATGATAGTACATAACATCGACTAAAAAATATGATTACCGAACTATTTCTAAAACTCCCTGGGTCATCACCAAAACAGCATGGAAAACTGAGAAGTGATAATAGTTTAACAGACTTGGTGAAAACACAGATCATGGCACGAAACATATTCAGGACGCAATGTTTAGGGTTAGTAAACTACAGGCAACAGGAACTTTTCATGGCAACTATGATCATGGAAGGCTTGTATTAATAGCACTTAGCAAAACTCCCTTAGTGAACATGTTCCAAAGATCTACAGATATGATGGTAGCACCAATGAAATATGAAAAGTTATATATAGCTGTTTCAGACTTTGCAAAATTAACAAGGCATGGCAGAACAAATTCATGTTAGCGTGTTTGCTAGCATGTTTCACTCACTACAAAGCACTTCATGACATGGAAGAAAAACTAGAAGGAAAAATGACAAAATGACATATGCTGTAAAAATAACATGTTCCCAAACTTCCTCAAATTATGAAATTGATGCCACAGATGGATTAGATGGATTTTTCTAACCCAAAATGATATATAATATGCATATGTTACTGTAGAGAAATGCTCACAAAATGCACAAAGTCGTATACTGCCTAAAATGGACTCAAACCGAATTGGAGAAGTGCCAGAAAAGGAATGTCTAGATTTGGACGCGACCAGATTTGGAAAGTCAGCCCTTTCCAGAAATGGTTTTTTGGTAAAAAAATTATGAAAAATAATAAAGAAAAGGAGGGGTTGAGTGCGTGTGTGTATGCCAGCAGGCATGTGTGTGTGTGGATGACAGTGGGGCCAAGGCGTCATAGACATAGCGAAAATAAAAAAAGGCCATAGCTAAATACGTGGTAACTGTGACTCGAACCCAGATCTTCTAGGTAGGAGAGAGGGGCGCTGACAGCTGCGCTAGAAAGAGGAGTTTTCTTTGTGAAGGCCGCCTGGCTCATTTTGAACAGTGGCAGAAGGCCGAGCCCTGTTCTACACCGCGCCCATGAAGGTGGCGACGGTGCCGGCAACCAACAACGGCAACCACCGGAGCAGTGGAGCACCAGCGGGGTTGTGGGATTGGGAGGCGATGCTTCTATAGGACATGTGTGTGCATGTGTGCATGAGTATGTGCACATGGACAAGACCTTGCGGCTATGGCAGTGTGGCGCGGTGAGGATGGAGGCTATGGACAAAGGCCGAGCCAGGCGAGGCATGTGCGCATGGGGCTGTAGAGATGTGTAGGTGCCAGTGCAGGAGCTGCCAAGGGTGAGGTGCTAGGCAAGGCGCGGGATGAAGAGAAACGAGCACCCACTTACATATAACAAAGGCGGGAGCACAAAGGCACGATCCTGGCATGATGCAAACGACCCCTAGGGGATATAAAATAGACAGCAGGAGAGGTCAGGGAGGTGTGTCGGCTCACCTAGCGTCCAAGGTACATGGAGACGGGGCCGGAAACACAACGAAGACGGCGCGATGACGCGCGGTACTTGCCTGTCTTCAGGTCCGGGAAGGAGAGGAAGAAGACGGGTCGAGGATCTCGATGCAAAAGGCATGTAGACGCAACGTCGCGGAAGGAGATGAAGGGGTCCTCGGCGGTCCCCTCCATAGTGGCCAAGGGAGGGTCACAGGCGCACTGGAAGCTAGCCCGAGCTCGAGCTCTTGCTCACTTGGATCATGGTGGCACTGGCGATGGTGTGCGCGTGGCTATCTTACCTGGCGGCGGCAAGGGAAGGAGAGGTCCGAAGTGGACGAGGGGAACTAGGGCTAGGTCTAGGACACCCTATATAGGGGCTAGGGGTGCCAGATGACCGTCAAATCAACGAGCTCATCGATGTGGCGCCCTGGAAGCACACACTATTTTAATAAAATGGTTTGGGAATTTTTAGAGGTAGAAAAATAAAACAAGTTTGAATAAAATTCAAACTTGTGCCATTTTTAACCCAACAAAAACAACTCCAAAATAGATAAAATTTGACAGAGAGGTAGAATGCATGGTTTAAGATTTATAGGAAAAATGTGGACATTTATTTAGGCTGGAAAAATGCCACTTGGGAATATAGCCAAATTGAAAGAAGAAGGAGGTGATGGTGCATGGCTAGTTTTGAGAGAGATAGCAAAGGGGTTTAAGAACAACACCATACATAGAGCAAGTAAAACAACAACATGAATCTCACAGTGCACATGATGAGAATGATGAAATGCAAAATGACAAGGGCACAATTCAGCATAACAAGTGAGATGAGCATGGTGCAGGAAGCAAAGGTATGACAAAAGCACTCAACATGATCATGGCATCGACATAGAAGAATGAAATATGCAAAATAATTATGATAATGCAACAAACAGAATAAACACACGACAACATAAACACACGAAAATAAAAAGAAGGCATCTGGAGCGTCAGTCTCGGGGTGTCACAAGACGGTTCTCCTCAAGGAGCACAACATCATCATGCCGGTGCTGCTCTTGCTCTACTTCATCGTAGGCAAATACTCGAGGTGACCCGTATATGAGTTCCGTGGGGATCACTGCTTTTTTCCCATAGACTAGGGAGAAGGGAGTCTTGTTGGTAGCTCGATTTGGTGTCATACAGAGGGACCAAAGAACCACTGGCAGCTCATCAATCCAGCGCCTGCCGCACTTCCGCAGCTTATCAAAAGTTCTTGTCTTGAGGCCCGACAGCAATTCAGCGTTCATCCTCTCAGCTTGTCCGTTTCTGCTGGGATGGGCAACAGAGGCAAATGAAACCTTGCTTCCAAGGGTTTGAACGTATTTCATGAAGGCGCGACTTGTGAATTGGGTGCCATTGTCAGTCTTGACACTGGCGGGTACCCTGAATCGGCACACCAATCCTTTCAAGAACTTGATAGCTGATTGTGCGGTCACCTTTCTCATAGGCTCCACTTTTGGTCACTCTGTGAACTTGTCGATTACAACGTACAAGAATTCAAAGCCCCCGGTAGCATGGGGGAAGTGTCCTAAGATGTTGATCATGGCCAAAAGTGGCCATGACAAAGGAATCGTCTGGAGAGCTTGAGTAGGTTGATGGATGTTCTTGGAGTGGAACTGGCAGGCTTCACATCTGGTGACTAGCTCGATTGCATCTTGGAGGGCCGTGGGACAGTATAAACTTTGTCGGAAGCTTTTCCATCCTAGTCTATTGATCCAATATGGGAGCCACACATGCTCTATATATCTCCGCCAACAGTTCCTTCCTCTCTTCCCGGCAAATGCACTTAAATTTCACACCGTTGGGCCTCCTTCTGTATAGTGTGTTGCAGACGAACTGATAAGTACTGGCCCTTCAGGCTACCTTTTCAGCTTCTTCTTGCTCTTCGGGAAGCTCTCCTGATTGGAGGTAATGGACGATGTGTCGTGCCCAAGTTGGAGCTTGGGGCTCAACAACAAGGATCAATGGTACATCCTCATTCGTGGGAGCACATACCTCAACCGCTAGAACTGGTGGTTCAGTGGGAGAGTGATGCTCGCCGGTCGAAGTGGAGTTGGTCCTGCCAACCTCTCCGCCGGGGGCTTCGGGAAGCTCTGCCGGGAGAGGTTTGCCGGAGTCCAGTTTCCTCCTCTTTCTGGCCATCGTCGCTGGGGATACCGAAGGTTGGGTCAGATGGAGAACAAAAGTCCCTGGTTTCACAGGAAGCTTTTGTGCAGCGCATTTTGACACATGGTCAGCAATGCCATTTTTCGCACGTGGCACATGCTCTGTTTGTAATCTGTCAAAATGCTCCTCCAACTCCCTCACTTCTTCGACGTATGCCTCCATCAATGGACTCTAGTAATACTTGTTTACTTGCCTCACCACAAGCTGTGAGTTTCCATGAATGATCAACTTCTTAATTCCAAACTCCGTTGCGATCCTGAGCCCGACAAGGAACCCTTCATATTCTGCAGTGTTGTTAGTGGCTATTTCCTGGGGAAAATGCATTTGGATCACGTACTTGAGGTGCTCCCTAGTGGGTGCAACAAGGAGCACACCAGCCCCCGCACCCTGCAGTGAGAAGGCATCGTCGAAGTACATGATCCATTCTTGGGGGGCTTCCTTGCCGGGGATAATTGTCTCTGGTGTCTCTTCATCTGCTGTTGGTGTCCATTCCGCGATAAACTCTGCCAAGGCTCTACACTTAATGGTTGATGTGCTCTCATATTTCGGACCAAAGCTTGATAATTCCAACGCCCAATCCACTATTCTGCCGGTGGCCTCAGGGTTCCTCAGTATATGTTGCAAGGGGAAGCGGGTGACGACTGTGATCTCGTGGGCTTGAAAGTAGTGGCTCAGTTTCCTTGTGGCCATGATGAGACCGAAGATCAACTTCTGCACATCAGCGTACCTTGATCTAGCCCCATGTAGTAGGGAGCTTACAAATTACACTGGCCACTGCACCACTTTCTTCCTTGTCGCAGTCTTTGAATTGCCTTTGTTAGTTAGCTCTTCCTTCTCCTGATCTGCACCTGAACTTGCTGGGATAGGTTCACTTTCCTATCCGGAGGGGACAATAGCTGCGGCTGCTCCTTCATCTACTTCACGCTGTACCACCAGCGCTCACTAACCACTTGATTAGTTGCCACTAGGTATAGCAGCAACGGCTCTTGTGGTTTAGGAGTGACTAAGGTAGGGATCCAGGAAAGATAGGTCTTCAAGTCTTGCAACGCTACTTCTGCCTCCGAGGTCCACTTCATTGGCCCCGCCTTCTTCAAGATTTTGAAGAATGGCAAGGCACACTCGACAAACTTGGAAATGAACCTACTTAGCGCGGCAACACATCCGGTTAGACGCCTCACATCTTTAACTGTCTTAGGTACCTGAATCTGCTCGATCGCCTTGATCTTGTCAGGGCTGGACTCTATTCCCCAGTGGGACACGAAGAAACCAAGTAGCTTGCTAGAATGGACGCCAAACACACACTTTTCTGGATTTAGCTCCAAGTTGATCTTGCGCAGAGTTACAAAGGTCTCTTCCAAGTCCTGAATGAGATTTGATCTATCCTTGGTCCTGACTACTTTCTCATCCATGTAAGCTTCGATATTCCTATGCAACCAAGGTTCAAAACCAATTTGCACTGCTCTTGCAAAAGGTCAGCTGACTCTCTGTAACCCGAAATACATCCGCACAAAGCAGTACATGCCACGTGGAGTTATGAATGCGGTCTTCTCCTCGTCCTCCTTGGACATAAAGATCTGATGGTACCTAGAGTATGCATCCAAAAAGGAAAGCAGATCACACCCTGAAGTGGAATCTATGATCTGGTCGATGCGCGGCAAGGGGAACAAGTCCTTTAGGCATGCCTTATTTAGATCGGTGAAGTCTATGCAAAGCCTCCATTTCCCGTTCGCCTTGCGCACTACCACTGGGTTTGCCAACCATGTTGGGTGCCGTATTACTTTGACTAAACCAGCTACTTCAAGTTTCTTGATTTCCTCACAATGAACTGTTGCCGCTCCAATGCATGCTTCCTGACTTTCTAGTTGACGAGCTAGGCGTGAGGGCAGACAACTAGGTGATGCTTGATTACCTCCCTGGGAACACCAGGGATGTCAGATGGTTGCCATGCAAACACATCGACATTCACCGACAGAAAGTCAACGAGCGCGCTTTCCTATTTGTTGTCGAGGGTGGAGCTGATGGTGAATGTACCATCAGCGCCAACCAGCCCTGCCAGGACCTTCTTCACAACAGGCGCGGCCACCTTGGATCTCTTTCTAGTGGAGCTCTCAGGCAAATCATCGACTGGTGCAGCACTCGCCGAAGAGGTGCGCTTCCCGGATTCCTTGCCGGTACTCTTGTTAACTTTCTTCCTTTTCTTACTTTCCTTAGCGGGAACCGTAGTTTTCGCGGCCTCAGCGGTGACCGTGTCTTGGTACATCTTATCCATGCATATGATTGCGTCCTTCTTGTCCGACAGAATGGAAATGACACTTATTGGCCCTGGCGTCTTCAGTGTGTTGTAGGCATAGTGAGATGCCGCCATGAATTTTGCCAGGGCTGGGCGACCGAGGACCCTATTGTACGGCAAGGGGAGATCAACCACATCAAACACGATATTCTTGGTCCAGTAGTTCAATTCTCCTCCAAACATCACCGGAAGTGTGATCTTTCCCTTTGGACGACTCCTTCCAGGGTTCATCCCTTGGAAAGTGTTAGTGACCTTGAGCTCTTCATCTGCTACTTGAAGGTTGCTGAGCACCTTGGGGGAAATGAAATTCAATCCAGCCTCGTCGTCAACCAACATCTTCGTGACTTTGAGGTTGCGGATCGTTGGCGAAACTAACAACGGCAAGCACCCCAAAGGGATGGTGTGGTCAGGGTGATCCTCTTGATCAAAGATGATGGGTGTGTGGGACCATTTGAGCGGTTTCTTGGAGTCCTCTGCTGGCTCTACGACATTGGCCTCACGTGCCCAATCTTTGAGCTTGCGGTGAGAGGAGTTCAGAGATGCGCCTCCGTCAACGGACAGGGCCTCAGTGGCTCTCTAGAACTCTTGCTCGCTGGTTTCCTCTTCACCCCCCTCATCACTTTCGTCTTCGCCTTCTTTCTTCTTACGGGCCCCTCCGCGCTTCTCTGGATGCTGGGGATCCTTGCCGCGGCAGCCTCCTTCGCCGCCTCAGCCCTTCCCACAAGCACCTTATTGGTCTCTTTCTTTCTCACGCTTCTTGTACTCAGCTCTCTTATTCTTGACAAGTTGCTCAATTTGGTGACACTCTTGGAGATCATGGCCTTTGGTTCGGTGGATTTTGCAGTATGGCCCGGTAGCCTTCCCAGCCTTTTAGGCCACTGCAGCTTCTCGGCAATCAGTGCACGAGGCAACTTCCTTGCCGAGGACTTCGACTTTGGCCTTCTCTCAGTACTAGGAGTGCCAGAAACCTCGGTGGCCAATACTGCTTTTTTCCTTGTGCTTCTTATTGCGCTTCTTGTTCTTCCTCTTCGGCTCAGCAGCGTCGTCATCATCCTCTAAGTCGACATCAATGCTGTCCTCTTCTCCGGGGATTCGCCTCCCTTCCTCTGTTCTTGCACACTTATATGCCAGAGTGTACAACTCGTTCACAGTCTTGGGCAACTCATTCACACTCATCCTCCTGTTGCGCACGTTGGACTGGAGCGTAGCAATCTTAGCTGCCAGGTGGATGTCTGGAATGTTTTTGTGCACCCGGCTAAATCTTTGCATATACTTCCGCAACCTCTCCCCTTCTTTTTGTGGAAGGAGCTCAGAGCGTTGGGCCGCCCTTGTTCCTGATTGTTGCCCGTGAAGGCGCTAACAAACGCATGGCACAAGTCTGGCCATGATGAGATGGAGTTCTCCGGAAGGCGCATCAGCCATGACCTCACATTTAACTTGAGCGCCAAAGGGAAATAATTGGCAAACACCTTCTCATCCCTCCCCCGGCAGCTTGAACCGCAATGGTGTAGATGCTCAAGAACTCTGTCGGGTTCAACATTCCATCATATTTCTCCAGTATCTCCGGCTTGAAAAGGCGGGCAGATGGCCAGCAGACTTGCCGCAGCTCGCGAGTCAAGGCAGGGCATCTGACCTCGAAAGGTAGGTACCCGCCCTCACTGGGCGCGGGTTCATCGACGTCTGGGCCATTGCACATGTCGGATTGGCGGCAGGTTTTACGGCGTCGTTCTCTAGTGACGCGCGGCTCTTCACTCTGTTGATCTGATGAGGCGATCGAATCCTCGTCGGGGTCCTGGTTGCGTGGATCTGGTTGCGGTCCTTGCACTGGCCGCCGCCGAGGGGACTGTACCATTGGAGTGGCCCCCTCAGCATGGTTAGCAGGTCGGGCCATGGCTGTTGCTTGCAGGAGCCATGGCGGACCTGCCCGCTATGATCCCCCTGCTTCAGCAAAAACGATCAAGCTCTGGATGGTAGCTCTCCACTCATCCATCTGATCGGCTGCTGGTGGGAACCTCAGTAGGAGTTGGGCTTGTGTCATGGCTTCCGAAGTGGTGCTTGGCATGGAAGACAACGCATACCTTGACGTCGCTCGATTCCTGCCCATACCAGCAAGGGCGGCGCCGCACTCACGCTACTGTGAGCCAGCCGCTATGGTGGTACAGTGGAGAGAAGGGTGCGCCTGGGGGCGGATAGCCTCGTTCGACACTTCATCTTGATCACCCCGCCCCGCGGGAGGTGCTTGCCCCATTGTCGCTCCTGTTACAGGGGCAACCAGGAAGCTACAGTTCTCACCGGAGCGAGTGTTGTCGTCATGGCTGCATTCCTCGGCCCAGTGTGGAGGTGGAGATAGAGGGTTCCCCCAGCCTGTGCGCTGTGGAGCACGCCCATCGGAATGCTGTTGTTGTCGCCCTCCACCGGCTTTTCTACTCCTGCTTCGGCCGCGGGGAAAATGACGACAGCGCCGCATGCGCCGATCATGTTCCCCACGGCATCTCCATCCCCAACGCCACTGCAGCCCCCATAGCTTCGCTGGCCGCAAGCGAGGGGGCCTTCGATGTGGAAGGATGAGCAGTCATGCCAAATTTCTTCTTGGGCGCCATGGATGATGAAGTCGTTGATGAAGATGACGCGCTATTTTTGACCTCGGGTTCCCACAAGCGCTCCCCCTACCTGGCGCGCCAAACATGTCGTGGCAGAGCATAAAAACCTATGGGGCCATCGGTTCGTGGTTCAGTGAGGGGAGGGGAAAGTTGCACAAAGCACGGAGCCAGTCGAACAACACGACAATGGTGACACGGGTGGTTTTTATGAAGGTTCGGGCCGTCGTGAGGCATAAAACCCTACTCCTGCTTTGGTGGATTGACTAGAGGACGGTGAAATGTGTACACGCTCGAGCCCGGTAAGGTCGCCTCGAGGAGTGCTGCTACGCGCATACGAGTACACCAGGGTCTGAATCCTATTTTACGTTGCCATGGCCCTCCTATTATAGACCAAGGGGTTACCAAAGTGGTAAATCAGTCTTTGTACACTGACTAGATAGCCAACAATGCTATCATACCTAAATTTGGCAGTTAGGACAAGGCGCATTAAATGCGCCGCTGGACGTCATGTCATGGATGTACCCCGGCAAGCCTTGCCACGCTGTTTTAGCCATCTCACGCCTATCTGCTTGACACGCCTTTGGACGGGTGTCACGTGCAGATAATTTTCCTTTCCAATGGCTGCCATGCGTCGAGTGACAGCCACTTAGTCACCCGAGGGTTCGACACCGCATCGATGGAGGACTTGTGTTACGATGCAGTGGAGCGATGGAGTCCTGGCGGGGGTGCAGGCCGCCAGCGGTCCCGGCAACCCTTGCCGGGGTAGTCTGAGACTTGTCTTCGGGGTGGCCTCGACCTTACTAGGCTCGCCTGCCCAGTAAGGGAGGTTTCTTCTTAGTGTTACCTTGCTTCCTTGGCTTTCTTGGTCTTCTTGACCTGCCCTTGATCCCTAAAAGAGCTCTTTCTGCCTTGGCCTTGTCTTGAATGTTCAGTGCTACTGGGCCAGAGGCTCACTGTCCATGCACAAGTCAAGGGAAACATATACCCTTGTTTGTGTACCCTAACATAGTGCCACTTTTATAGTAATCAAACTTTCAATAACTATGCAAACAGGGATGCCCAGTTTTAGTGGAACTGCACAAAAAGTCCAAATGGTTCAACATTATGAGCATGTTTTCTTCCAAACCGGTATATCCAAATGGTGGCACTATGAGTTGTTCATTACAAAGTTACATGGATTGCTACTATCTTGCTACATTTTGTGTATTGTCATTAGATAGTAATATTAGTGGTTTGCATGTGAATTTATTGGTAGGGTGGATCTACATTGGAGGTGCAGGAAATGCTTCAATGATAGGATGTTGAATTTCGATTGTATTGATTTCACCTCTTCCATCACTGCGAACATGGATATCCTTGGTCTGAAGAAGAATAGGCGCTATATTTCTGCTCTGTACCAGCAAATCAATTGAGTACAAAATTGTCCAGTGCAAAACATGACAGATGGTAAGAGGAAACGACTAGAAGAGACATGTTTAAACTGAAAATACAAGCTGTGGTATATGTTTACAAGCTGCTTGATATTTGTGTAGACCTATGTCTGTGTGTTGCTATTTGGCGAACAAACACATGGACCTCAATTTTGGTGGAACTGCACAAGAGAATAGTATAGTCACTGCATGCAATGCCATTTGAAAATAGACACAAAAAGATTGGAGAGTCACTTCATGGACTGCACAAATGTAGTACTGTACTATTTATTAGCCAACACTAGGTGCTTCATTGCTTTGGTCTGATTATACAATGGGCATCATTTTGCCTAAGTTAATGTTTGTATTCTGAAAATAGTCTTGCCATGTGATCGAGAAAAGACCAAATCATATTGCAGTGGATGTTCCTCCATCATTTGTGGTTCATTCTCATGGTTCCAGCTGTTGGTGAAACCACTTTCGTTTGCAAGAGGAAATGTAGACTTTACAACCAAATTTGTCTTTCACTCTATACTGAATGTTGGCCGAGAGAAGCATCCATGTTAGTAGAAATAACAAATGTTTTTTCTAGATCTTTGCTTTCGGAGCTACATATTTGTATATGATCTGTGAATCATTGAGATGCATTAACATATTGATCTTATGTATGAGAATTGTTACTAGTTTGTTGTGAATTTGGGCTACTAATGTGAACATATTACAGTGCTAGGCCTGTGAGTCTCATATGAACATTTCAAATGGATCCGATCTTACTAATGTGCACATCATGATCCTTATTTCTTTGTGCTCAGTGTTCACAAGTTACTAGCAGTTCCTTATTTCTGTTCGCTCAGTGTTTACAAGTTATAAATTTATCACTAGCTAGCCTATAACACACTCCTGGCAGTTTTAGTTGCGACACAAGATCCGAAGGTGGCCGTTTTCTGAATCAAAATGCCTACATCTGAAGAAACTGCCATGCTGTTCTGAAGAAAATGCCATGCGAATCTGAAGAAATTGCTAGCAAAAACGTTTGCAAATGCCTTATCTCCCAGCGAATGTTCATCAGCTATTGTGATCCTACACGTACACTATCTGACCGACTCGATCCTACACGAATAACCAGCAGATCACACACGTACCTCATCTGGATGAATTGAGTGCACTCATTTGACTGTCATGCCGATGTTCGACCCAGCACGGACGGTACGCACCACTAAAAGGACGGGACAGCACGACACAGTCATAATTTCAGTTTTGCTTGTTTTCCACGGCAAGCTGGCACGCTAAGCCATTCGTTCTTATGCATTGAATTCCGATGACCGCGATGACCATCGCGTTTCCCATGACATGCTGGTTCACCTACCTTCCGCCAATAATTACTGGTTCCCGGGGTTCTTCGGTGGCACCATCACCCAACTCTACCTATCATCATAAGCCCCCACTGGCCCAACATCGCTCGCCACTTCCCCTCGCTCTCGCTAAGTCTATCATGCCCCGACCGTCCGCAATAGGCGAAGCCAGAACTAGTGTTCAGTTTTTCACCAGAAGGCAGATGGAGGGTGGAGGCATTCTATCGGTCTTTAGATGGCAATGCGGAGTATGAGGACTTGTTGGAGCGCGACCGCCTGGCGGAGGAACAGCGTATCGCCGATTTGCGCAGCGAGCGGTGCATGGAGCAGCAACGCACCGGCGCTCTGAGTCGCGAGCAGAGCACTCGCAACTGGGCCAACTATGTGGAGGCCGGCCCCCGGCAAATAGCCTTGGAGGCTGTCGGGCATGCACGCGTTCGTGATGCCGAATTTTACTAGCAGCTTGTCAAGTTGGTTTCCTGCTTAGTAGTCGAAGCTTCGGTGGACCACGCTAGCATGGATAGGTGCACGAGCAACGCACCCTATTGCAGCTCTGGCATGTCCGAGGCAAGGAGGAGGACGTCGGTGCCGGCATTATGCGTGTACGGCATATGGCGGCTGGCATTGTCTAGTTAGCTAAGAGTAAGTTAGTACTTGTACACTACTAGAGTATTAGTGGGAGTAGATAGTTAACTTGGCTATGATGGTTGTCAACGTGGAAGTACAGTACTCTATATGTGGATCATACCTGTTACTTTGCTCTGAATGTTGAATTTCCGTTTGAATGTATGGAATGGGATGTTATTTTTTCAAATGCAAGGTATTTGTCTGCCACGAGTTTAGAGGCTGACTTGTGGGCCTACTAGGTTGATGCATACACAATCAGGAGATGATGGTACGTGGAGAGGATGACAACAAGGACCCACCAGGGTGATGGTAGTACGCAAGCAAGTGCCTCCTTATTTCAAGCCAAAAAATGGTTCCTCCTAATGGATTTCTGTCATCTTGGTCCCATGCCATTGTCAGCATAGTCAATAAACGATAGAACTGCACAATGAGCGGCTGACACCAGCGACCCAGCAGCTCGCCTAGTTCTTTTTGTTTTTGAGACGGAACTAGGGTATCAACTGGGTTATGCAGGGCACTCTGTCCTGTCTAGCCAACCTTTTATTTTATGTTTACCACAAGACCAGCCTAGTAGTTTTTTTTGTTTCTGAAAATGGCTAGCCCAATTTTTTGTTCTTTTGCAGAATACCCTACCGAGGCCTACTTGCTTTTGTTAGCCCTGCTAGGCTTCAAATCTTTAAAGATGAGAAGATTTTCATTCGGCTTGACAAGAAAATGGGCTATCACTAATGAGAAAATGGGTTGTACATTTATAAAACACATCAAACCGGTAATTAGTTTCAATTTTTTTTCATTTCAAGATTTTAAATTACATTGTTTTATGCGTGGATAATTATTTGGATTTTATATAGATATAAATTTATTGTTCAAATTAGTTTGAATGTGACTCGAAATTTTGGGATTAAAAACGGTTTAGACCGCACCGAAATATGCAAAATTTTGTAGAATTTTTTAACCGTGGCCACAATATGGGTTTTAATGCTAACAAAAAGAATATGGGCTCCAAAAAGTCCTTAAGATTTAGCAAATGGGTTGTAAATTGTTAGAAGTAATGGCAGATGGGTCGTATGCTCTTTTCCACAGATTTGAGGCTGACTTGTACGCCTACTATAGGTTGACGCATACACTTTCCTCAAAAAAGGTTGACACGCACGCAAGGACATGTCAACTTAGTTAACACACGAGAGCAGTGACTGTTGGATGTCCATCCTATGACTGCCGTGCTTCTTCAATCTTTTCTCTTCCTTCTCCAGCCGCTCAAACCAGCGCCGGGACTGCCTGCTCCCTCCTCTAGTGACCGGCTATGTGGCCGCGCAGGCCGCACCACCCCACCCTACTCAATCGCTAGCCAGGCCATTCCTCTACTCACCCACACCTCCTATTATTTTTGGGCGACGACAGCCGAACCACTAAACACTCGTACTCCCCACCGCATGGGCAACAACAACTGAGTCTTCCTCGGCTGTGGGTCGGTCCCTTCCTAGGCCGCACCGTCGTCCACCGCCCTGGTGCTATCGGCACGCGTGGTCAACATGGTCAATGAACGACATCCATCGGAAGAGAAATGTATGTGGAGAGGCTGACAGTTGGGTCCACATCCGCATGCAAGGAAGTGCCTCCTTATTACGCGCAAAATAATGATTCCTCCAACTGACAGTAGGGACCCACGGAAGGGCCTCTGTATTTCGCAAAAAAACGCTCGTCCCGCTGATAGCTCGGACCCACCACCTATATCTTCACACACACGGAAGTGCCTCCTTATTACACAAAAAAAAGAATAGTCCCCCTGCTAGCTGGGACCCACCATAGTTGGAGGCTGACTTGTGGGTCTACTAAGTTAACGCGGACGGAGGGCTTTGTCAACTTAGTCAATATGAACAATTCTAGCTCTAGTGACCGTATGATTTCCATCCAACGACCGTAGTGCTTCTTCAACCTCTGGTCTTCTTGCTCTAGCAACCAAACCAGCACCGGTCGTGCCGCCTGCTCCTGTCTCTCGTGGCCGGCTCTGCTGCCGCGTATGCCTCACTGCCGCACCCTACTCCCATCGCTGGCTTGGCCATCCCTGTACTCACCCAGACCTCCTGTTATTCTCCGACGACGGCAGCCTCACACTGCAGCCCAACCAGTAAACCCTCGTACTCCCCTCCGTGTGGGAAACAACTATCAAGTCTTCCCCGGCTCTAGGTCATTCCCTTCCTAGTCCTTGTCGTCGTCCACCGCCCTGGTGCTCTCACCGTGGCGTGGTCAACATGGTCAAAAAATGACTTACATCGGAAGAGGACCGTAGGTGGAGAGGTTGATAGGTGGGTCCACGACCGCAGCAAGGAAGTGCCTCCTTATTACGTGCAAAATAATGATTACTCCATCTGACTGCAGGGACCTACCGGAAGGGCTTCTGTATTTTGGCTTAGCTATATTTTGTGAAAGAAAATTCCCACTGACAGCTGGGACCCACCAGCTATATCTTCGGATGCAAGGAAGTGCCTCCATATAAGGCACAAAAAAAATGAATCCTCCCCCTGACAGCTCGGACCCACCATCAATGACTTTGCATGCAAGGAAGTGCCTCCTTAACCTCCCTGATAGCCGGGACCGACCTAGTCGAAGCGGACGTAGCATTGTCACTCTGGTCGCGAACGTGTATATACATACAGTCGATCTGTCTCCCTGCAACAATGAACCATGGTCGAGCAAGCAGCGGCACGTATAGTAGTAGAGCCCCCCACCTTGCAGTTCAGGCAGTCCCTTCTAAATTGTGTACACGTACGTACAGCTAGATGCCAAAACATTTGGCCACATATGTACATACGGGAGGGGTCTCGAACGCCTACTCACTCATACGTACGGCCATGACGCATGTACATGGAGACGTAACCAATGGTAGAAACTGCGTCCTGTTCACGGGCAGCTAACCGGCTGGGTCAGAATGGAGAAATAACATCCTGTTCATTGGGAGGCCACAGATTGGGTCAGAATGTGTCATGTTCAACGGGAGACAACTGGCTTGGACAGGACAACCGAAACAGGGTCTGGCATATCGTAGTATGGAGGAAATGGCCTTCCGTTCGACCGGGTATGGTCAAAACGGCATCCTTTTCATCGGGCAGGGTTTGGCGTACCAAAAACGGAGGAAACGGACTTGTGTTGGAGTGCTACGGTTGAAACGGGAGTCCTGTTCATTGGGAAGGGTGTGGCGTACCGCAAAACAGGACTCCACTGGCAACTGTTCACCCACCGTTGACTTCCTTCAGCATCCACCTGCACTGTTCATCCACCACACCTTCCTCCTGCCTCCACCAGCTACTGTTCATCTAGCCCTCCACCGACTTCTATTCAACCAACCCTCCACGGGGTCCTGTTCATCCACCCCAACCATCACGGCTGTGGCAGCCTCCTCTCGAGGCCCTGTTCATCCAACAGCAACGACCAACTACCACATGGTCCTATTCATCCAACCCCCATCAGGAACTGTTCATCCAACCCCAACCACGTACGTCTCGACTCGTTCAACCAACCCCCACGTTCACTATTCATCAAGAGGCAGCAGGTTCGATCGGCTTCAATAAGAAGCAGAAGTGATCGATCACTAGGGTTCAGTTGGCAGCAGTAGCAAGGAATCGCTCGGGTTTAGTTAACATCCAAGGGATCAATCGCTCGGGTTCAGTAACGTAGCTAGTGCAATCGCTTGGCTTCAGTAAGTGAATGCCTCGCTCGGGTTCAGTTAGAGCCCAATGCCTCACACACACGCGTGTACGTGTATGAGAGAAACGCGCAAACCTCCATGCATCGCTCGCCTCCGACCACCCACCATAACCGGGAACTCTCTGATATTTTCCTCGCCCTCGCTTCTACCACGATTTTTTCCTTCATGGACGGCCCAAAAATGTCATGCAGGTGCGTGTCCGGCCCGCCCAGGACAAAAAGCCCATTCTCTGTCATGATTTTTTTCATAGAAGTAGGAGCCCACCACATCTATGATGATACCAGGTTTTGTCACAATTATTGTCATAGAAGTGTCAAGCATGATAGAAAAAAATTTGTTCGGGCCAAAATGTAACGGATGTCTCTTTTTTGTAGTGTGTTTCATCATCGAGTTCCACCAATATTGTAAGCACACTTACTAAATATCTTTGCAAACAGGGATGGTCAGCATGATTTTAGTGGAACCTCACAAAATGATTGGATTGTGTTGTCCTCCATACACCTCTTTCTTGGCTACAGAGCTGCGTGAAACTAGCTGCCAACCAATGAACACTGTGCCCAAGAAATGGTGCCATGCCTACAAACAACATCAATCAATTATATATTTTTCTTTATTTGTACACCCTCTCACAACTTTGTCTTCAGTTGTGATGTGAATATTGGCACTGATCTGCGTGGGATGCATTAGCAGCAATGGTAGTTTCATTTGTATTTGATGGAATGTTGTAACGGTACAATCTTGAGGCAAGAGGATACATGAATCCTAAGTTGAAACCTTTTTTTCCTGTGGGAACCAAAGTTGAAACGTTCAAGCATTACAGTACAATTTTATTATGATGGAAAGTTATGAGTACATATAAACAAATCATGAAAGATCGAGAGTAATGCCACAAACAATTCAAGTTCATTTCACCAACATGTGGGACATCCTTCATCCGGCTCCACCTGCCATGCATCAATATTGAGTGCACAACTGTAGGGGACATTCACCCTAGTCGTTGCACCGCAGACACAATGACTAGTGAGCAGTCAAATCACTGAGCCCCACCTTCGCCACAGTAAGTTGCTCGAACAAAGCAACCATCATTTCTCTCTTTTTTGAATCCGCTGGTACTCTAGTATTCCCAGAGTAATAAGTTGCTCGGGTGAAGCAATCATCACTTCACCTTTCCCATAGTAAGTACTACCTCCTTTTTTATTCAAGAAACCACCACACTCGAATATTGGACAATATCTGCACAACATCAAGTGTACTAGCACTACTCAATTCAAAAATCAAAACCAACCAATGAACTACTAGATGGTGAGTGTTTGATAGTATCATTCTTTCCATGTATATATGGCTTAATGCATTTTCAAAGACTAACTTTGGCCTTGTTTGGATCCATGGGTTAGAGTTAGTTTGAGCTAGTTGGGGCTCAAATAGCCCTAAAGTATCCAAACATGAGGGTTAGATTGGAGCAAGTTGCACCTAACACAGCAAAAAAAAACTATCCCACCCAAGAGGTGCTAATTGGAGCTAGTTCTCATGGGGCCCACTAAGAAATCACTTTGCTCTCTCTATCCCGCCAGCCAAGTGGTGCTAGTTCTCACGGGGCCCACTGAAAAAATCACTTTTCTCTCTCCATCAAGTGCATTTATTGTGAGTCTAACCCTGTCATCCAAACACTTCTTTGGCTAGAGTTAGTTCAGGGTTAGTCATGAGTTGGTCTAACCTCTAGCTAAGTTAGAGTATCCAAACAGGTGTAGCATAGGACATGCAAGTTGCTCAAAGCATACTGTCAATTTCGTACGTGAAATGATGTGGATGCTTTCTAGGGGTCCAACCATAAGTGCATATGATCCAAGTAGATAAAGTATGTTAGCTCATGCCTCTCCCTCATATAGAATTACAAGAATGATTACCGATACTTATTATCGATGGCATAGGGACAGATGACTTTCTTGTTGACAAAAGCTATCCACTTTTATTACCTTGCAATTTATTCATAGTTTTATTGTCCCAAAGTACTCATAGTTTTATTCTTCCAAAATAGTTTCATACTTGTTCTATATAAAGCAAACGTCTAGTGTGCGTAGAGTTGTATCCGTGGTCGATAGAACTTGAGGGAATATTTGTTCTACCTTTAGCTCCTCGTTGGGTTCGACACTCTTATTTATCAAAGAAGGCTACAAATGATCCCCTCTACTTGTAGGTTATCAAGACCTTTTTATGGTGCCGTCGCTGGGGAGCAATAGCGTGGGATGAATATTCTTGTGTGTGCTTGTTTTGCTTTATCACCAAGTAGTTTTTATTTTCTGTTCTAAGTTGTTCTCTATCTTTAGTTATGGATATGGAACACGAAACACCAAAAAAATAGTTGTAATTGCTACTCATGGAGATGGGGAACCTCCTAAAACCCTCGATGCTTGTTATGTGAAAGATATTATGCACTACTTTGATAATCCTAAGGAAACCCCATTCAACTATATAATGGGAGTAACATTGGATCAATGTGAATACTTTAGGGATCATCGCTTGACACAAAAAGGGTAATTGTTATGGGATCAAATTCATATGTTGAAATGGTATGCTTGGAGTCTATGCTCTAGATATGATTATACTTGTTGCTCTAGGATGAATGCTCCACATCTTCCCTTTTCGTGCAAATTTAATGATAATGAAACCTTAGCTTCTTATGCTAATGGTATATATGATTACTATGATGTGGAACGAATAGAAGAATTTGTTGCTTTTAAGGGTGCTTATGAAATTGAATCTTGTTTGAAAAGAATGAAGATTTTGATGAGTCAGTTTATAGACCTAATTTTTTTGCTATCCTTAAATATTGCTATGATAATTATAAATACAATTACGATATTGATGTGCTTATTGAGAAAGTCTCCACTGTCCAAGAAGAGACTAATATTTTGCAGGAGTCTATGGAAGAAGGAATTGATGAAACCGTGAGCTCATTGGATGAATAAGATGATGAGGAGAGTGAAGAACAAAAGGAGGAAGAGCGGATTAACTACCCGTGCCCACCTTCTAATGAGAGTAACTCTTCAACTCATACATTATTTAATGTCCCTTTGTTCTTACCGAAGGATGAATGCTATGATAATTGCTATGATCCCATTGATTCGTTTGAAATATCCATCTTTGATAAACTTGATGCTTGCTATGCATGTGGCCATGATGCCAATTGGAATTATGCTATTGGACATGAACTTGCTATCATTCCTTATGTTAAACATGAAATTGTTGCTATTGCACCCACACATGGCAGTCCTATTATCTTTTTGAATTCTCCAAACTACACTATATCAGAGAAGTTTGTTATTATGAAGGATTGTATTGATGGGTTGCCTTTTACCGTTGCACATGATGATTTTGATGAATATAATATGCATGTGCTTGCTGCTCCTACTTGTAATTATTATGAGAGAGAAACTACATCTCCACCTCTCTATGTTTCCAACACGATAAAATTGCAAGAAACTACTTATGCTATGCATTGGCCTTTACTTGATGTGCATGAATTGTTCTTGTATGACATGGCGATGCATAGTAAGAGGGTTAGACTTCGTCATGCATGATATATGTTTCTTTGTGCTCACCACTAAATGCCAAAGCATTGCTAATTAAAATTGGCTTTGATATACCTTGGGATCCGAGTGGATTCATTACTTGAGCACTTTATGCCTAGCTTAATGGCTTTAAAGAAAGCGCTGCCAGGGAGACAACCCGGAAGTTTTAGAGAGTAATTTTATTTCTATTGAGTGCTTTTATGAAGTTTAAAAACAAAAGATATAGATGGGAACTTAAAACTTCATAAAAAGGAAAGTGAAAGTGAGAGAGACAAGCATTGTTGAAGTGGGGGAGCTCCTAAACTTTGTTCATGCCCATGGAAACTATGTGAATCTCAATTACAGAAACTTTTCAACAAAAATAATTATCCCCTCATAGAAATCCTTTGTATTGTAAAATTATTGTGCCAAGGTTTGCCTTTAGGATGATTAGATTCCTTGTTGGTATGTGCGGTGCAGAAACATAAACTTTGGTTGTAGCGCATGAATTCTCATATTTTTACCTGAACGTCAAAAGGTTCTGAAATTTTTTGCGCACTATTTCTATGCACATTGTTTATTTCGTCCTAATTTTTCAGAATTGTTGGAGTACTAGAAGTATGATATATGTTCAGATTGCTACAGAATGTCCTGTTTAAGACAGATTCTATTTTTGGCACATTGTTTTGCTTGTTTTGACGAAGTTATATTACAATAGCTAAAATGCAAAAAAATATGAATTAGTTTGCAACAGTACTTAGAGTAGTGATTTGCTTTATTATACTAACGGATCTTACCGAGCTTTCTGTTGAGTTTTGTGTGGATGAAGTGATCAAAGATCGAGGAGGTCTCGATATGAGGAGAAGGAGGAGAGGAAAGATGTCAAGCTTGGGTATGCCCAAGGAACCCCAAGTAAATATCCAAGGAGACTCAAGCGTCTAAGCTTGGGGATGCCCCGGAAGGCATCCCATCTTTCTTCAACAAGCATCAGTATGTTTTCGTCTTCGTTTCGTTCATGTGATATGCGTAAATCTTGGAGCGTCTTTTGCATTTAGTTTTCACTTTTATTTCATGCACCATGCTGGTATGAGATAGTCCATGGTTGATTTATAGAATGCTCATTGCACTTCACTTATATCTTTTGAGTATGGCTTTATAGAATGATTTATCTGCTTCACTTATATCAATTGAAGTTTGGATTGCCTGTTTCTCTTCACATGGAAAACCGTTATTGATAGAATGCTATTTTTTGTTTCATTTATACTAATTAGAGCATGGTATTTTATAGAAAGAATTAAACTCTTATGCTTCTCTTATATATATTTAGAGAGTCAACATGAATTGGTCAATTGCATGGTTAGTCATAAAATCCTACATAAAACACGCGGATCACTGAATATGATATGTTTGATTCCTTGCAATAGTTTTGCGATACAGAGATGATAATATGTGGGAGTTACTATTAAACGGTTGTGGTTAGTAGGAATATTGGTGTTAAGGTTTGTGATTCCCAAAGCATGCACATATAGTCTCTCCTTATGCTATGAAGTTGGAGCATGATTTATCATTGATTGTCTTCCTTATGAGTGGTGGTCGGGGACAAGCGATGGTCTTTTCCTACCAATCTACCCCCCTAGGGGCATGCGTAGTAGTACTTTGCTTCCAGGGCTAATAAACTTTTGCAATAAGTATATGAGTTCTTTCTAACAAATGTGAGTCCATTGATTATACACACTCTTACCTTTCCGCAATTTGCTAGCCTCTACGGTACCGTGCATTGCCCTTTCTCACCTCGAGATGTTGTGCAAACTTCGCAGGTGCATCCAAACAACATGTTATGATACGCTCTATCACACATAAGCCTTATCATATCTTCCTCAAAACAGCCACCATACCTACCTATTATGGTATTTCCATAGCCATTCCGAGATATATTGCAATGCAACTTCCATCGCCTCCGTTTTGATGACTTGAGTATTCATTTTCATATTGCTTTGCATGATCGTAAGACAGATAGCATGATATTTACATGGCTTGTCCGTTTTTTGATATCGTTGTTATGCTAGATGATTGCACATCCTAGTACACTGCCAGAGGCATTCATATAGAGTCATATTTTGTTCTAGGTATCGAGCTGTAATTTTTATTTCTTTTGAGTTATAAGTAAATAGAAGTGTGATGATCATCATTATTCATTATTAGATCATGTCCCAGTGAAGAACGGATGATGGAGACTAGGATTCCCCCACAAGTCGGTATGAGACTCCGGACAATGAGAGAAAAAAAGAAAAAAAGAAAAAAAAAGAAAAAAAGGAAAAATGAAAAAAGAAGAAAAAAAGAGAGAAGGGGCATTGTTACTATCTTTTACCACACTTGTGCTTCAAAGTAGCACCATGTTTTTCATATAGAGAGTCTCCGGTTTAGTCACTTTCATATATACTAGTGGGGATTTTTCATTATAGAACTTGTCTTGTATATTCCGATGATGGGCTTCCTCATGCCCGAGGTCTTCATGAGCAAGCAAGTTGGATGCACACCCACTTAGTTTTCATGTTGAGCTTTCATACACCTATAGCTCTTAGTGCATCCATTGCATGGCAATCCCTACTCCTCGCATTGATATCAATTGATGGACATCTCCATAGCCCGTGGCTTAGCCACATCGATGTGAGACTTTCTTACTTTTTTGTCTTCTCTATATTTACCCCTATCAACATACTCTATTTCACCTATAGTGATATACCCATGGCTTGCGCTCATGTATTGCGTGAGGGTTGAAAAAGCTGAAGCGCATTAAAAAGTATGAACCAATTTCTCAGCTTGTCATCGGGGTCGTGCATGATAAATACATTGTGTTAAGAAGACAGAGCATGACAAGATTATATGATTTTGTAGGGATAGCTTTATTTAGCGTTGATATTTTGAAAGAGATGATTGTTTATTGGGATGCCTGAGTATTGATGTCTTTATGTCAAATTATAGACTATTGCTTTGAATCACTTATGTCTTAATATTCATGCCATGATTAGATATATGATCAAGTTTATGCTAGGTAGCATTCCACATCAAGAATTATCTTTTTTGTCATTTACCTACTCGAGGACGAGCAGGAATTAAGCTTGGGGATGCTGATATGTCTCCATCGTATCTATAATTTTTGATTGTTTCATGCCAATATTGTACAACTTTCACATATTTTTGGCAACTTTTTATATGATTTATTGGACTAACCTATTGATGCCCAGTGCCAGTTCCTATTTGTTGCATGTTTTTTGTTTCGCAAAAGATCCATATCAAACAAAGTCCAAACGGGATAAAAAATTACGGAGAATTATTTTGGAATATTTATGATTTTTGGGAGGTGGAATCAACGCAATCAGGGGCCCACAGTGACCACAACCCACCAGGGCGTGCTGGGCACCCCCTAGCGCGCCCAGGTATCTTGTGCCCTCCTCGAAGGTAGGTTGGGGCCCTAATTCTGGGGCAAGAAAGATAATTTATGGAAAAAATCATGTAAAATTTCAGCGCCATCAGGGTTACGGATCTCCGGGAATTTAAGAAACCGTGAAGGGCCAGATTTGGGGAACGCGAAACAGAAGAGAACAGAGAGGGAGATCCAATCTCGGAGGGGCTCCCTGAAAGCACAAGTGCTCCCTGGGTGATTTTGGTAATTAGTGTCAACATATCTTTTGTTGGACTGATACTTCTAACTATTATATTTCAGATAAGTTCAACATTGGAGTGGCACGGACAAGAAGATGTGGAACCCCTTCAAGATGCTAAGGACAAACATTGGCAAAAGCTCAAGACTCTACATTTTCATTTTAGTGATCCAAGATTACATTGAGTCCATAGGAAAGCCAATACTATTAAAAGGGGATGAGGTGTTGCTTAATGACTTGCTTGCTCAAAGTGCTCAGTGATATGCTCCAAAGACCTCAACCACTTTATCATATCCACATATGTCCTAAACCTAAAAGTCAAACTCACCACCGATTTGATCTATCCGGCGCCACCGAGTTCATTTGACGTAGTCACTGCCGAACCCTAATCAGTTCGGTCTCACCGATGGGATCTTGGTCTCACCGAGATGGGCTTGCAAACTCCCTGTTGCCTCTTGCAACAATTTCGATCTCACCGAGTTTTTGCAATCGGTCCCACCGAGTTTCCTTGACCAATTCTCTGTTTGGTTATTACCAAAATCGGTCTCACCGAGTTTGTGTGATCGGTCAAACCGAGTTGAGGTTTTACCCTAACCCTTGCACATCGGTCCCACCGAGTTGACCTTGTCAGTCCCACCGAAAACTCTAACGTTCACATTTTGACCTAAATCGGTCTGTCCGAGTTTTATCATTCGGTCTCACTGAGTTTGGGAATCTGTATGTAACGGCTAGATTTTGTGTGGAGGCCATATATATCCCACCACCAATTCTTCATTCCTGATGAGAACCATCAGAACGTGCCTGCACTTCCAGCATTCATTTTGTGAGAGAGAACCACCTACACATGTGTTGGAACCAAGACATTCCATTCCAACCACAAGAATCTTGATTTATACCCTTCGCCAAGTTTCTTTCCACTCAAATGATCTTTCCACCATAGCCAAGTATGTGAGAGAGAGTTGAGTGTTGGGGAGACTATCATTCAAAGCACAAGAGGAAGGAGTTCATCATCAACACACCATCAATTACCTTTTGGAGAGTGGTGTCTCCTAGATTGGTTAGGTGTCACTTGGGAGCCTCCGTCAAGGTTGTGGAGTTGAACCAAGGAGTTTGTAAGGGCAAGGAGATCGCCTACTTCGTGAAGATCTACCCAAGTGAGGCAAGTCCTTCGTGGGCGATGGCCATGGTGGGATAGACAAGGTTGCTTGTTCGTGGAGCCTTCGTGGGTGGAGCCCTTCGTGCACTCGCGCAACCGTTACCCTTCGTGGGTTGAAGTCTCCACCAATGTGGATGTCGGATAGCACCACCTATTGGATCCACGCCAAAAAATCTCCGTGTCTGCAATTGCGTTTGCACACTCCAATCCCATCCCTTTACTTTCTTGCAAGTTGCATGCTTTACTTTCCGCTACTCATATACTCTTTGCATGCTTGCTTGAATTGTATTGTCAATGTTTGAAATTGTGCTAATTTCCAACCTCAACTTGAAAAAATTTAAAACTACTATTTTTGCTTGTTGAGGGTCTAATTCCCCCCTCTAGACACCTCTTCTCGATCCTTTCACTCCTGCCCCTCCGCCGCCATGGAGGCAATGGACCATACGGGGAACTCTCCTCCCATCTACGGGGGAGGCCAAGGAAGAATAAGAAGGAGGTGGGCTCTCTCCTCCTCTCTCCCGGTGGCGCCGGAGTGCCACCATGGCAAGGATCGTGACGGCGATCTACATCCACAATCTTGCTACCATCAACACCAACTTTCTCCCCCTCCATGCAGTGGTGTAATACACATGGTGCTCAACTCCACATATTATTTCCCACTGATATTTGGATATCCCATGATGTTTGAGTAGATCCGTTTTGTCCTATGGGTTAATCGTGATCTTGGTTGGTATGATTGTATATTTTATTTATGGTGCTATCCTACTGTTCCCTCTGTCTCATGCGAGCATGAGAGATCCCAACTGTAGGGTGTTGCAATATGTTCAGGATTCACTTATGGTGGGTTGCGAAAGGGTTTGGGTGCATGCAAGGCATGAGCCTTTTTATGACTAATCCTTTATAATTCTCTTATGATGATCTCAAATGACAAAGCAGTTCGAGGCATCCAAAGCAGTTTGCATGCATCCAAAGCCGTTTGAGGGATCAATGATGTTCAACTCACCTCTCAAATGACAAAATGCTTTCTCATTAAGAGGTTTGGTGAATATATCCGCCAATTTCTTATCGGCACGAACATGCTTAAGATTGATGTCTCCTTTAGCAACATGATCTCAAATGAAATGATGACAAACTTCAATATGCTTTGTTCGAGAATGTTGCACGAGATTGTGAGCAATCTTAATAGCACTCTCATTATCACAAAGCAACAGAACATGTTTCACATATATTCCATAACCCTTAAGGGTTTGGGTCATCCAAAGTAACTGAGCACAACATGATCCAGCGACAATGTATTCTGCTTCGACGCTGGATAAGGATACCGAGTTTTGTTTCTTGGAGGACCAAGACACAAGAGATCTACCAAGAAATGGACAAGTACCCGAAGTGGACTTTTGATCATACTTGTCACCGGCATAGTCCGAATTAGAGTAGCCAACAAGATCAAAAGAAGACTTCTTAGGATACCAAATGCCAAAATTTGGTGTATGAATTAAGTACCTCACTATCCTTTTCACAGCCTTAAGATGACATTCTTTAGGGGCCGCTTGATATCATGCACACATGCACGCACTTAGCATAATATTAGGACCAGAGGCACATAGATATAACAATGAACCAATCATAGAGCGGTAAACCTTTTGGTTAACCGATTTGCCATCCTTAGTCAAGTCCAGATGTCCACTAGTAGGCATGGGTGTTTTCATACCTTCACTTTCTTGGATGTTGAACTTCTTGAATAAGTCCTTGGTATAATTCTTTTGGGAAACAAAGGTACCCTCCTTAGTTTGCTTGATTTGCAAACGAAGAAAGAATTTGAGTTCACTCATCATAGACATCTCAAACTTCTCCGGCATTAGCCTTCCAAACTTTTCACTAAAATGAGGGTTAGTTGAGCCAAATATGATATCATTGCCATAAATTTGGCACACAAATAATTCACCATTAAACCTTTTAGTAAAAAGTGTAGAATCAACCTTCCCAATTTCAAAGCCTTTTTCAATAAGAAACTTGGTCAAGCATTTATACCATGCTCTAGGAGCCTGTTTAAGACCATAAAGAGCTTTGTGAAGTTTGTAAACATGATCAGGTTTCTTAGGATTAACAAAGCCGGGAGGTTGTTTAACATAAACTTCCTCCTCAATTTCACCATTTAGAAAAGCACTTTTTATGTCCATTTGGTACAAAGTGATATCATGATGATTGGCATAAGCAAGTAAGATGCGTATGGACTCAAGTCTAGCAATGGGGGCATATGTCTGACCATAGTCCATACCTTCAACTTGAGAGTAGCCTTGGCCGACGAGACGGGCCTTGTTGCGTACAACTTGTCCATCCGCATCTTTCTTATTCCGAAACACCCATTTGGTTCCAATGACATTGTGCTTCTCATCGGGCTTTTCAACCAATGTCCATACTTGATTCCTCTCGAAATTGTGTAGCTCTTCATGCATAGCATTAACCCAATCCGGATCATGAAGAGCTTCTTCAACCTTCATAGGTGCAATACTAGAAATGAATGACTAATGTTCACAAAAGTTAGCCAAACGAGTTTTAGAGCGAGTAATTCTCCCGGTTTTAATATCATCAAAGATTTGTTCGACGAGATGATCTCTTGAGACTCTTGCTCGAACTCGTCAGAGCTTTTGTTTGGGTGGGGGTGGAACATCCTCTTCATTGTCTTGTTCTTCCTATTGTCCTTCTTCATTGTTGTTGGCGTTGTTGTTTTCTTAGGGAGGTGGAGAAGGAGGTCGATGGGGTTCATCTTGCTATACTTCCTCATTTCCTTCATCTTGACGTGTTCCGCTTGAGGATGCCTCCAAGTCAACTTCTTGTTCACCTTGGTGTGAAGTTGAGGCTTCCACTTGAATGGACGAGGTACTCTCCTTCACCTCCGTTGGGCGATTCTTGCCAATAGACAAGTCTTGAGTTGCTTCCGATGGATATTTATCTCCTACATCAATTGCCAATTGCTCTACTTGTGAGCTATTAGATTCATCAAACTTCACATCTACCATCTCTTCAACCTTTCGCGTGAATTTGTTGTAGACACGGTAAGTTTGAGAGTTTGAGCCATAAATGAGTAAGAAACCTTCATGAGATTTTAGGGGAAAATTTTGAACGACGACGCTTATCAAGAACGTAACACTTTGAGCCAAATACTCGAAAGTGTCCAACTTGGGCTTGTTACCAGTGAGAAGCTCGTATGCCATCTTGCCGAGAAGCTTGTGAATATATAGTCGATTTGTTGCATGACAAGCTATCTCAACCGCTTCCACCCAAAAGTGTCTTGGCGTCTTGTATTCATCAAGCATCGTTCCTGCCATCTGAATGAGTGTCTGGTTCTTCGTCTCAACAACTCAATTTTGTTGAGGTGTGTACGTAGCCGAGAACTCATGTGGAATCCCTTCTTCGTCAAGAAAGGTATCCACATTGGCGTTCTTGAACTCCATTCCATTGTTGCTCCGAACCTTCTTGATCTTCACTTCAAATTGATTTTGGGCCTTCCTAGCAAAGTTCGTAAAGATCTTTTGCACCTGGGATTTATCATCAAGAAAGAACACTGTAAATCTTGAAAAATCATCAACAATGACCAATCCGAATGAGTTACCACCAAGACTCTTGTAGGTGTTGGGACCAAAAAGATCCATCTGAAGTAGCTCGAGTGGTCTTCTCGTGGTCATGATGTTCTTCACTGGATCACTTCGTCCAACTTGTTTTCCTGCTTGACGAGCACTACAAAGTCTATCATTGTCAAATATGACATCCGTAACACCAAGGATATCATCACCTTTAATAGGCTTATCAAGATTTCGCAGGACCGCATACTTGAGCCTTCTATGCCATAACCAACCTTTAGAGGGTTTAGCAATTAAGAAAGTTCTAGGTTGAGCTCTTTTAGTGAAATCAATAATGTATATATCACCTCTATGTAAACCTATAAAGACCATATTATGATTATCTCTTCGAAACACTTGGCAATCTACTTCAGTGAATAGAACATTAAAACCGAAATTGGCTAGTCTAGATACGGAAAGTAAATTGTAGCTAAGAGATTCAACAAGCATAATATTTTGGATGGAGTTGTCATGTGAGATGGCTGAGGGAGTCCTGGATTAGGGAGTATCCGGATAGCCTGACTATATACTTTGGCCGGACTATTGGACCGTGAAGATACAAGAGTCAAGACTTCGTCCCGTGTCCAGATGGGACTCTCCTTTGCGTGGAAGACAAGCTTGGCGATCCGGATATTATATTTCCTTCTTTGTAACCGACTCCATGTAAACCCTATCCCCCTCCGATGTCTATATAAAGCGGAGGGTTTAGTCCTTATGGACAGAATCATAATCATCATAGGCTAGCTTCTAGGGTTTAGCCTCTTCGATCTCGTGGTAGATCAACTCTAGTAAAACCCATATCATCAATATCAATCAAGTAGGAACTAGGGTTTTACCTCCATCAAGAGGGCCCGAACCTGGGTAAACATCGTGTCCCTTGCCTCATGTTACCATTAGCCTAAGACGTACAGATCGGGACCCCCTACCCGAGATCCGCCGGTTTTGACACCGACATTGGTGCTTTCATCGAGAGTTCCTCTGTGTCGTCGCTGCAAGGCTTGATGGCCCCTTCAATCGTCAACAACAACATGGTCCAGGGCGAGACCTTTCTTCCCGGACAGATCTTCGTGTTCGGCGGCTTCGTACTGCGGGCCAATTTGCTTGGCCATCTGGAGCAGATCGACAGCTACGCCGCTGGCCACTAGGTCAGGTTCGGAAACCTGAACTACACGGCCAATATCTGCGGAGACTTGATCTTCAACGGATTCGGGCCTGCGGCAGGAGAGCCGGACAGTAGCGATGAGCACGACTTAGACCTACTGTCGGACAATGCTCGGGATATAGCCCCTGCAGAAGCCCCGGACCTAAATCCGGAGCAAATTGCATCGCCCGAGGATGGGTGGATGGACCCCGCCCGAAGGCCGCACACCCGTCGGCGGTAGAGCCGAACACAGACTTCACCCCCAAGGAAGCCTGTGACACCGGACCCCCGGACTCGTATCCGGCTGTAGGTTACGGTCCGCGCACCTCCGAGCCCGCCGAATCTGGTTGGGCTCCGGTAATGGAGTTCCCCGCTATGGATATGTTCCAGCACTCGCCCTTTGGTGACATGGTGAACTCGTTAAAATCTCTCTCTTTGTCAGGAGAGTCTTTGCCGAACTATGTCTGACTTGAGTGGGAAGCAGGTGACGAAGGAATTCGTTGCCCACCCACCATCCACTTCATTGCCACGGTCAATGACTTAACTGACGTGCTTGACTTCGACTCCGATGACATCGACGGTATGGACGACGATGCAGGAGAAGAACAGGAACCACCGCCCACGGGGCGGTGGACAGCCACCTCCTCATATGATATATATATGGTGGACACTCCGAAAGAAACCAATGGCGATGAGGCAATGGAGGATAACCCCTCAGGGGAAGAAAGCAAAGCATGGGCATCGTCGGTGCCGCTCCAAACCCCACCACAGAAATGCCGGCATAGGAGACGAAAACAATCCAAATGATGCCGAAGATGAATACAACCCCGATCAGCCTGCCTTCAAGCAGGCCGAGCAGGAAGATGAGCAGGTCAGCCCAGACGAATAGGTGACAGATGGATATCCAGAGGAGGACAACTACATGCCCCCCTCTGAAGACGAGATTAGCCTCGGCGACGACGAGTTCGGCGTGCCCGAGGACCCGGTGGAGCAGGAGCACTTCAAGCACCGGCTTATGGCCACTGCGAGGAGCCTGAAAAAGAACCAGCAACATCTTCAAGCTGATCAAGACCTGCTCACAGACAGATGGACCGAAGTCCTGGCAGCTGAGGAATACGGACTCGAGCGCCACACGGCTAACCGGCCACCTCGTGGCCGGGATAAAACGACATATCAGCCCGAATACCAGCCTGCACCCCAACGCCAATACACTACGGCCTGGGGCAATAGGCAGGACCTGCAAGATATACTGGAAAACAAGGCAAGACATCCAAGATCGATCTACAGATCACGGGGGCATGCCCCAACATGTGACGATGATCGTCACGACGGATACACTAAGAACAAGTCCGGCCGAGCCGAATATAGCCACCCAGACTCATTCAAACTGCATAACCACATAGCCCGGCATAGAGGCGCCGCACACCCCCTCTGCTTCACTAACGAAGTGATGGATGATGAATTCCCAGAAGGGTTTAAACCCGTAAAATCGAATCATATGATGGCACAACAGACGCCGCAGTATGGATTGAAGATTTCCTTATCCACATTCACATGGACCGCAGAGACGATCTACACGCCATCAAGTATCTCCCCCTTAAACTCAAAGGACCGGCCCGACATTGGCTAAACAGCCTGCCGTCAAATTCCATTGGCAGTTGGGAAAACCTAGAGGACGCGTTCCTCGACAACTTCCAGGGCACATATGTGCGACCACCGGATGCCGATGACCTGAGCCACATTACCCAACAGCCTGGAGAGTCAGCCAGGAAATTCTGGACTCGGTTCCCAACCAAAAATGAACCAAATAGTCGACTGTCCACATGCCGAAGCCCTGGCGGCCTTTAAGCATAATATCCGTGACGAATGGATCGCCCGACACCTCGTCCAGGAAAAACCAAAGTCCATGGAGGCCCTCACGACACTTATGATCCGCTTTTGTGCAGGCAAGGATAGCTGGTTGGCTCGTAGTAGCACCACGCCAATAAATTCAGGCACCTCAGATTTCCGTGACAATAACGGCAAGCCACGGCGCAACAGACATAAGCGACTGCACAATGGCGACAACACTGAAGACACGGCTGTCAACGCCGGATTCAGTGGCTCGAAATCCGGTCAGCGGAAAAAGCCGTTCAAAAGAAACAATCAGGGACCATCCAGTCTGGACCGCATACCTGAATGCTCGTGCCAAATTCATGGCACCCTGGATAAGCCACCAAATCACACTAACAGGGACTGCTGGGTGTTCAAACAGTTCGGTAAAATAAACGCCGAAAACAAGGACAAGGGGCTGCACAGCGACGATGACGAGGAGCCCCAGCGTCCGAACACAGGAGGATAGAAGAAATTTCCTCCCTAGGTGAAAACGGTCAACATGATCTACGCCACCCACATTCCCAAATGGGAACGGAAGCAAGCACTACGGGACGTCTACGCGATGGGGCCAGTCGCCCCAAAATTCAATCCATGGTCAGCCTGTCCAATCACCTTTGATCGTAGGGATCACCCTACCAGCATCCGCCACGGTGGTTCAGCCACATTGGTCCTAGACCCAATCATCGACGGATTCCACCTTACGTGAGTCCTTATGGATGGCGGTAGCAGCCTGAACCTGCTTTATCAGGACACGGTGCGCAAAATGAGCATCGACCCTTCGAGGATCAAGCCCACCAAAACCACCTTCAAAGGTGTAATCCCAGGAGTAGAGGTCGGTTGCACGGGCTCTATAACATTGGAAGTGGTCTTTGGATCTCCAGATAACTTCCAAAGAGAAGAGTTAATCTTCGATATCGTCCCTTTCCGTAGTGGTTATCACGCACTGCTTGGACGAACCACATTCGCTCGATTCAATGCGGTACCACACTATGCATACCTCAAGCTCAAGATGCCAGGATCTCGTGGGGTCATAATAGTCAACGGAAAGATGGACCGCTCTCTCCATACAGAAGAGCATACTGCAGCCCTCGCGGCGGAAGTACAATGCGGCCTTCTCCGGCAAACCACCAATCCGGCGACAACGACCCCGAACACCGTCAAGCGATTCTAGAGTACCCCGCAACAAGATCGCCAGGCATGCCAGGAGCGCGGCTAGCAGTCCGGCCTCCGCTCTAGCACCATCAAGGCAGCATTCGTGCCGCGCATACACAATTACGCACTAAAAATACCATGGGCATAGGCGGAGGCATAATAAGGGGCTCAGTCAAATAGTGCGGCTCAGCCGCAACATACTTTTATAATCCCCCTTTTTTACCTTTCAGATACTGCTTTCGGGCAGGCTCTTTAGAAGAGCCGGATTACCGTACTTGCATAGGAGAGAAAACCAAGGAGGCAAAAGGCTTTGCGCACAAAGGGAATACCCAGGTGGAATCTGTTCACGATCGTTATACCTGTTTTATATACCTAAATGCAGCCTGCCCTTGGTGGGACATGTCAAATAGTCCTATTTACTTCTGCTTAACGCATTCATTGTAAACATACGCTTAGATGTATTATTTATCAATGGGAGATAATATATAGCATCATCTTATTATTCCTATCTGCACATTTTTTCTATAAATGTTTATTTAATATCGCATCCGTACGCCTTGGTACGTTCAGTTTGCCAGGGGCTCCTTATGGCGCCCCATAACATGGCAAGACAAGTCCGGACACTTTCAATAGTGCGGCATCCCGAACTTATAGCACTATATGCATCAGCTCCGAATCATGTCTTGGGTCAATAGTTGGGTTTGCCTGGCTCCCTTGTTTTGGTACCTTACATTCCGTTATATCGGCTAAGGTAGCGCAGGGAGACCTACTGCGATTGTGTCCCGGTTCTTCCGGACGAGCACCTCAGTAGAGAAAGCCGAAAACTGACAGGCATGATGCGGCGAGAGCTGGTCGCTGATCAAGAGGTCTTAAAATCCTTAAAGATTTTTTTCGCTTTAGGTGAGGAATCAACTTTGTCCGATTTAGGCGTATATAGCACCCCAATTTGGCTTTCCGAATTCTAGGGGCTTCGCCGAAATTTAAAATTGTAGACTTCTTTGGATAAGTGAAAGTTATAAAGCCGCATAGTATGACTGCCTTGTTCGCTGCACCAAACACCTCCTTCAGGGACCAAATATTTGGATAAAGAATGTCTTGGTTTTTCCAGGAACACCCCGGTACTAGTTATGTGGGGGCGGAAGCCGACGACTGGCCTACTTTCAGAATTTTATAAACAGCCGCACAGAAGGTAATATTTTAAATCAAAAAGTACTATCTAGAGCAAGTAACTTCGTCTTTATATTACAACAACGATAGAAGTACATTTACTCAAGGATCATGTCCTTGGTACATTCATCAGCCACGAGACGTGGCAGGACCCCGATTCTATGCCACACCGATCTAGCATGTAACACCTCATATCACTTTGTGACCTCACGCACGGTATTCCCACGGGTGTCGCCTTACCATGCCCAGGACCGTTTGCGCCTTTTGGCACACGTATATGATGGTGTCGCTAGCATCCATATGACAAAGAACCTGGGCTGACGTGGCTAGTCGTGAACCCAAAGTGGCACTAACTTACAGGGACATGCATACATGACCCAGCAACGAACGTGTCGGTCATCAGCGAGTGAATCCGGGCTGTAGCAGCTGGGCTAACAGGACTCCGGTAAACTGGGCTGTAGCAGGCTAACAGGACTCCGGTAGACACCGCATGACATTTCCCGAAAGGGACAGACACAGGATCGAAGAAGGACACATGCCGACCAGCCTAAGTGTTCTGGAGCAGTAGCAAGCTACCAGGGCTCAGTGGAAGCACTAGGGGACATTTCTCAGTAAGAGACGCTACTAAGGTTAAACAACTAGATAGTCAGATCCCACACATAGCAATACACATTACACGTACGCATAACATGCAAGTATGTGTTGTACAACATGGCATCACATCATAACTCAACAACTCATATAGATAAAGGCTCAGAAGAGCCATCATAGAATTTATTACAAGCAGGGGTCACATGACCCAACATTCAGAGCAAACAAGCAACAAGCAGAAGCATTACATGTCTGAGTACAGACATCTACAAATGAAAAAGGCCGAAGAGCCTGACTATCTACAACTTCCGATCAAGATCGTAGCTAAGGTACAAGCTACCTGCCGAAGCCCACGAGAACACTAGTAAGACCAAAGTCTCCGCTGCAAAAACATAAATAAAGCAACATGAGTACAAAGGTACTCAGCAAGACTTACATCAGATCCTATCATACATGCATTTTTATCAAGAGGGTAATGTGGGGTTTAGTTGCAGCAAGCCAGCTTTGACTCAGTGGCTATCCTGTTCTACGACTACGAGAAACTTCTTTGAGGTGAGATGGCGCACACGAGTCCACTAATCACCACACAATACACTACTATGGATTCTTCCCCGTCTCCCTACGAGAAAGCCATCCATAGCACTCACACTTGTCTTGAGCATTTTATACTATCCACTTCAAGTTGTCTATGTACCATGTACGCATCCAAGAAGTCCATAACTGCGGACCCGGCTATTCGAATAGATCATGATAACCCTGCAGGGGTGTACTTCTTCACACACGCTCTCGCCACTTACCGCCATGTACACGTCATGTATCTCGGCAACCTTCAAGCGGAAGCCTGGCGAGGGTGTCGGCCACGACCTGACTAACCACACAAGACTCTGGTCCAGGTTTATCGCCTATTCGGGTTCCATCCGCATGGAGATCCGGCCAAGGTTTCGCTCACAGCCCCAAACGATGTGTGCAGGGTTCCCGAGCCCACCATCCGGGTACCACTCGGTACACCAGGCCACGTGTGCCTAGTCTGTCCCAAGCCCACCCTGCCGGGTGCCACTCGACAGAAAAATAGCACTACCTACAAACACCAGAAACTAGTTGCGACTCCTGGACAGAGATCAAGTCGGTTAATAAGTCGAGAGAGTCAATTAAGGATCCCAATGTGTGGTAGTATCGAGTCATTAGACAACATACATAAAACTCAATGCTTAAGGACGGTTCCAGTGAGACAACCCACCATGTACTCCTACATGGCCTCTCACCGCTACCTTTACCAAATCGTGTTCACACACTTCACTCTCAGCATCAGAACATATCGTAACACTCCAATTCATTCCCAATGAATCAGACCTGACACAACTCTAAGCAATAACAGGCATGGCATGGTAGGAACACAACATGGCTCAATCAACTCCTACACATGCTAGTGGGTTTGAACTATTTACTATGGCAATGACAGGTCATGCAGAGGAATGAGTTCAACTACCGTAGCACAAAGTAGCAGATGAATTGTTGTTGTCCTAATGCAATAAGTGAGAGCAGGAGCGAGAGAGTAGGATTGTATCGGAATGAATAAGGGGGTTTGCTTGCTTGGTAGATCTATAGAGGGGGCACTACTGGTTAGACAGGTAACGGCCTCCGGAGCAGGACCTATGGAGAAGGAACGGTGTCGGCTCAATACACAAAAATATGCAACAATATGATGCATGAACATGGCATGTAGATGTGATGCTGTTTGAGCTAATGCAACTAGTATTCAAATTGAATGAAGTCCATTTGAACCAAGGGTTCAAATGCAACTCCAAATTAAGCTCTTATATATGCCATTTATATGTTTTCACCTATACAGCAGGTTTATGTTGGTTTGTCATGCATGAAACTGGTACAAATGGATAGATTGAATTTTTCTGACAATTTTTCATATATAAATTATTTCAATCTGAGCTACGGTTGAATTTCTATGAATTTTTGAAGTTTTGGGCATTTTCTGGAAATTCCTGAATAAGAATAAATCCAGAAAATTGCATTACTGTGTCAGCATTGAGTAAGCATGACGTCAGCAAGTCAACTGCGGCTGACTGGGCTCAAACCTGACGTGTGGGGTCCACATGTCAGTGTCTAAGGGTTAATCGGGGGGGGGGGGGTTATACTAATCTAATTAAAATATTAGGGCGCAGGGGCCCACTGTCAGTGTCAGGGTTAGTTAGATGGTGATTAGCCTTAAGCTAATCACCTGACCCATGGGGCCCACCTGACAGGCCGGCGAGGTCAAAGGGTCAAACCCCATCGGCGTTTAGCCGCCGACGAGGTCTGCAGCGTACTTATGCCTCGGGTTTCCTCTGTGGTGCTCCAAATGACGCGCGGCTAGGCGCGTTGGAAAGCTAGATCGATGGCGCATTGGGTGGTGGCCGAGTCTGGGCCTGGGGTGGCCGGAGTCGATGGCGGCGAGCTCGATTGTGGCCGTCGGAGTTCGATGAAGATGGACAGGGCGCTATGGTGCACGGGAGGAAGAGTGGGTAGGTGCTCTGGGTTCCTGGGAATGCGCCGAGGACGACAACGTGCTCGGACGCGACGTGTGTGGGCTCTAGCCACGAAGACCTTGTGGCCGGCGGCGATGAGCTCTCGGGCTCGACGGAGCCTGCGGTTAGAGGAAGAAATCGGCATCAGGGTGAGGGAGGTTCGGTGCTGGGGCTCACAGCGAGACCAGCGAGCACGAGGGCGAGGTCGGGGACGCCCGGTAGCTCCCAAATCGACGGCGAGGATCCATGGCGGCCGGAGGCGAAGATGGCGACGGCGACGGCTCCACGGGGCGCTCCGGCTTGCGTGGCTCGGCGGAGACCTTCAGAGCAAGGAGGTGGACCTCCTGCACGTGTCGGAGAGGCCAGGGGGAGGCGGTGGCTACGACAACGGTGTCGGTGGCGACGAGCTCCGTTCGGTGGTGCTCGGCAGAAAGTAGCGGACGAGGGAGAGATACGGGAGAGAGTGAGAGCGGTCCAGGGGGCGACGTGGCGTCGTCTAGACGCATCGCGGAGGGACAGGCAGGCAGGGAGGGAGGAGGCGGCGCGGCGCGGCGATGCACGCGTGTCGGGCACGCGCCCGTCCTCCTAGCAGGAGGATGACGACAGGGGAGGAGGCGGGCTGGGCCTGCTGCTGGGCTGTGCAGTGCTGGGCCAGCACATGAGCTGGGCCGCAGGTAGGTCTAGGTATGTTTTTTCCCTTTTTGTTTCTTTTTTATTTCTGACATTTGTTTCTGATTTAGTAAAAAATACTAAATCAATTTATTTGCCTCTGATAATTTTTGTAGGGACTAGTTGGATTAATCCAAAGCCCCAGACCAAAAATCAGAGATATTGGACATATATTAAATATATAACTAATATATATCCAATGCAAATATTTATGCATTAATTCCAAATGCCCAAAATAAATAATTATGAGCTCCTAAAAATATCGGTTTGATTTTTATCTCTGCCCAATATTTTCAGAGAGCAACAAGAACATTTTCTTGGACCTTTTTGGAGCAATTTTTATCTGGGTCATTTCCAGAAATGATTCAGAGGATTTCGCAAATCCTCATTTCAAATTTAAATGGAATTTAAACATGATGCACAAATGACTAACTAGTCTAGGTCATACCAGAACTAGGGATGTGACAACTCGCCCCCACTTGAAAGAATCGCGTCTCGAGATTCAGGGGTCGACGGAAAGAAAGCAGGGTACTCCAGTCGAAGACGATCTTCTCACTCCCAAGTAGCTTCTCTCTCGGAATTATGAGATCACTGAACCTTGAGAAACTTGATGTTATGACGTCGAGTGACACGCTCTGCTTGATCAAGAATGCGAACAGGGTACTCTCGATATGTGAGGTTATCTTGGAGATCAAGCGTTTCGTGGTCCACTCCGCGGATAGGATCCGAGAAGCAACGCCTGATTAGAAGGTCGTGGAAGACATCATGCACTCCGGAAAGATGTAGGGGTAGTTCCAACTGGTAGGCAACCTATCCTCGTTTAGCGAGAATGCGAGAAGGACCAATGTAACGAGGAGCCAACTTGCCTTTGATACCGAAACGATGGGTATGAAGGAAATATGCCCTAGAGGCAATAACAAAGCTATTATTTATTTCCTCATATCATGATAAATGTTTATTATTCATGCTAGAATTGTATTAACCAGAAACATGAAACATGATAAATGTCACTAGTATGCCTCTACTTGACTAGCTCATTAATCAAAGATGGTTATGTTTCCTAACCATAGACATGTGTTGTCATTTGATTAACGGGATCACATCTTTAGGAGAATGGTGATTGACCTGACCCATTCCGTTAGCTTAGCATTTGATCATTTAGTATGTTGCTATTGCTTTCTTCATGACTTATACAAAGTTCCTATAACTATGAGATTATGCAACTCCCGTTTACCCGAGGAACACTTTGTGTGCTACCAAACGTCACAACGTAACTGGGTGATTATAAAGGAGCTCTACAGGTGTCTCCAATGGTACATGTTGAGTTGGCGTATTCCGTCATTAGGTTCTGTCACTCCGATTGTCGGAGAGGTATCTCTAGGCCCTCTCGGTAATGCACATCACTATAAGCCTTGCAAGCAATGTGGCCAATGAGTTGGTTACGAGAAGATGCATTACGTAACGAGTAAAGAGACTTGCCGGTAACGAGATTGAACTAGGTATTGGATACAGACGATCGAATCTCGGGCAAGTAACATACCGATGACAAAGGGAACAACGTATGTTGTTATGCGGTTTGACCGATAAAGGTCTTTGTAGAATATGTAGGAGCCAATATGAGCATCCAGGTTCTGCTATTGGTTATTAACCAGAAACAGTTCTAGGTCATGTCTACATAGTTCTCGAACCCGTAGGGTCCGCACGCTTAACGTTACGATGACAGTTTTATTACGAGTTTAGAAGTTTTGATGTACCGAAGGTTGTTCAGAGTCCCGGATGTGATCACGGACATGACGAGGAGTCTCGAAGTGGTCGAGACATAAAGATTGATATATTGGAAGCCTATATTTGGATATCAGACGTGTTCCGGGTGAAATTGGGATTTTACCGGAGTACCGGGAGATTACCGGAACTCCCCGGGGGCTTAATGGGCCTACATTTGCGCTAGTGGAGAGGAAGAGAGGAGGCAAGAGGTGGGCTGTGCCCCCTCCCCTGCCTAGTGCGAATAGGACAAGGAGAGGGGGGCGGAGCCCCCCTTTCCTTCCCCTCTTCCTCCTCCTTCCCCCCTTCTCCTTCTCCAACTAGGAAAGAAGGGAGTCCTACTCCCGGTGGGAGTAGGACTCCCCCTTGGTGCGCCCTCCTTGGCCGGCCGCCCCCTGCCCCTAGCTCCTTTATATACGGGGGTAGGGGGGCACCTCTAGACACACAAGTTGATCTTCGTGATCGTTCCTTAGATGTGTGCGGTGCCCCCTCCACCATATTCCACCTCGGTCATATCATTGCGGTGCTTAGGCGAAGTCCTGCATTGGTAGAACATCATCATCGTCACCACGCCGTCGTGCTGACGGAACTCATCCCCGAAACCCTGCTGGATCAGAGTCCGGGGATCGTCATCGAGCTGAACGTGTGCTGAACTCGGAGGTGCCGTACGTTTGGTACTTGGATCGGTCGGATCTTGAAGACGTACGACTACATCAACCGTGTTGTTCTAACGCTTCCGCTTTCGGTCTACGAGGGTATGTGGACAACACTCTCCCCTCTTGTTGCTATGCATCACCATGATCCTTGCGTGTGCGTAGGATTTTTTTGAAGTTACTACGTTCCCCAACAGTGGTATCAGAGCCTGGTTTTATGCGTAGATGTCATATGCACGAGTAGAACACAAGTGAGTTGTGGGCGATACAAGTCATACTGCTTACCAGCATGTCATACTTTGGTTCAGCGGTATTGTGAGATGAAGCGGCCCGGACCGACATTACGCGTATGCTTACACGAGACTGGTTTCACCATTACGCACACTCGTTGCTTAAAGGTGACTGGTGGGCGTCTGTCTCTCTCACTTTAGTTGAACCGAGTGTGGCTGCGCTCGGTCCTTGTGAAGGTTAAAACAGCACTAACTTGACGAACTATCATTGTGGTTTTGATGCGTAGGTAAGAACGGTTCTTGCTCAGCCCGTAGCAGCCACGTAAAATTTGCAACAACAAAGTAGAGGACGTCTAACTTGTTTTTGCAGGGCATGTTGTGATGTGATATGGTCAAGACGTGATGCTATATTTTATTGTATGAGATGATCATGTTTTGTAACCAAAGTTATCGGCAACTGGCAGGAGCCATATGGTTGTCGCTTTATTGTATGAAATGCAAACGCCCTGTAATTGCTTTACTTTATCACTAAGAGGTAGCGTTAGTCGTAGAAGCAATAGATGGTGTAACGACAATGATGCTACAATGGAGATCAAGGTGTCGCGCCGGTGACGATGGTGATCACGACGGTGCTTCGGAGATGGAGATCACAAGCACAAGATGATGATGGCCATTTCATATCACTTATATTGATTGCATGTGATGTTTATCCTTCATGCATCTTATCTTGCTTTGATTGACGGTAGCATTTTAAGATGATCTCTCACTAAAATTATCAAGAAGTGTTCTCCTTGAGTATGCACCGTTGCGAAAGTTCTTCATGCTGAGACGCCACATGATGATCGGGTGTGATAGGCTCTATGTTCAAATACAACGGGTGCAAAACAGTTGCACACACGGAATATTCAGGTTAAAACTTGACGAGCCTAGCATATACAGATATGGCCTCGGAACACGGAGACCGAAAGGTCGAACGTGAATCATATAGTAGATATGATCAACATAGTGATGTTCACCATTGAAACTACTCCATTTCACGTGATGACCGGACACGGTTTAGTTGATTTGGATCACGTGATCACTTAGATGACTAGAGAGATGTCTGTCTAAGTGGGAGTTCTTAAGTAATATGATTAATTGAACTTAAATTTATCATGAACTTAGTACCTGATAGTATTTTGCTTGTCTATGTTTGTTGTAGATAGATGGCTCGTGCTGTTGTTCCGTTGAATTTTAATGCGTTCCTTGAGAAAGCTAAGTTGAAAGATGATGGTAGCAATTACATGGGTCCGTAACCTGAGGATTATCCACATTACTGCACAAAAGAATTACGTCCTCGAAGCACCGCTGGGTGCTAGGCCTGCTGCAAATGCAACTGAAGACGCTAAGAACGTCTAACAGAGCAAAGTTGCTGACTACTCAATAGTTCAGTGTGCCATGCTTTACGGCTTGGAACCGGGTCTTCAACGATGTTTTGAACGTCATGGAGCATATGAGATGTTCCAGGAGTTGAAGTTAATATTTCAAGCAAATGCCCGGATTGAGAGATATGAAGTCTCCAATAAGTTCTATAGCTGTAAGATGGAGGAGAATAGTTCTGTCAGTGAGCACATACTCAAAATGTCTGGGTATAATAATCACTTGATTCAACTGGGAGTTAATCTTCCTGATGATAGTGTCATTGACAGAATTCTTCAATCACTGCCACCAAGCTACAAGAGCTTCGTGATGAACTATAATATGGAAGGGATGGACAAGACTATTCCTGAGCTCTTCGCAATGCTAAAGGCTGCGGAGGTAGAAATCAAGAAGGAGCATCAAGTGTCGATGGTCAATAAGACCACCAGTTTCAAGAAAAAGGGCAAAGAGAAGAAGAAGGGGAACTTCAAGAAGAACATCAAACAAGTTGCTGCTCAAGAGAAGAAACCCAAGTCTGGACCTAACCCTGAGACTGAGTGCTTCTACTGCAAGCAGACTAGACACTAGAAGCGGAACTGCCCCAAGTATTTGGCGGATAAGAAGGATGACAAAGTGAACAAAGGTATATGTGATATACATGTTATTGATGTGTACCTTACTAATGCTCGCAGTAGCACCTGGGTATTTGATAATGGTTCTGTTGCTAATATTTTCAACTCGAAACAGGGACTACGGATTAAGCAAAGATTGGCTAAGGACGAGGTGACAATGCGCGTGGGAAATGGTTCCAAAGTCGATGTGATCGCACTCGGCACACTACCTCTACATCTACCATCGGGATTAGTTTTAGACCTAAATAATTGTTATTTGGTGCCAGCGTTGAGCATGAACATTATATCTGGATCTTGTTTGATGCGAGACGGTTATTCATTTAAATCAGAGAATAATGGTTGTTCTATTTATATGAGTAATATCTTTTATGGTCATGCACCCTTGAAGAGTGGTCTATTTTTATTGAATCTCGATAGTAGTGATACACATATTCATAATGTTGAAACCAAAAGATGCAGAGTTGATAATGATAGTGCAACTTATTTGTGGCACTGCCATTTAGGTCATATCGGTGTAAAGCGCATGAAGAAACTCCATACTGATGGACTTTTGGAATCACTTGATTATGAATCACTTGGTACTTGCGAACCGTGCCTCATGGGCAAGATGACTAAAACACCATTCTCCGGAACTATGGAGCGAGCAACTGATTTATTGGAAATCATACATACTGATGTATGTGGTCCAATGAATATTGAAGCTCGCGGCAGGTATCATTATTTTCTCACCTTCATAGATGATTTGAGCAGATATGGGTATATCTACTTGATGAAACACAAGTCTGAAACATTTGAAAAGTTCAAAGAATTTCAGAGTGAAGTGGAAAATCATCATAACAAGAAAATAAAATTTCTACGATCTGATCGTGGAGGAGAATATTTGAGTTACGAGTTTGGTCTACATTTGAAACAATGCAGAATAGTTTCACAACTCACGCCACCCGGAACACCACAACGAAATGGTGTTTCCAAACGTCCTAATCGTACTTTATTAGATATGGTGCGGTCTATGATGTCTCTTACTGATTTACCGCTATCGTTTTGGGGTTATGCTTTAGAGACGACCGCATTCACGTTAAATAGGGCAACATCAAAATCCGTTGCGACGACGCCTTATGAACTGTGGTTTGGCAAGAAACCAAAGTTGTCATTTCTTAAAGTTTGGGGGGGCTGCGATACTTATGTGAATAAACGTCAACCAGATAAGCTCGAACCCAAATTGGAGAAATGTGTCTTCATAGGATACCCAAAAGAGACTATTGGGTACACCTTCTATCACAGATCTGAAGGCAAGATTTTTGTTGCTAAATTTGGATCCTTTCTAGAGAAGGAGTTTCTCTCGAAAGAAGTGAGTGGGAGGAAAGTAGAACTTGATGAGGTAACTGTACCTGCAACCTTGTTGGAAAGTAGTTCATCACAAGAACCGGTTCCTGTGACAATTACACCAATCAGCGAGGAAGCTAATGATATTGATCATGAAACTTCAGATCAGGTTACTACTGAACCTCGTAGGTCTACCACAGTAAGATCCGCACCAGAGTGGTACGGTAATCCTATTCTGGAAGTCATGTTACTTGACCATGCGAACCTACGAACTATGAGGAAGCGATGATGAGCCCAGATTCCGCGAAATGGCTTGAGGCCATGAAATATGAGATGGGATCCATGTATGAGAACAAAGTATGGACTTTGGTTGACTTGCCCGATGATCGGCAAGCCATCGAGAATAAATGGATCTTCAAGAAGAAGACTGACGCTGATGGTAATGTAACTGTCTACAAATCTCGACTTGTTGCAAAAGGTTTTTGACAAGTTCAAGGGGTTGACTACGATGAGACTTTCTCACCCGTAGCGATGCTTAAGTCTATCCGAATCATGTTAGCAATTGCCGCATTTTATGATTATGAAATTTGGCAAATGGATGTTAAAACTGCATTCCTGAATGGATTTCTGGAAGAACAATTGTATATGATGCAACCGGAAGGTTTTGTCGATCCAAAAGGTGCTAACAAAGTGTGCAAGGTCCAGCGATCCATTTATGGACTGGTGCAAGCATCTCGGAGTTGGAATAAACGCTTTGATAGTGTGATCAAAGCATATGGTTTTATACAGACTTTTGGAGAAGCCTGTATTTACAAGAAAGTGAGTGGGAGCTCTGTAGCATTTCTGATATTATATGTAAATGACATATTGTTAATTGGAAATGATATAGAATTTCTAGATAGCATAAAGGGATACTTGAATAAAAGTTTTTCAATGAAAGACCTCGGTGAAGCTGCTTACATATTGGGCATCAAGATCTATAGAGATAGATCAAGACGCTTAATTGGACTTTCACAGAGCACATACCTTGATAAAGTTTCGAAAAAGTTCAAAATGGATCAGGCAAAGAAAGGTTTCTTGCCTGTATTACAAGGTGTGAAGTTGAGTCAGACTCAATGCCAGACCATAGCAGAAGATAGAGAGAAAATGAAAGATGTTCCCTATGCTTCAGCCATAGGCTCTATCATGTATGCAATGCTGTGTACCAGACCTGACGTATGCTTAGCAATAAGCGTGGCAGGTAGGTACCAAAGTAATCCAGGAGTGGATCACTGGACAGTGGTTAAGAACATCCTGAAATAACTGAAAAGGACTAAGGATATGTTTCTCGTTTATGGAGGTGACAAAGATCTAGTCGTAAATGGTTACGTCGATCCAAGCTTTGACACTGATCCGAACGATTCTAAATCGCAAACCGGATACGTGTTTTTATTAAACGGTGGAGCTGTAAGTTGGTGCAGTTCTAAACAAAGCGTCGTGGCGGGATCTACATGCGAAGCGGAGTACATAGCTGCTTCGGAAGCAGCAAATGAAGGAGTCTGGATGAAGTTGTTCATTTCCGATCTAGGTGTCATACCTAGTGCATCGGGACCAATGAAGATCTTCTGTGACAATACTGGTGCAATTGCCTTGGCAAAGGAATCCAGATTTCACAAGAGGATCAAGCACATCAAGAGACGCTTCAATTCCATCCGGGACCAAGTCCAGGTGGGAGACATAGAGATTTGCAAGATACATACGGATATGAATGTTGCAGACCCGTTGAATAAGCCTCTTCCACGAGCAAAACATGCTCAACACCAAGACTCCATGGGTGTTAGAATCATCACTGTGTGATCTAGATTATTGACTCTAGTGCAAGTGGGAGACTGAAGGAAATATGCCCTAGAGGCAATAATAAAGTTATTATTTATTTCCTCATATCATTATAAATGTTTATTATTTATGCTAGAATTGTATTAACCGGAAACATGATACATGTGTGAATACATAGACAAACTTAATGTCACTAGTATGCCTCTACTTGACTAGCTCATTAATCAAAGATGGTTATGTTTCCTAACCATAGACATGTGTTGTCATTTGATTAACGGGATCACATCATTAGGAGAATGATGTGATTGACCTGACCCATTCCGTTAGCTTAGCATTTGATCGTTTAGTATGTTGCTATTGCTTTCTTCATGACTTATACAAAGTTCCTATAACTATGAGATTATGCAACTCCCGTTTACCCGAGGAACACTTTGTGTGCTACCAAACGTCACAACGTAACTGGGTGATTATAAAGGAGCTCTATAGGTGTCTCCAATAGTACATGTTGAGTTGGCGTATTTCGAGATTAGGTTTTGTCACTCCGATTGTCGGAGAGGTATCTCTGGGCCATCTCGGTAATGCACATCACTATAAGCCTTGCAAGCAATGTGTCCAATGAGTTGGTTACGAGATGATGCATTACATAACGAGTAAAGAGACTTGCCGGTAACGAGATTGAACTAGGTATTGGATACCGACGATCGAATCTCGGGCAAGTAACATACCAATGACAAAAGGAACAACGTATGTTGTTATGCGGTTTGACCGATAAAGATCTTCGTAGAATATGTAGGAGCCAATATGAGCATCCAGGTTCCGCTATTGGTTATTAACCAGAAACAGTTCTAGGTCATGTCTACATAGTTCTCGAACCCATAGGGTCCGCACGCTTAATGTTACGATGACAGTTTTATTACGAGTTTAGAAGTTTTGATGTACCGAAGGTTGTTCGGAGTCTCGGATGTGATCACGGACATGACGAAGAGTCTCGAAATGGTCAAGACATAAAGAGTGATATATTGGAAGCCTATATTTGGATATCGGATCTGTTCCAAGTGAAATCGGGATTTTACTGGAGTACCGGGAGGTTACCGGAACCCCCCGGGGGCTTAATGGGCCTACATGGGCCCTAGTGGAGAGGAAGAGAGGAGCCAAGAGGTGGGATGCGACCCCTCCCCTCCCTAGTCCGAATAGGACAAGGAGAGGGGGGCGGCGCCCCCCCTTTCCTTCCCCTCTTCCTCCTCCTTCCCCCCTTCTCCTTCTCCAACTAGGAAAGAAGGGAGTCCTACTCCTGGTGGGAGTAGGACTCCCCCTTGGCGCGCCCTCCTTGGCCGGCCGCCCCCTCCCCCCTGGCTCCTTTATATACGGGGGCAGGGGGCACCTCTAGACACACAAGTTGATCTTCGTGATCGTTCCTTAGCCGTGTGCGGTGCCCCCCTCCACCATATTCCACCTCGGTCATATCGTTGCGGTGCTTAGGCGAAGCCCTACATCGGAAGAACATCATCATCGTCACCACGTCGTCGTGCTGACGGAACTCATCCTCGACACCCTGCTAGATCGGAGTTCGGGGATCGTCATCGAGCTGAACGTGTGTTGAACTCGGAGGTGCCATATGTTCGGTACTTGGATCAGTCAGATTGTGAAGACGTACGACTACATCAACCGCGTTGTTCTAACGCTTCCGGTTTCGGTCTACGAGGGTACGTGAACAACACTCTCCCCTCTCGTTGCTATGCATCACCATGATCCTTGCGTGTGCGTAGGAATTTTTTTGAAATTACTACATTCCCCAACAGGGTACCCTTCAATGGAGTAACCCGAAGGTAAGCTTTGTCGCCAATTTCATAAGTCATATCCTTATGATGACGATCATATTGGCTCTTTTGACGAGACTGGGCTGTTTTCAAATTCTCACGAATGATACGAACTTGCTCTTCTACCTCCTAGATCATGTCCGGTCCAAAGAATTGTCTTTCACCGGTTTCTGACAAGTTCAAAGGTGTTCGACACCTTCGTCCATAGAGAATCTCAAAAGGAGCTTTCTTGAGACTGGATTGATTGCTATTGTTATAAGCAAACTCGGCAAAAGGAAGACATTTCTCCCAATCCATACCGAATGAGATAACGCAAGCTCTAAGCATGTCTTCGAGAATTTGGTTGGCCCGTTCCACCTGACCACTTGATTGAGGGTGGAAAGCGGTACTGAAGGAAAGATGGGTTCCCATGGCAGTTTGGAAACTCTCCCAGAAATGAGAAGTGAAAAGACTGCCACGGTCTGAATTGATCTCTAGTGGAACACCATGAAGTGACACTATTCGAGAAATATATAACTCAGCGAGCTGACTAGCAGTGATACTCTCTCGAACAGGTAGGAAGTGGGACACTTTGGAGAGACGATCAATGACTACGAAGATATCATTATTACCTCTCTTGGTCCTGGGAAAGCCGGTGATGAAGTCCATACCAACTTTATCCCATTTCCATTCAGGAATAGCTAAAGGCTGAAGGGTGCCAGCAGGTCTTTGATGCTCTGCCTTAACGCGACGACAAATGTCATAGTTAGCAATAAACTGAGCAATTTCTCTCTTCATCCTAGTCCACCAGAACCTCTGGCATAGGTCCTGATACATCTTAGTGCTACCGGGATGAATCGTGAGAGGAGATTCATGAGCCTCCTTAAGGATCAGTTGCCAAAGATGTTGCTTCCTGGGAACCACCAGACGGTTCTAGAATAAAACAACACCTCGATCATCAACAGAGAAACTACCAGCAGCTCCCTTCTTCACGTTATCCTTGATTCGAGAAATACCCGTATCATACTGCTGGCTAGTTATGATCTGATCCTCAAGAGTAGGTTTCGCCACCAAGGTAGAAAGGAATCCGTGAGGAGCAATGTGAAGGTTAAGCTTACAGAATTCCTCATGGAGAAGTGGTTGGCCCTGCTGCAACATGAGATTGTTGCAATAGGATTTACGACTTAGCGCATCAGCCATGACATTGCCCTTTCCTGGGGTGTAGGTAATCCCTAAGTCGTAATCTGAGATCAACTCCAACCAACGTCTTTGCCTAAGGTTCAGATCTGGTTGTGTGAAGATATACTTGAGACTCTGGTGATCGGTGTAGATCTCGCAACGTTTACCAAGAAGGTAATGTCGCCAGGTCTTGAGTGCATAGACTACGGCTGCAAGCTCTAAATCAGGTGTAGGATAATTCTCCTCATGTGGATGCAACTGTCGAGATGCATAGGCAATCACATGACGGTCCTGCATAAGAATGCAACCTAGTCCCCGTCGTGAGGCGTCACAGTAGATAACAAAGTCTTTAGTGAAATCCGGTGGCACAAGTATGGGAGCAGAAGTCAGGCGTCTTTTCAGTTCCTCAAAACTGTACTCACACTATGGGGACCACGCAAACTTTTTATCTTTCTTGAGAAGTTCTATGAGGGTTTTGGCTACTTTGGAGAAGTTTTCACCAAAGCGGCGATAATAGCTGGCTAGACCAAGGAAACTCCTAACTTGTTTAACGGTTTCAGGTGGAGTCTAATCAAGAACGGCCTTAACTCTCTCGGGATGGACAGCAATGCGCTTACCAGAGATTATGTGGCCTAGGTAGGTCACTTCTGGCAACCAAAATTCACACTTGGAGAACTTGGCATAAAGGAGATGCTCTTTGAGTTTTTCTAACACAAGTCTAAGATGTTCGGCATGCTCTTCCTCATTCTTCAAGTAAATAAGAATATCATTGAGATAAACCACGACGAATTTATCTAAGTACTCCATGAAGATCGAGTTCATCAAGCGGGAGAAAGTAGCTGGAGCGTTGGTTAGATCGAAGGACATGACGGTGTACTCGTACTGGCCATAACGAGTGACAAAGGCTGTCTTGGGGATGTCCCCGTTTCTGATCTTGATTTGGTGGTAGCCTAACCTCAAATCCATCTTGGAAAAGACTGAGGATCCAGCGAGCTGATCATACAGGTCGTTGATCCTGGGAAACGGATATTTGTTCTTTATCGTGACCAAATTAACGGGACGATAATCTACAACCATCCGGTCCGTACCATCCTTCTTCTTGACGAAGAGGACGGGGCAAGCCCAAGGAGAAGAACTAGGACGGATGAAACCCTTTTGCAAGGACTCATCAAGTTGTTTCTTAAGCTCGGCTAGTTCTAAGGGTGCCATTTTGTAAGGTCTCCTAGAGATTGGAGTGGTTCCTGGGATAAGATCTATGATGAACTCTACATCTCTGTCAGGTGGAACACCTGGCAGTCACGGACTACCGGGATATCTTCAAGGTCTGGAAGAGGGCTGGCATTAAGAGAATAGAGCTGACGCTTTGCAACTCTAGTGGAGAGAGTGACTATCTTGCCAGATGGGTGTGTAAGCTGAACAGACCTGGTGTAACAATCAATCTTGGCATGATGAGCTGTCATCCAGTCCATACCCAAGATGATGTTAATATCTGAGGACTTGATGGCTACAAGTGATGCAAGAAATACAAGTCTATCAACAAGGATTTCATTACCATAGCTGATTTTGGTGGTTTGCCATCTAGACCCTGGGGTTTGGATTTCAAGTGGAGTTGGCATTCACAAAATGACATGTCAAGCAAACGAGCATAGCCTTCAGAAATGAAGGAGTGAGATGCTCCAGTATCGAACAGAACTGATGCTGGGTGACAATTGACAAGGAGTGTACCAAGAACGACATCCAGATCATCATGAGCGTCTTTAGCTGAGACGTGATGCACACGTCCATGTTTAGTGCGAGTTGGCTTGGCACTAATCGTCTTGCTTGATGGCTTAAGGAAGCCAACAGACTTCTCGGGCTGGGGTGGAACATAACTGGCCTGAGGGCAGTCACGTGCATAGTGTCCTGACTTCCCGCATGTGAAGCAAGTCCCTGAAGTTGGACATGGACCCGCACTGACAAGCGGTCTACCAGTAGGCCTGGGTGGAACATACGACTGAGCTTGGGGAGGCACCACATAAGATGGCCTCGGTGAATATCCGGAAGGAAGAGCGGAGTTTGGAACCCAAATTCGGCGCTTCTGAGAACTGGAGCCGGAAGAAGATCCCAAATCACGGGCGTGCTCACGAGACTCCTCGTAAGTGAGCTGAGCTGTCTCTGCATTAATGGCCTTGTTCACAAGATCTTGGAATGTATCACAATGATGCAGGTGGAGATCACAATGCAACTTGGGGTTGAGACCCTTCCGGAACCTAGCCTGCTTCTTGGCGTCCGTGGACACCTCTTCTGTGGCATAGCGGGCAAGGTTCTCAAACTCTCTACTGTAAGCATCAACAACCATCTTACTCTGGATGAAGCTACAGAACTCTTCTCTCTTGCGATCGATGAGGGCTTGAGGAATGTGATGCTCGCGAAAATCCTCAGTGAAATCTCTCCAGGTAGGAATCTGGCCAGCTGGAAGCATAGCCTCATAGTTCTGCCACCAAAGAGCAGCAGGACCTTCCAGATGGTATGTGGCATAGGTGACCTTGTCATTTTCAGCTACGTTCACGGAATGCAACTTATGAGTGATGCTACAGAGCCAGTCATCTGCATCGAGTGGCTCAATGGAATGATGAAAGGTAGGTGGGTGCAAGTGAATGAAGTCATGAATGGTTGCAGACCCTTTGAACTGATGCGCGGTGTTCTCCTCGATACGTGCCAACAAGCAATTAGACTCACGCTTGTTTCTCTCCATCTCTAACATGAACTCTGCCAACGAAGGCTGGTTGGGAGGATCCTCATCCCTACCATCTTCGTGGTTCTGGCTACGGGCAATAAAACTTCGCTTAACTGATGACATCCTGAGAAATGAAACCAAGGACGGAATCAGCATCAACTATAGGCTATAGAATGTAGGACAAGGAAATTAGTAACTCTCGAACTCCTAGGGAAATTCCGGCAACATAACGACAGTAAAATGCCCTGAATGAGACATCCTGCCAAAATGGGATAGTAACATACTCAACATCAGCACTCAAGGTTCTGAGATAGTATTGAACAGGCTACACTAGAAGTACTCAAAACTGGGATATGACTCTGATCAACCAATCCTATGGGACTACAGAGTAGTAACACGTGATCTTGATAGACGGAAGAGAAAGCCTAGTTCCTTAAACCTGTAGGAAAGATAGGATGACTCAGATCAGAAGGCCATGAGATGCAAGGAGTAAAAAGAGCCTTACGTTCCTTCCCACAATCAATTCCCTTACATAACTAAAGAATTTCTAGAATCAACTTCGACCAGTTTGGCTTGGTAATCCTACAGGCAGTCAGGCTCTGATACCAAAGCTGTCAGGACCCTCATTCTATGCCACACCGATCTAGCATGTAACACCTCATATCACTTTGCGGCCTCACGCACGGTATTCCCACGGGTGTCGCCTTACCATGCCCGGGACTGTTTACGCCTTTTGGCACACGTATATGATGGTGTCGCTAGCATCCATATGACAAAGAACCCGGGCTGACGTGGCTAGTCGTGAACCCAAAGTGGAACTAACTTACAGGGACAGGCATACATGACCCAGCAACGAACGTGTCGGTCATCAGCGAGTGAATCCGGGCTGTAGCAGCTGGGCTAGTAGGACTCCGGTAAACTGGGCTGTAGCAGGCTAACAGGACTCCGGTAGACACCGCGTGACATTTCCCCGAAGGGACAGACACATGATCGAAGAAGGACACATGCCGGCCAGCCTATGTGTTCCGGAGCAGTAGCAAGCTACCAGGGATCAGTGGAAGCACTAGGAGACATTTCCCGGTAAGAGAGGCTACTAAGGTTAAATAACTAGATAGTCAGATCCCATACATAGCAATACACATTACACGTACGCATAACATGCAAGTATGTGCTGTACAACATGGCATCACAGCATAACTCAACAACTCATATAGATAAAGGCTCAGAAGAGCCATCATAGCATTTATTACAAGCAGGGGTCACATGACCCAACATTTAGAGCAAACAAGCAACAAGCGGAAGCATTACATGTCTGAGTACAGACATCTACAAATGAAAAAGGCTGAAGAGCCTGACTATCTACAACGTCCGATCAAGATCGTAGCTGAGGTACAAGCTACCTGCCGAAGCCCACGAGAACACTAGTAAGACCGAAGTCTCCACTGCAAAAACATAAATAAAGCAACATGAGTACAAATGTACTCAGCAAGACTTACATCAGATCCTATCATACATGCATTTGTATCAAGAGGGTAATGTGGGGTTTAGTTGCAGCAAGCCAGCTTTGACTCAGTGGCTATCCTGTTCTACGACTACGAGAAACTTCTTTGAGGTGAGATGACGCACACGAGTCCACTAATCACCACACAATAGACTACTATGGATTCTTCCCCGTCTCCCTACGAGAAGGCCATCCATAGCACTCACACTTGTCTTGAGCATTTTATAGTATCCACTTCAAGTTGTCTATGTACCATGTAAGCATCCAAGAAGTTCATAACCGCGGACCCGGCTATTTGAATAGATCATGATAACCCTGCAGGGGTGTACTTCTTCACACACGCTCTCGCCACTTACCGCCATGTACACGTCATGTATCTCGGCAACCTTCAAGCGGAAGCCTGGCGAGGGTGTCGGCCATGACCTGACTAACCACACAAGACTCTGGTCCAGGTTTATCGCCTATTCGGGTTCCATCCACAAGGAGATCCGGCCAGGGTTTCGCTCACGGCCCCAAACGATGTGTGCAGGGTTCCCGAGCCCACCATCCGGGTGCCACTCGGTACACCAGGCCACGTGTGCCTAGTCTGTCCCAAGCCCACCCTGTCGGTGCCACTCGGTAGAAAAATAGCACTACCTACAAACACCAGAAACTAGTTGCGACTCCTGGACAGAGATCAAGTCGGTTAATAAGTCGAGAGAGTCAATTAAGGATCCCAATGTGTGGTAGTATCGAGTCATTGGACAACATACATAGAACTCAGTGCTTACGGACGTTCCAGTGAGACAACCCACCATGTACTGCTACATGGCCTCTCACCGCTACCTTTACCAAATCTTGTTCACACACTTCACTCTCAGCAACAGAACATATCGTAACACTCCAATTCATTCCCAATGAATCAGACCTGACACAACTCTAAGCAATGGTAGGCATGGCATGGTAGGAACACAACATGGCTCAATCAACTCCTACACATGCTAGTGGGTTTCAACTATTTACTGTGGCAATGACAGGTCATGCAGAGGAATGGGTTCAACTACCGCAGCACAAAGTAGCAGATGAATCGTTGTTGTCCTAATGCAATAAATGAGAGCAGGAGCGAGAGAGTAGGATTGTATCGGAATGAACAAGGGGTTTTTCTTGCCTGGTAGATCAATAGAGGCGGCACTGCTCCTTAGACAGGTACTCTGGAATGGTCTCCAGAGCAGGACCTATCGAGAAGGAACGGTGTCGGCAATCAATACACAAACATATGCAACAATATGATGCATGAACATGGCATGTAGATGTGATGCTGTTTGAGCTAATGCAACTAGTATTCAAATTGAATGAAGTCCATTTGAACCAAGGGATCAAATGCAACTCCAAATTAAGCTCTTATATATGCCATTTATATGTTTTCACCTATACAACAGGTTTAGGTTGGTTTGTCATGCATGAAACTGGTATAGATGGATAGATTGAATTTTTCTAAGAATTTTTCATATATAAATTATTTCAATCTGAGCTACGATTGAATTTCTATGAATTTTTGAAGTTTTGGGCATTTTCTGGAAATTCCTGAATAAGAATAAATCCAGAAAATTGCATTACTGCGTCAGCATTGAGTAAGCATGACGTCAGCAAGTCAACTGCGGCTGACGTGTGGGGTCCACACGTCAGTGACTAAGGGTTAATTGGGGGGGGGGGTTTATACTAATCTAATTAAAATATGAGGGCGCAGGGGCCCACTTTCAGTGTCAGGGTTAATTAGATGTTGATTAGCCTTAAGCTAATCACCTGACCCACGGGGCCCACCTGACAGGCCGGCGAGCTCAAAGGGTCAAACCCCACGGGCGTTTAGCCGCTGGCGAGGTCCGCAGCGTACTTGTGCCTCGGGTTTCCTCTGTGGTGCTCCAAATGACGCGCGTCTAGGCGTGTTGGAAAGCTAGATCAATGGCGCGTTGGGTGGTGGCCGAGTCTGGGCCTGGGGTGGCCGGAGTCGACGGCGGCGAGCTTGGTTGTGGCCGCCGGAGTTCGGTGAAGATGGACAGAGCGCTATGGTGCACGGGAGGAAGAGTGGGTAGGTGCTCTGGGTTCCTGGGAACGTGCTGAGGACGATAGCGTGCTCGGACGCGACGTGTGTGGGCTCTAGCCACGGCGACCTTGTGGCCGGCGGCGATGAGCTCTCAGGCTCGACAGAGCCTGCGGTTAGAGGAAGAAATCGGCATCGGGGAGAGGGAGGTTCGGTGCGGGGGCTCATAGGAGACCAGCGAGCGCGAGGGCGAGGTCAGGGACGCCCGGTAGCTCCTGAATCAACGGCGAGGATCCACGGCGGCTAGAGGCGAAGATGGCGACAGCGACGGCTCCACGGGGCGCTCCGGCTTGCATTGCTCGGCGGAGACCTTAAGAGCGAGGAGGCGGAGCTCCTGCGCGTGTCGGAGAGGCGATGGGGAGGCGGTGGCTATGGCAACAGTGTCGGTGGCGACGAGCTCCGCTCGGTGGTGCTCGGGGGAGAGGGGCGGACGAGGGAGAGACACGGGAGAGAGTGAAAGCGGTCCAGGAGGGCGGCGTGGCGTCGTCCAGACGCATCGCGGAGGGACAGGCAAGGAGGGAGGGAGGAGGTGGCGCGGCGCGGCGGTTCACGTGCGTCGGGCACGCGCCCGTCCTCCTGGCAGGAGGAAGACGACAGGGGAGGAGGTGGGCTGGGCCAGCTGCTGGGCTACGCAGTGCTGGGCCAGCACAGGAGCTGGGCCGCAGGTAGGTCCAGGTAAGGTTTTTCCCTTTTTGTTTCTTTTTTTATTTTTGACATTTGTTTCCGATTTAGTAAAAAATACTAAATCAATTTATTTGCCTCTGATAATTTTTGTAGGGACTAGTTGGATTAATCCAAAGCCCCACAGCAAAAATCAGAGATATTGGACATATATTAAATATATAACTAATATATATCCAATGCAAATATTTATGCATTAATTACAAATGCCTAAAATAAATAATTATGAGCTCCTAAAAATATTGGTTTGATTTTTATCTCTGCCCAATATTTTCAAAGAGCAACATGAGCATTTTCTTGGACCTTTTTGGAGCAATTTTTATCTGGGTCATTTCCAGAAATGATTCCGAGGGTTTCACAAATCCTCATTTCAAATTTAAATGGAATTTAAACATGATGCACAAATGACTAACTAGTCTAGGTCATACCAGAACTAGGGATGTGACAAGACGAGCGCCTTTCATAACACCATCATAATATTTTTCAGGACAGCGATGCGCCTTGCCCTCCGGCGGCCCGTCCTTCACCAGCTTCTCCGCATCCAGCTTGCCCCAATGCACCTTCGCATGGGCAAAGGCCCGGCGGGCACCCTCAATGCAAACAGATCACTTGATCACCTCAAGCCGTGGACAGGCGTTTACCATCCGCTTTATCAGGCCGAAGTAGCTGGCAGGCAAGGGCTCACCAGGCCACATCCGGACTATGAAATCCTTCATAGCCACTTCGTCCGCCCTGTGGAGTTCAACCAATTGCTTCAATTGGTCACGCAGAGGCATCAGGTGTTCGGCTCTAGCATATTGGGACCAGAACAGCTTCTCCGTCGAGCTCCCCTCCTCGGCACGGTAGAACTTCGCGGCATCTGATAAGCTGCGTGGCAGATCTGCGAATGCCCCATGGAGAGCTCCGAATTCGGGTAAGTAAGAGAAACACCTCCTCCACATGCTTGCTTTGCATAAAGAATGTCTTACCCGCCGCTATCTTCTTGGCCGACTGGATTTCCTGCTAGGCCTTTTCGGCTTTGGCCTTAGCGTCTTTCACACTCGCAAGGGCCTTCGCAAGCTCAGACTCCTTCGTCTTGAGGTCACGCTCCAAGGACTCAAACTTCTTGCCGAGCTCCTGGAGCTCTTGCTATACCTCGCCCACCCTAGCATTCTGCTTTTCGCACTTAATGCGGTCCATGGCCGCCTTGTCTTCAGCCTCGGACAGCGCTTTCTTCAGGGATGCCACTTCGGTTGTGGCCCCTATTACAAAGGCACGACGTTTTGTCGTTAGAATCACCAATTTTGTCTATTCTTTATAATATGCGAATGGGGTATCACTCACCTTTATTCTCTTCGAGCTGCCTCTTCGTGAGGTCGAGTTCTCCTTGTACCTGCTCCAGGTCCCGTTTACGTCCGGCGACCTTGGCCGTGCGGGAAGCAGTGGCAAGCAGCACCGCCTGCTTATTCACAGGCAAACGTACTATTAGGATCCTGCGGATTATAATTGACCCTCCATTTGGCTTTTCGTTTCGAACACCAAACAGAGTATCAGGGGCTACTACCTATCGGGTGATAATTTCACACATTTTTTATTACTTACCCCTAAGCATGTCAGGAGGCTGGTGCAGGCTTCGGTTAGTCCGCTCTTGGCGGAAAGAACCTTTTGAATCACCACACTCATAAGAGTACGGTGCTCTTCATCCATGGAAGCGCCGCGAAGTGCTTCCAGCAGACTATCCGACGCCTCTGGCATAACGGAAGTCGTCGGCATGGACGGCTCGTCCTCCCTAGCGAGGGGCCGCCTGCCCGAGTCCAGAACCATTGGAGGTTCCGGTACTGTATCCGGCTAAGAACCCGGCTTGCTGCGGCTCTCATCGGCACGATCCGCGGGGATCTTATACCTCATGTGCCCGGCATCTGGAATTTCACCCTGGGGCATCTCCAGAGCCACCTCCCCCTACTCTGGGAGCCTTTGGGACAACACCTCCGTGTCGTCTACGGGCCGAGGGGTAGTGGCCTTCGGAAGCGAGTTCATCGCCGAATCACTCAAGGACCCATCCGAAGATGATACCTCGGGATGGACCCTGGCCGGACTGCATATATGTGTTCGGCGTTATAACAGACTATGAAGTGAAGTCGCACTAAAGTATAATAGAGTGCGGATACTTATGATGTCACTAGGGGCTTCCCCCTGGGTAGCCACTCGTCCTCGCTATAGGCGGTTGTGGTGGAGTAATCCGGAAGGGACGCATTTCCCTTCTTGGGCGTCCTAGCCTCCCCCTTTGGGGAGGCTTTCCTCTTCTTCTCCTCCCTAGTGCGGGGAGGCAGAGTTTCTTCGTGTTTCCCCCCCCCCCGCCTCCGCGGGAGGAATCTGCCTCATCGTCTTCGGACAACGAGGGTATGACGGCCTTGCGCCGGGGACCCTTCCCGGTCCCCTGGGCCGCCTTCTTAGTCCCCTCGTCCTCTCCAGATGGAGCGGCCCTTTCCTCTTCCTCCTCCCCTTCGGGGGAGGAGTGTGCCTCGTCATCTTCGAACGAGGCGTCTGGTACGACCTTACGCCGGAGACCCTTCCTGGTCCCCAGGGCCTGCTTTTCAGCCTTCTTTTCCGACGCCTTGTAGGGCGCCGGGACTAACATCTCCGTCAGGAGAGCATCTGCTGGACCTTCTGGCAGTGGAGCCAGACAGTCAATCCGCTCCGCTGTTTCCACATATTCCTGATCAAATACACACAATGACTTAAGATTCCCCCATGAGTACGTTGGGAAAAACCGAATCCGGTGGTAGTCAGAAAACTCACCGGACGGGGGAGCCGCGTGGCGTGAAGTCCGCGATCCTCGGATATGGGAGGAGGTATTTCGGAGGCCTTGAATAGCGCCTTCCATGCGCCCTTGTGTGTCATGCCGTAGAGCTTTTGAAGCGTTTGGTGTTCGGCCGGGACGAACTACCACAGATTAAATGCCCGTCTTTGGCACAGAAGGATCCGACGGACAAGCACGACCTGGACCACGTTGACAAGTTCTGAAGTCTGGTCAGCTCCGCAGGCTCGCCCCAGGCCAGGCCCTTCTTTTCCCAGGAGGTGAGCCACATGGGGATTCCGGATCGGAATTCGGGGGCCGCCGCCTAGTTGGCGTCGCGTGGCTCGGTGATGTAGAACCACCACGATGGCCACCCTTTCACGGTCTCCGCAAAGGAGTCATCAAGCCAGGTGACGTTGGGCATCTTGCCCACCAGGGCGCCTCCGCACTCCGCTTGCTGGCCGCTCACAATCTTCGGCTTCACGCAGAAGATTTGTAGCCACAAGCCAAACTGAGGCTTGATGAGGAGCAAGGCCTCGCACACGACGATAAACGCTGAGATGTTGAGGACGAAATTCGGGGCTAGATCATGGAAATCTAGCCCGTAGTAGAACATGAGCCCGCGGACGAAGGGATGAAGTGGAAATCCCAGTCCACGGACGGAGTGGGAAAGAAACATGACCCTCTCGTGGGATGATCTGCCCTTCATCCGGTAGCCGGTGCGCGATGTCTGCGGCCAAGTATACGGCCGCCCGAAGCTTCGCAATATGTTCTTCCTTCACGGTGGAGGCCACCCACTTGCCTCCTGCTCCGGACATGTTTGGCTATGCGGAGAAGGTGTGAACTAGGGCGATGGAGCTCGAGGGTGAGAGAATGGATAAGCAGAGGAGGAAGAAGGCGTGGGTGAAAATGGGGAATCCTTATCCCTTTATAGAGGCGACAAGAACGGTGCGCCTCCCCACCTTCCTGTTGAGAATCGCTTATTTCCCAAGCGCCACGATTGATTGCGCGGTTGGGTTACCCATACCCGTATTGATGAAAATCCCGTGATAAGGGGACATGATCTCTGCTTTGACAAGACATGCCAATGAAACCGCCTCGCAATATGCGCTATGGCTGGTTGTGGGAAAATGGTTCGAATAATGACCCGACCGTAGTGTCATGTCACTTTGTCTAAAGTTATCAGCAGATTACCTTTGTGAAATATCATTCTCTCTAGGTGGTATGTGAAGATCATCTTGGAGATCCGGACACAATCTAAGTGTTCGATAATTACTATGGAGTATTCGGGGATGGAACCCGCCTTGCAATGCCGAAGACAGAACTGCGCGCCGGACTCATCGTCATTGAAGCCTGGTTCAGGGGCTACTGAGGAGTCCTGGATTAGGGGGTATCTCAACAGCCGGACTATATACTTTGGCCAGACTGTTGGACCGTGAAGATACAAGACTCAAGACTTCGTCCCGTGTCTGGATGGGATTCTCCTTTGCATGGAAGATAAGCTTGGCAATCCGGATATTATATTTCCTTCTTTGTAACCGACTCCATGTAAACCCTAGCCCCCTCCAGTGTCTATATAAACCGGAGGGTTTAGTCCTTATGGACAGAATCATAATCATCATAGGCTAGCTTCTAGGGTTTAGCCTCTTTGATCTCGTGGTAGACCAACTCTTGTAACACCCATATCATCAATATCAATCAAGCAGGAAGTAGGGTTTTACCTCCATCAAGAGAGCCCGAACCTGGGTAAACATCGTGTCCCTTGCCTCCTGTTACCATTAGCCTAAGACGCAAAGATCGGGACCCCTACCCGAGATTCGCCGGTTTTGACACCGACAATGGCCACCTTACCAAGTCCAACCACCTTACCGTTTGAGTTATCACCAAAAGTGACATTCTTTCGGGGACCGTCGTTCTCAGCAAGCTCACGAAACATATCCTTGTCTCCGGTCATGTGATCAGTACATCCACTATCGTTAACCCATTCCTTTCCTCTGGCCATGTAACAATGAAGGTTAGCCATAAGACCAAAGTGTCTCATTGACTCATCAAGATCAAAGTCACTATCATCATCGTCACCATATTTTCCTTGTTCAACATCGTCTTGGGATTGATCATCACCTAGAGAGAGTGATTCATTAGATTTATGACCATGACAATGTGCATCTTTATGAATTCTAGTGACTTGTGAGATGATGCTACTAATGACCCCAACATATCCTTTGGCACGCATAAGGTCTCGAAGCTCAAATAGACAATCATCAAATTTAGGATCACTAGGATTCATTTTATGAAAACCAATGGACTTTTGAAGAATCTCATCTGGATTTTTCAAAGAGTAGTTTGGAAAGCATTCCTCAAGATATCCCCATATAGTATAAGCACGTTCAAATGTAGGCAAGTATACAAGCAAATTTCTAGGCAATCCTCTTATGATAAGATCAATAGCTATAAGATTGCAGGTCATGTCAAGATACTCATCGGGGGTAGGATCCAAGGGATCAATAGGAGGATCACAAGGGCTAGTAATATACTTGTTCAAAGTATATTAATTGAAAATCTCAAGTATCTCATTTTTCCAAGCACTATAAAACTCTCCGTCAAGCATAGACACTCTACGCCTAACACTACCAACCATACACTCATCCATCTTCGTCCAATGGTGATTAAACCAAAGCAATGGAGACCATTGCTATGATACCAATCGTAGGATCAAGAACATGTGTCTAGAGGGGGGGGGTGATTAGACCCTCAACAAACAGAATTGGCAGTTTTTAAGATCTTCAAGTTGAGGTGGAGTTTTAGAACAACTTTAAGCATGCAAAATACATTTCAAGCAAGCATGGAAAGAGTATAAGCAGTGGAAAGAGTAAACCATGCTAATTGTAATAAAGTGAAGGGATGGGATTGGAGTGTGCAAACGCAATGAAGACATAGAGATTTTCGGCATGGTTCCGATAGGTGGTGCTATCGTACATCCACGTTGATTCAGACTTCAACCCACGAAGGGTTATGGTTGTGCGAGTCCACAGAAGGCTCCACCCATGAAGGGTCCATGAAGAAGCAACCTTGTCTATCCCACCATGTCCATTGCACACGAAGGACTTGCCTCACTCAGGTAGATCTTCATGAAGTAGGCGATCTCCTTGCCCTTAAAAACTCCTTGGTTCAACTCCACAATCTTGTCGGAGGCTCCCAAGTGACACCTAACGAATGTAGGAGACACCACTCTCCAAAAGGTAATAGATGGTGTGTTCATGATGAACTCCTTGCTCTTGTGCTTCAAATGATAGTCTCCCCAATACTCAACTCTCTCTCACATATTTGGCTATGATGGAAAGCTGATTTGAGTGGAAAGCAACTTGGGGAAGGCTACAGATCAAGATTCTTGTGGTTGGAGTGGAATGTCTTGGTCTCCACACATGAGTAGATGGTTCTCTCTCAAAAAAATGAGTAGTGGAAGTATAGGAATATTCTAATGGCTCTCTCTTGAATAGAGAAGGGAGTGGAGGGGTATATATAGCCTCCACACGAAATCAAACCATTACACACATCTGACCCAACTCGGTCAGACCGAATAGATGAACTCGTTGAGACTGATTTAGTTCAAAATGTGAACATTAGGAATCTCGGTGGGACTGACATGATCAACTCGGTGGGACCGATGTGCTAGGGCTAGGGCAAAACCTCATCTCGATGAGATCGATTTCAGCAATAAGCAAACAGAGAGTTCATCACGCAAATTCGATGGGACTAATCGCTCATTCGGTGAGACCGAAATGTCACGAAGGGAAATAGAGAGTTTGCAACGCGAACTTGATGGGACCGATCGCTCATTTTGGTGAGGCCCAAATGTTACGAAGGGATACAGAGAGTTTGCAATGCCATCTCGGTGAGACTGAGATCCGTATCGGTGAGACCGAATTGTCTAGGGTTTTTGACAGTGGTTGTGTCCACAGAACTCGGTGGCGCCGGATAGATCAAATCGGTGGTGCTGAATTTGACTTTGGGTTTTGGACATATGTGGAAATGTGAAAGCGGTTTAGGGTTTTGGAGAAATATCACTAAGCACTTTGAGTAAGTAGACCATTACTCAATACCACATCCCCTGTTAATAGTATTGGCTTTCCTATGGACTCAGTGTGATCTTGGATCACTAAAAATTAAAATGAAGAGTCTTGAGATTTTGCCAATCTTTGTCCTTAGCATTTTGAAAGGGTTCCACATCCTCTTGTCCTTGCCATGCCATTGTTGAACTGATCTGAAATATACTAGATAAAGGTATTAGTCCAACAAGAGATATGTTGTCATTAATTACCAAAATCACCCAGGGACCACTTGTTCTTTCACCTGTGAGTTCCTGCAACGCGACGCGTAGGGGATTACAAGCTGAGCCTATACGGTTTTTCCATGTTATTCCTTCGAAGAGGGGGTTGGCGTGTTGTTTTTGTGGGATTTGCGAACATCTTTGTAAACCCGTGTCTCGTTCTTGCTGCGATGGAGGTTTATGCCATGAAAGATTAGGCCAACAATGGATCAACCCTCGTCTCGAGGTTCGACCCACATCAAATCCGGCCCGTTAACAACCAACAATAGTTTGGGCCAAATTACGGTCCATATCTGATCCGGCCCGTTAACTGACTTTCATATCTTGGCTCAAATTATGGCCGATAATATATACGACCCTTTAACAACTACTTTGCCATTAGGCCCATTGGGGCCCTTATTTTCTCTTCGGCCTCTTAGTGGCCTGTTTAACAGTTCAGCTAGATATTAGTTTCGGCCTCTCAGCGGCCCTGTCAACATATGGGCCTCTTTCGGCCATTTAAAGCCGAGTTGCACCTGGGCCTAATTCTGGTCCATAGTTACTTTGTGCCTGTTAACAGCCCATAGTCTTCGTGGATACATTCTAGCCCAAACTGTCTATCGGCCCATTAAGGCCCTTGATAGTGTTGGGCCTAATTTTGGCTCGTTATACATCCGTCCTGCTTCCAGCCCATCATGTAATTGGGTCAACCAAGGCCCAAAAACATTTCATCCTATTAATAGCATGTCATACATATGGGCCAATAATGGGCCTATGTATATTATAGCCTGCCGTCGGCCCGTGATTTGTTCGCCACAATTAAGGCTCAATCTAGATCTCAACTTGTTAAAAGCCTATTTAGTTTTCTAGCCCAATTAAGGAAAGTGATTTACTCGGCCTTTTAAAGGCCCAAAACTAATAGTGGGCCACATTATGTCTTGACCCGACTAATGGCTCAAGATGGTTGTAGCCCCACTGTTTGGCCCGTACTAGCGATTGGCGACCAACAAGTTTTAGTACTGAAATTATTTTTTATAAACCTAACCTATTTGGTCATTGCACTCTGATCAAATATTACGGCCTTTTCTCAGAGCGACGACAACATAAACTCTAGATAAATTACAACATCACGATGAAGAATAAACCTAGACTATACAACAAAGACATTACAACATATTACATCCCCTGGGCATCAAAGTTCGTCGCTAGTGATAATAAAGGGCAACCAGACAGCAAATTCCATAAACTAGGTAGGTCGCACAAGTGGAAGTAACCTGGCCGACAAAATAATAGACTTAATAGACAACACTTCAAATCAGTTCAAGAAAGGTTAGCCCGGCCCAGGAGCTGCAGCGCAAGCAGTTTAGCAACCTGATGACACTGCGCTTGTTTGACGCTTATTTCCACCAACTCAAGCTACATAGCATAAATAGACGTCATGTACTTATGGTAAATCTTGCATAGAGATTGGTGTCCCAGTCGGATTTGAGCAGAAGCATGTCTTTGTGGTTGAATTTCAAAAGAAGTCAAAATATTCGGGCGGCGACTTCATCGAGCTTGTTTCTCTGAGTAAGTTTGACACTGCATCAAGACATGACTTTGAGGTTGTATCACTACCCTTAAGATGTGTTGCCTTCTTCTCTAGAATATATGTTAGAGGGACAAACAATGGGTTCGTCTCACTATCATTGCGGCAGTTCGTTCTATCATTAGTGATGTCACCCTGAAAGAGAAACAAGTAGGTCGATAACAGGTTTTGCATGTATAAGCATCAGAGCTATCAATTCATCTCATTTCTTTGTTACAAATAAAGAGACACGGTTTAAAATAGCAGTAAGATAATATGCATTGTTCATAGTTAAGACGATGGGAAATGGCATTGTGCAGGAGCGGCCAACTTCACCATACCACTGGATTACAGATCAAGAACACAATCATGCATGTAGTGGTGAACAACGTATAAGCATGATTGGTGAGTGTACTGTCAATTTATACCATTTCAGATTGGTAAATAAAGAGACCTGATTTAAATAATATTAATATAATATGGCATTGTTCATAGTTGAGACATAGGACGATATGACTTTGTGCTGGAGTTGGTAGTTTCACCACACCACTGGATTATAGATCAAGAACACAAGTATACATGCAGTGCTAAAGAAGATAACTTGTTATGTTTAGTTTAATTTACATGGTATGAATAAGGAACTAGGTTGTACAACTAAAGACTGAAATTGAGAAGGACAAATGTATGCTTATGTACTTCTTCGTTATAAACTTTGAACAAGCAATTTGATACAGACGAAAAAATAAACAACATTTGCAATCATAGCTACCCAAATATACACAACAAATTTTGAAGGCTTGACGAGGACAAACTTACATTAGTAGTGAAGACTAGCTCTATAAAGCCCTTGTCCATATTGATGGGGGGAAATTCAAGAAGTTTACCGCAGACTCTTCTTCAAGAACATTGCCTTTATTCTACATTTTGTTAAGAGCAAATATAGATGTGAAACTATTGGAACAAATGGCGATTATTTAACCTAAGATGTAGAGTACAAATGTAAATACAACATACAGGCAAAAGGCACTGACAAGAGCAATGCAGAGCTAAACTTCTTGAGTAGCATTGTGTCGGTGTTCTGGGAACGGGGGTCCCCAGACTTGCCTGCCTGCGGCCTGCGGCGTGGCTCAAAGGGGGCCCAGCACGGCCCATCTTCATCAACACAGGCTCAAGACCCTCGCGAGGGGCCAAGCCTTGTGGGGCGGACGACAAGGAGCTTCCTCAGGCACGGCCTCACCGGGCTGGCTCACGAGGAGGCGGAGAGTTCAAGGAGGGGTACCTCACGAGGTGCCCATGACGCAAGCCATGACGACCAAGGGCGCCAGTCGGGCGCCAGCCCGTGCAGTGTCCTCCTTTTCCTGTTTGGTGCAAAGGGAGCAAGCGCAGGCGAGAGCATCAAGCAAAGGCATCCACTTCGGTGCAACAAGACGAAGACCAGCCTAACGACAGGAGGGAAGTCATTGTGGAGCCCAAGCAGGCGTCACCACCAGAGCCTTTGGCAGGCGAGGACCAACTTTAGTCAGGATAAGTGTACCCGCTGTTCCCCTTCAAAATGGCCAATTGTTGGCGCCCTTCCCGCTCAATATTTGGGAAGAGGCCTAGGGCCTTTGCCTATAAATAGGACTAGCCACCCCCAGGGTAGAGACACCTGATAGAGGATCGAGCATCGAGACCTGATCTAGAATCTGGATCCTCACCAAGAAACCAGTAGATAGAGCGACTGAACTCCTCCTAGCAGTTCATCGCACCAGCCAAGAACAGACCCTCGCGAGGTTGTTCTTCCTTGTATTGTTCATCACCAGCCCAAGAGGCAATCCACCACACCACACACTGGAGTAGGGTATTACACCACAATGGTGGCATGAACCAGTATAAACTATGTGTCTCTTGTGTTGTTCCTTCCGTAGTTTAGATCTTAGCGAGTTGGCGAGGAACAGGTAGGTAGAGGGCGAAATCTCCGCGCACACCCCAATGTTCGAACCTCAAGGGTCTGCCGGAACCCAAAATCCGACATTTGGCGCGCCAGGTAGGGGTGCGCCAGGATCCACCTTTTGCCACTTCGCGTCCCGTCGCATCGTCATCACCATGTCCGGCGACCAGGCGGGCAACCCTGATCCCAGGGCGGCTTGGCCCGCCCGTGCAGAGCCGCTCGCCCCGGCGACCCCATGCCCCAGGTAGCTCGCGGTCCGCAGGGCGGTGCGGGCCGTGGGCGACGCGGACAGGATCCGACAGCTCTCACACCGCGGCAGGCGTGGTCGGCAGCAAGAGCCTCCAACCACGCCGCGGCCACGACGCCGTACACCCGCCGGGAGTAGGCGAACTCAAGGGCCGCGCTCACAGTGGCCCGAGAGCTGCTGCAGTGCAGGCTGATGGAAGGCGGCCGCGACGTGCTGCTGGAGCGGGTGGCAGAGCTCCTGGGCTTTGCCGCCTCGAGGGCTCACCCCTTCCACACCCAGATCCCATCTCAGGTCCAGGGCGGCCCGTGTGGGGGCCCCACGCGCGCCCGCGGACTCCAAGGCTACTCCAACACCAGCGAAGCTGTCAGCACCGGGCCGGCGGCGGCACTAACTCCACCCCCGGCCAGCGAAAAAGGACTCGTCGCGACCCATGGCCCCAGTGGGCCGCCGCGCTACCATCCCCAGGTGGACGCATCAAGCAGAGCTGCATGGCACGCGGGGCACTATGGCGCGGACTTCGGGATGACGGCCCCAGAAGAATATGTGCCCCACATGATGGACCAAGGGCACCCGCAGGAGGGCGAACAAGGCTCGCTCCTCAGCCCAAGCTGGGGGTACAAGGCGCCAGAAGCTGAGCTCTTCCAGGAGCCCCGGGACGGCCCCACCGGCCACGCAGGAAGCAACGATTATCGGGTACCACTAATTCCTCAAGAGCAGGCATACGCTAATCATGGGTCGCAGGAGGTGCAGGTCGCCGCGGCAAGCAACTGTCCCGCTCCCGCAGTCTCCTACCCCTCAGGAGGAGGGCGTCGGGGGCTGCAGGAGAGGGGCCGGGATCTGGCATCACCACCGCGGTGTTCGGAGCAAGGCGTTCTCAGGAGGTAGGCCCTCCACTAGGGAGGTGCCTCAGGGCCTGCCCCTGGCGGAGGAGCCGTGGTCGTCGGGGGAACCGTTGGCGACCGCTCTACCCCATCGGCGGCGTCCTGGTTTCCGGTCGTCGTTGATGGCACTAGAGTGTGGCGCAAGGCGGGGCCCTCGCCTGGCGATATGAAGCAAGGCCGGTACCTGTGAAGAAGGCCCAGTGCCTGTGAAGCTCGCCGCCCCGTGACACTCTCACGTAATAATGAGTGGGGCTGTACACGCCCCGGAGTCTCAGGGGTGCCGGCATCAGGCCCTGGGGCTCCCTCCCACGCCCAGTGGCAGCACTTAGCTCCGCGCTGGTGAGAAGACGTCCAAGACTAGACTGGGTGCCGGACGCGGCCTTTTTCTGCTTTCATTGCTTTTCCCTTGGTTGTCGCTTTCCCCCGCTGGATTTAAGTTGGACTTGAATTTGAGATTTGCGTGTGTTTGGGGAAGGGGTGCTTAGTTTCGTTCGAGCAATCTCTCGTGTTTCGGTTACAACTTCGCCTCAGCTGGCTCCCCTCGTGAGCCCCTCGCGAACCGGGACTGGCCTAGCTTGCGCGCAGCCCAAACTGCCGCCGTCGTATCCTCTCAGGAGGTTTTTCACTTCAGATCCTACGGATTCGATCAGGAGACACTCGAGGCACCACATCCTCCCACAAGCTACCTCAGGCCCGCATGGGATAAAGGTAAACTAGCCAGCCGGCTCGTCGCCTAGCCAGCCACTTGGCGCAGGCGTACGGGTGATGTAGCATTCACTAGTACGCTGAACATAAGTTTTACATGAGGGGCACCCCCTCACAAAATGATCTTACAACCATCAGGTCAAAGCCTGAGTTTTGTTCATGCAGGATAAGGAAACAGGAACGATACACGGTCAGTCGGATAAATCCCCCAATGCATCCTCAGGAGCACCGCCCGAACTGTCACTGGCGTCGCTGGCCTCGCCGTCACCCTCTGCGTTGTCGCCAGCGGCGTCAGGACCGTTCACCACGGCGCCCTCGTCGGCGGCCACGACGCGCCGTCGTTATCTGAAGCGAAGGCCCTGACGAGAGCGTCCACGTTGTCTTCCACCCAGTACGCCAGGTCGTCCCGGACGGCCTGGGGGACTGGGGCGATGGCGGCGTCGAAGTCGAAGTGAGGATCCATGTTCTGAAGATGGCTGAAGATGCGGGAAAAGGCGCACCCGAGCAGGGCGCGGCTCCTCTCCTCCACCAACTTGTTGGCTCTGACCGACCGCGCCTCCAGCTGCGTCACCACGTCGGTAAAGAACTGAAGGTTGCGAGCGTAGTTAACTGCGTGCGGCTCGCCGACAACCGCCTCGCAGATGTTACCCAAGGCCGTGTTGGCTCTCTCCTGAAGCGTGGTGAGCATGGGGCCGTGCTCATGTTCCAGGATTCGCCGCTGGCGTATCTTGTCCGCATTCTGGCGCACAACGACCTCAGCCTCTCCACCCGTTGGCGAAGGAGGAGCACCTCGACAAGGGAGGTAGTTGACTCCCCCTGCGCCACCTGAAGTGCGGCCCGCAAAGCATCAACCCGCCGTGTCGCTTCCTCCAGCTTGAACCTCAGGACAGCGGTCCTACCTTCGGCCTCGGTCCGGATCAGCCCCAGCCTCTCCTCGAACTCGTGCTCAAGGCTCAAGTGCACCATCGCCACCCGACGTCCGACCTCCTCCAGGACACAGGCTTCCCGCGCAGCGACATCATCCTCCGCCTGCGTCACCAAGCGTTCCCTTGTCTCCAAGCGTTCATACTCGCGTGCGTGTTTAGCGGCTTCCAGCGTCAGCGCCTCCTCACGCTTCTGGAGCTCCGCTGGGTCGCCTGAAGCCACCTTCATCGACGCGAGGGCTGCCTCGCGCAGCTCCACCTGCTCCTCTAGTGAGAGGCACCGGGCCAGGAGTTCCCGTGCCCGCTCCTCCGTCGCCTCTCGCCGCCGGTCAGCTTCCCGGGCCTCCTCGACGACCCGGGAATGGACCTCCCGAGAGGCCGCCAGCGACGCCTTGGCCACCTCATCGTCAAGATCGCGCTGATAGCGCGCGAGGGCGACAGCCGCCTCCAGCTCGTGCCTCTCTGCAACCAGGCGCAGGCCCTCGGCCTCAAGGCACGCGTCCTCATCAGCGAGCTCTTAACCAAGCAGGCTCACCGCGTCAGCCGCCCTCTGAAGAAACCCTTGGCGAAGAGCGCGACGCTCCCGAGCACGCTTGAGTACGTCTTCCACACCATCATCCGCCACAAGCGAGCGCCGGGGGGCGCGGATCAGCACTCCCCCTCCGGGCAGGGGGCTGGGGGCTGGCACCCTGGAGGCGACTGGGTGCGCCTCGCCAGAAGCCCGGCCTGGAGCCAGTCCATCCCCAGGTTAAGAGCGTAGGGAGTACCCCAACCAATCATGGTCCACGACCAGACGAGAAGTCCACGGCAGGCTGGCTATGCCACGAGGAGGCTCGCGAAAGAAGGTCGCGAGGCGCGCAGGGTCGCGGTGCGCCTCAGGATGATTCGTCTCTCCGACCGGCCTCACACCAAGGGCTCTGCTGCTCGGAGCGACCGAAGACGATGGAGAGGGCGGAGGCGAGGGGGATGGCTCCTCAGTCATCTCCGTGAGCTCAGAAGGAAGGGCCCTGCGGAGCAAGGATCAGGAAAAGCAACGGAAGAATCAGGAGCTGGGAAGGGAGAAGGCTTACTCATCGGTGGCAAAGTACTTCCTATGCTTCAGCAGGCGACAAGGGTAATCGTCACCCAGGGCCTCCCTTCTCTTCCGGAGGGCCTCAAAGTCCACGCGGAAGCGACCCAGGAGTTGAGCACAGGGATCACCTTGCGGCGAGGAAGAAGCGTCAAGGCGACCCGCGTTTGGGGCGTCTGCCTGATGCACGCTGCCGGTCGCCTCACCAAGAATTGTAGCTGGGGCCTCAAGGGCCCCAGCCGCAGGCGCCGCGGGCGGCTGCTCGCCGCCCTCAGCCACAGCAGTGCGGGCCTTAGGAGCTGCTCCCTCATGAGCGCCGCCCTGCGCCGTCACCTCGGCGAAGGCCCCCTCGGCCTCCGGCGGCTCATGCCTCCCTGCTCTGCCACTTGAGGAAGAGTCGCCCTGGCCGACTGCAAGGGCGGCCACCACCACTAGGTTCTTGCGAGGCCCCTGGAGGCCAGCAGGGCGCAGCCCCCATTCGTCGAAGATGGGCATCTGCTTCACAAAGTCGTCTCTATTCGGGCACAGGTACAGCAAGGCCCCCCCATGCCGGATGCTGCCGGGGTTGGGGTCCCCAGTCAAGACCAAGAGCACCTTCCTCAGTGCTTCAGGCGTCAGGTCCTCTTCCTGGAGCCTCATACGATCCTCACGCCCGCTGAAGGCCCACATCCGGTGAGAATGGCGTTAGATAGGGGCAACGCGGCGTAGCAGGAACTCCTTCACCACCTTGGGTGCCATCACGCTGAGCCCCCTCAAGAACGCGAAGCGACGCCAGATGAAGACGAGCCGGGAACTCGTGAGCGTCTCCTGGCCCCAGCCAGAGTTGGGGACAGCAGGCGAAGATGGCTCCGACAGCAGGGGGCTGGGCACCCCTACGTCCACATACAGCCACCGCTCGCGAAACCCAGGTGCCGGCGGAGGAAGACTGAAGTCGATCCCTGAGGCCGCCGTCTCAGGCGTGGCGATGAAGCTCACGAACCCCGAGCATTGGGTGGGGGCGACAAGGCGCAGAGCGAAGAAGTGGCGCAGCAAGGCAACTGAAGGAAGGATTCCCATCATTGCCTCACAAACGAAGGCGAAGACCGCGAGAAGAGTGATGGATTCAGGACCCAGATGCATCATGTGGATCTGATAGTGGGAGAGCACGACACTGAAGAAATCGGGAAAGGGGGGAACCAGTCCCGCCCACAGGGCGTCGACGAAATACCGGACCTCAGTGACTATCCTATCGATGGAGAATCGGGACGCGGGCCAGGCCGTCGTCCTCCCGCATTCGTTGAAGATGGTGGCCAAAGCCAAGCTGACCTTGCTCAAGCCCTCTCGATTGATGATGATCGACCGATCGACGGCGGGGGCCGCCAATTATGGTGAGCGAGGCGGCGGCATGGGCTTCTTCCCTCTTCCCTTCTTCGGCGGATCCATGGCAACAAAAGGGGGAGGGAAGGGTCGAGATTGGATTGGATGCGGAAGCTGGAGTTCGAGAGGAGAAAGGACAGAGAGCGCTCGGGCAACGAAAAGGGGAGCGGCTGTGTGCGACTACGAGTTCGCCTAGCGTGGCACAAAATAAGGAGGCGTGGGGAACAATGCCGCCCACGTCCAATCAACCGCCACGCGGCGCCCAAGGCCGCAGGCTGTTAGGACCCGCGGCACTTTGCACTTGCCCTTTCGCCTCTCTGCTCGCCCAAGTCCAGGCGCACCTTGGGCCCGGGGGCTACTGTCGGCGTTCTGGGAACGGGGGTCCCTAGACTTGCCTGCCTGCGGCCTGCGGCGTGGCTCAAAGGGGGCCCAGCAAAGCCCATCTTCATCAACACAGGCTCAAGACCCTCGCGAGGGGCCAAGCCTCGCGGGGCGGACGACAAGGAGCTTCCTCAGACACGGCCTCATCGGGCTGGCTCACGAGGAGGCGGAGAGTTCAAGGCGGGGTACCTCGCGAGGTGCCCATGACGCAAGCCATGACGACCAAGGGCGCCAGCCCGCGCAGTGTCCTCCTTTTCCTCTTTGGTGCAAAGGGAGCAAGCGCAGGCGAGAGCATCAAGCAAAGGCATCCACTTCGGTGCAACAAGACCAAGACCAGCCCAACGACAGGAAGGAAGTCATTGTGGAGCCCAAGCAGGCGTCACCACCAAAGCCTTTGGCAGGCGAGGACTAACTATAGTCAGGATAAGTGTACCCGCTGTTCCCCTTCAAAATAGCCAATTGTTGGCGCCCTTCCCGCTCAATATTTGGGAAGAGGCCCAGGGCCTTTGCCTATAAATAGGACTAGCCACCCCCAGGGTAGAGACACCTGATAGAGGATTGAGCATCGAGACCTGATCTAGAATCTGGATCCTCACCAAGAAACCAGTAGATAGAGCGACTGAACTCCTCCTAGCAGTTCATCGCACCAGCCAAGAACAGACCCTCGCGAGGCTGTTCTTCCTTGTATTGTTCATCACCAGCCCAAGAGGCAATCCACTACACCACACACTGGAGTAGGGTATTACACCACAATGGTGGCCTGAACCAGTATAAACTCTGTATCTCTTGTGTTGTTCCTTCCGTAGTTCAGATCTTAGCGAGTTGGCGAGGAACAGGTAGGTAGAGGGCGAAATCTCCGCGCGCGCCCCAGTGTTCGAACCTCAAGGGTCTGCCGGAACCCGAAATCCGACACATTGGTTTTATTCAATATTTTGGCAGTAGTAAATGTAGATCTGATGTGTAGAAAATGGAGGGCAAGGGAAAATAAGCTGCAAAGTGTACATGAAGAACTAGCTGACAATATAAGTACACTGAAGAGGGACAACAGATACTTACAAGAACAATGCAAAACTAAATTTCTTCATAAGCATTGGATTTATTCTACATTAATGTAAGCATTAAAATAGATCTTATAATTTGGAGCGAAGAGTGGATTTGCAAGCTATAATGCACAATGATGTCACATAATCCACCAGGTATGAATGTAAGTGTAGTTATAGGAGAATTGGTACTAAGATGAGCAAAACAATGGCCAGCATAGTTGCGATATCCTAGGTTTTGCGGCGCTAGTTCATCGCCAATATAAGTGGGGTGCTATCTGATTTCTCTGGTAGCACCACCTTTTTCAAGGACTTTGCTTGTACTCCTTCAGGTTCTGAATTCAACCTTTTCCTTTTGGATGTCTGAAACACAAGAATAGCATTTGAATGGAAAACATGGTATGACGAAAAATGGAATAGGTATTGATAATGGATGGGCATGCCATCTTCACATATATCATGAGTAAACTAAGCAGATGGCGATGCAACAAAGAAAAAGAAATGCGAGACACCTTATGCAAAATAGATGCAACCAATAAAACCTTGACAAATTAGAACAGACACCTTATTGGGTGAATAGGACATACCATCTCCCTTTGACTCCTTGAGCTTAGAATAGTCATTAGGATCATATTGTGAATACGAATATATAGGTCGAGAGCATGTGGGTTTCATTGCATCCACAATGGACCTCAATCCCTTGATGACAATTTTGTTACCCATTGAACTATTCTGCAATATTCTTCTGATGTGTGCATTCTTATATTCATTGTGATTATGTACAATATCCGAGATTATCTTTGTAATGCAGAGGATATTCTAATATAATAGGGGCTCCCTATAAACCCTTGTGTGCTATCACTGGATTCTAATGAGAGAGCCCATGTGTGCTCTAATATGGTGAGTAGATTAATATAATTTGGCACAACTACACAAAAAATAGGCTCCCTGTTGGGAGCTCCAGATGTAAGGATAGTTCGTAGATGGTAGGTTCGTAATATACCGTATAGAAAGTTTATTGCCAAACTTTGATAATGAGAGCGCACAACCCCTAGGCAGATCGTAGTATAGATAAAAGGGGTACACCATAACCACCATAAATAAATCGAGAAAATGGAACTGGCTGGAAAATACAGGGTTTTGCCGCTACTAAACTGCAGCCTATCAATCACCTACATGCCAACTCTATTCATCCGAAGGCGCACTACTGTTACTATCTGTCTAGTCTATCAAAGATCATGTGGCTCCCACCATTTCCGGGATATTATGGTAGACCAACTCGAAGTGCAAAATAATGTAGCAGAAGCAGCCAAATAGAGCTATCGACTGCAGATGTCCCTCTCCCCTTCCTGACAAGGAACATACTGTACTTACTAAAGAATAAAAGGGGAAGCATATTATTGAGATTCTCCGTCTTTTATACAACGTTGATTGCCCACCCATGATGAATCAGAGCACCCAAAGAAATGCCCTTCCATGATGTCTCTCTATATGTGGCCGCATGCATTTGGAAACTCAAGTGGGAGCATTAGCTAACCAATTAAATGTATGTCTATTAGCTAATGTCAGTATCATATCACATTCGTATTTGAAGAAGCTTATGATGTATGATTGTTGTGTTATTTAGCTTTAAAGGGTGGACAGCTGCTAGTAGGACGTAAAGTACCTACGCAGGTCATACTGTAGATATAATTGGAAAACCCTAACCATCAGGAGTACAATCAGGAAAATGGAACTTGCTGGAAAATATGTGGTAGTATTGCTGGTACGACTAGAAAGGCTTCGGACACCAGCTGTTTACAACTGAAGGCGCAGTACTGTTACTATCAGTCTAACTCTCAAAGGCGACACATACGACCGAATATGAAGAGTTGAAAACGTCCATGACAAACAACATGAAGACCAACATGAAGAGTTGAAATCGTCCATGACAAGCAACCAAATAGACCTGTACATTGAAAATGTCCCTGCTCTTCTTCACTACAAAGAACATATTGTACTACTATTATACTCCCTCTGTTCCTAAATACAAATCTCTATAGAGATTCCACTATGGATCACATATGGATGTATATAGATACATTTTAGAGTGTAGATTCACTCATTTTGCTTCGTATGTTGTCCATGGAGGAATCTCTACAAAGACTTATATTTAGTTATGGAGAGAGTACTTACAAAATAAGAACAGAAAAGTAGCATGCTCAAGAAGAGGAATCAAATTTTGGATAATAGAATGTTGGTTGCCCACACATCATGAACCAGAGTGCATAAAGAATGCAACTCCCCGTTGTCCGTCAATATGTGGAGCATGTGCTTTTTGAAAGTAAAGTAGGAACATTAGCTAACAAATTAAACATTTTCTGTTTTAGTACATGTCAGCATCATATCAGAATCGTATTTGAGCAACTAAGTTTGGAATTATGTCACATCCCTAGCTTCTGGTGCTGCCTAGTGTTTGCATCTTGTTGCATCATGTTTAAATTTTATTTAAGTTGAATTGGGGATGACAGAACCCCCAGCACCCCCCCTTAAACCAACTAGGGTTTACTAAAATCATTTTCAATGAACCCAAAATGCCCTACTAAAATGTTCATCATCTTTGCCTTGGTCTTAAACCTCTGACAAAAATGCTGCACAATTTTCTAGGTCATATTTGGTCACTAAATTAAATCATATGTACTTTGCATTTGGGCATTTAAATGCTAGTAAATATTTTAAATGCTCAAATAATTCTGGAAATAAGTGTGGGCTGTTGGAATTAATCTAAACAAATCCTATGATTATTTTCAGGATTTTTGAAGGTGTCTAACTATTTTTAATAAAGCCACAAACTTATAGAAAAAATAGAAAACAGAAAGAATTAGAAAGAGAGAGAGAGGATACCTGGCCATTTACCCAGCCCAGCAGTGCGGCCCACTGGCCCAACTGCCAGTCGTCATCTCCACCACGCCAGTTGGACGCCGAGGGCGTGCCCGACGCGCGCGCACGGCCGTGCTGCCACGCCACCTGCCTGTCTGCCTGCGTCCCCGGGACAGCGCAACGTCGCGGGTCTTCCTCCTCGGTGCCATCCCGATCGATCCGGCCTCTCATTCCTCCCCCCTGCTCTCTCCCTCGCCGTTTCCCCATCTCACCGAATGCGCCCGCCGCCACCGGCGAGCACCACCACGGCCATCGCCTCTCCCTCGCCCCCTCGAGCAGCCCGGAAGCTCCGCCGCATCTTCCTCGTCCTCTCCACCGAGCTACACGGTGCCGGAGGCCCTGCATCATCACCATCTTCGTCATCTTCGTCGCCGGCCGCCGGAGATCCTCTTCACCGCTGTGCACGCTCCGGTGCTTCCCCGAGCACGCCGAAGCCACCCCTGCATCCGCCGTGAGCCACTGACCATCCTTCCCCTCTCCGTTCTCTCTGCCACTCGCCATAGTCGCTGCACCAAGCACACCCGCTCGCGCCGCTGCCTGAGCTCGCCGCCGACGTGGCTCCGACCACGCAATGGCCCCGTCGTCCTGTCCACTGACCTCGCCGCATCTCGTAGGGCCCATAGATACCTCGCACGCGCCGAATCGTCCACCGTAGCTTCGATCCCAAGCTCACCCGAGCTCCGGCGACCGCCAAGGTCGTCGCCGGCGACAACTCCGGCCTCTCCAGGCCCAACCGCCACCACCACTCGATGCGCGAGTTCACTAGCAGTCCGTAGCGCGTCTCCGGCATCGATTTGGTCGACGAAGGACCAAATCCGAGCCTCGCCGCCGCGTCTGGCCTCGCCGGCATCATGTCGCCGGTAGGTTTGACCCCACTGACCGTTGACTGGGTGGGCCCAGTTTGACCCCTGGGTCACTGACGTGTGGGCCACCCTTGTTAATTATTAGTTAGGTTAGTTTAGCACTAATTAATCTAGATTAGTGCTTAACCTAACACTAACTAACTCTGTTTAGTTAGTTAGCTAACCACTGACACGTGGGTCCCATAGGTCAGGTTTGACCTGGCCGGGTCAGTTGACCTGCTGATGTCACACCTACGTCATGCTGACGCAATTAATCTTTTTCTAGAATTAAGATAATACAGAAAATTCCAGAATATATCCAAAACTTCAAAAATTCATATAAATTCAACCGTAACTCCAAATGAAGCAAATTATATATGAAAAATGATCAGAAAAATCCAATCTATCCATCTGTACCATTCTCATGCATGTTAGAACAACTTATAGCTGCTGTTTAGCACAAATCTTATAAATGGCATTTAAACCTTCACATATGGAGTTTGAAGTTGAATCCTGGATTCAAACCAACTTCATTTAACCTGCTACTAGTTGCATTAGCTCAAACCACATCATATTGCCATGTCATGAGCATGCATCATATTGTTGCATTGCATTGATTGTGTTCTTTCTTTGTTGCCGGTGTTTGCCCCCCCCCCCCTCAGTAGACGTTGTTCCGACGATGAGTTCGATGACACCGATGAAGAACTATACTATCTTCAGAAGTGCCAGGCAAGCAAAACTGTGACACCCAAAAAAAAATTTGGCCTTGTTTTATTTAAAATTTTGCCAGGAATTAAAACTTTGGATTTCTGAGCTCCATTTTGATATTTTTTTAAATCATTTCCTTCCCTGTTATGATGAGTTTTTCCCAGAGAGGAAACTTTTCAATTATGTTGTTGGACTTGTTTAACCTCTCAAGAAAAACTTTGCTGTTATCAGTGTAACTAATTAAATAATTAAATTGCTTGATCTTTACCTTCTTGAAAATAGTTTTTTCAAGGTTATCTGACCACATTTGAACTACAACCATTTGATGGACTCACCTAAAATTTCCACAAAAATTAGGAGATGTCATGTGATGATTTTAAATAACTTTTATGCAAAAATATCTTTCATTCATGAAATATTTTGAGCCCTACTCTCAATTTTTCTTCTCTGGTCCAGAGTGCATTTTTTCACAGCAACCTATTTAAATATTTCTTTAAAACTTCTACCAAAATTAAGCGAGGTTAGTAGGAGCATATTATTTCACTTTGTGCAAAAACCTAATTATGTTCTTTGAAAAATTTGAGTGAATCAACCTCATTTCCATTCTGGACCAACTTGAGGATTTGTACAGCAACCACCATTTTAGTTGCTCCTATACCCTTGATTATTTCTCCTACTTGTAGTCCCCCATGTTAAACCCTTAAGTCCAAGAGCATGCACCTTTTGGATCATTTTTGGTTCATGAAATAATGTTATTTATTTCCTGTCCAGAAATGTAGTTTTGTAAAACTTGCACTAGCAAGTCTCCCCTTTTGTCCAACTAACCTCACCACTCTCTCTTGCATCTAAAGAGACCCCAATCTGGAGTTTTTGGCCACTCCAAGACTTGCCTAAGTGCCATTGGCATTTTCTCAAACACCCTGGGGACATGTTCTGTTTTGACATGAATTGTGGCATTGCACTGTGAGCTTGCACCGTTGATCAAACAAGCATGTCCACTAGACTGCCAGTTACTCCTAACCTTGATCTGGTAAACCCCACCCTCACCTGCGACCTGTAGCATGCCGCGGCATTGTGTCGAACATCTGGTGTGCATGCACTGGACGCGCCCAGAGCGCGCCAATTGCAGCCACGCGCCCGAGCCGACACGCCGGCCCCACGGCTTTGGCTCGCTCTGCAGCACCACGCCACGCGCTCCCCTCCTCGCAGCAACGCGCCAAGCAGCCCCGCCGCGCCCGGCAGGCCAAGAGCTAGCCGCCGCTGCCGCCCGACAGCCCTGCGCCGTGCAGCGCCGCCCAAGCCACCCCGGCTCGCCACCTGGCCCCTGGAGCAGTGCCCTCTCGTCCACTAGCTCTTGCCGTCATCCCCAGCCGCGCCACGTTGCCCTGCAAGCTACAGCGAGGCGGTTCGCCGGAGAGCTTATCCGGCCGCCGCGGAACCGACCTTGACGGGCTATAAGAGGAGGCCCCGAGCCACCCCGGGCACGCAGGAAGCCTTAGAGTGCTCCCCTAGTCCTCCCATGGCAGCCAATCGACTCGGGGGAGGTCTTCATCCCCATCTCCGGCAACGGCGGCCGCCACCACTGCCCCGGCCAATTCGGCACCACCAGGGCCTCCCACTCTTCGTTCTCTCCACCAAGAACCCCCTCATCCTCCCGTAAACCTTCCCCCTACTCCATTTCGATCGAGAACCACCGCCGCCCCGAAGCCACTTTGCACCGAAACCTCCCTCCGCCGCGAAGCTCACCGCCGACGACTTCTTCCACCACTGTCGACCCCTCGACCACCGGGAGAAACGCCCCAGCCGTGCGGATCCATCCCCGCCCTCCAGCGGCCGCGAGGAGCCACCGCTCGCCGGCGTTGGTCGCCGGAGTCCCGCCTCCGCTCGGGACAGAGGAAGAAGGAGGAGGGCGGACTGGTCAAACCTGACCAGTGGGCCAGGCGGGCCCACTGTCAGTGACCCTGCGCATATCCACGTCGGTTAAGTGAAGACGTATTAACCCCAGTACATCTCCCGTTTTCGAAGACGTATTCTGCCGAAACATTTTTTTTTCTGTTTTATTTTTAAAAACAGATTTTGACCAGAACTTTGACTGGCTATAACTTTTTAAATATAAATCCAAATGAGTTGATTCTTTTTCCTACCTTCTTCAAATTTGGTCTAGTTTATTTTAAGATTTATTTGAAAAAATTTCAAACAACTTTTTGGTTCTGTTTTTGAAATATGTGTTAATTCAAATATATTTTAAAATAGGATTTTGGGAGAGAGAAGAAGCTTTCAAAAGTTTTGGAGTGCACCCTGCCTTTCCACACATTGAAGGCAAGCATTCTGAATCCCGGCATAATATTTTTGGTGTGATCGTTGATGCATTTATAACACCACTGCATTTCGAAGGACTTGTTATTTCATGTGATATGATCATATGCAGGGGTGCATGTTATTGATTTCCATGCTGTTGGAAACGAACACCCTTGTGATCACCCTCATATGCCTTGAAATGCATACCGGCAGAAAACCGTGAAAAAACTCTGCCTTGGGTAGGTATGAGTTTGTCACCGGTCTCCGTCGGGACGGTTATGTCTGATATGGCATGGCAAGGTGATATGAGCGGTGACCCTGTTGGATGGATTATATTTGTTATACTAATCATGCAGGGAATACTTGAACCTCCTGAGTCGACCGTAGATCAAGTCTTGTTCTAGTAACCCCCATACTTGTTTCGTACTACCACTCGTCTCTACAGCAAGTAGAGTACGGTTCAGTAAGTTGTCAACCTCTTTCTAGCACACACCGTACAGAGAGGCCATGGTGGAAGATACCGGTTGTAACTGGTAGGCAGGCCACCTGGTCCGGGAGCATGGGTGTTTCCGGTTGGGACCGAGAGGGGAGGCCACCCCTTAGAGCGCGCGATATAAATTTGATCCCATGCTACGCGAGGTTGTAGCCTCCCCACTTAGAGTTTGCTTAACTGGTGTCGTGGGTGATTCCAGACACGTGTGTGATAAGCTGGTGTGTGCAAGTTAGGTGTGTTTTCAACAAAAAGACCATAGATGGAATTAGTCCTGATGGACTAAAGAAATCCGTTACTCGTGGGTAAAGAGTACACCCTCTGCAGAGAATAAACCTATTCGAATAGCCGTATCCATGGTTAAGGATCACAGTCTGGGATGGGTCAAGTATCGGTCTTAGTGTCGGTCTTCGGAGGTGAAACTGTTAACCAGAAAAAATGGAATTACTACCCGGGACTTGTGATATCTGTGATGATTATTATTATTGTTGACTAACCCGTGATATTATTGTTATTACTGAATATCTCTGGGATGGTTCTACCTCCGGGATATTCATTATGATCTTTTCTTTTAACGCCCTTTATGTGGCGTCGCTCAGACGCCCGACTGTGGCATTTCTTTTAAAGCCCTTATGTGGCGTCGCTCAGACGCCCGACTGTGGCATTTCTTTTAAAGCCCTTTATGTGGCGTCGCTCAGACGTCCGACTGTGGCATTTTCTTTTAAAGCCCTTTATGTGGCGTCGCTCAGACGCCCGACTGTGGCATTTCTTTTAAAGCCCTTTATGTGGCGTCGCTCAGACGCCCGACCGTGGCATTTTCTTTTAAAGCCCTTTATGTGGCGTCGCTCAGACGCCCGGCTGTGGCATTTTCTTTTAAAGCCCTTTATGTGGCGTCGCTCAGACGCCCGACTGTGGCATTACTTGATTATTTGTTTCATAAGTTTTTATACTACCATGTTATTGCAATTTTTATAAATAACTTGCTTGCACGCATCAGCATTTCATTTATCTATTGTGACTGACGTCATGAGCATAAAATATTTTAGCACATCATTGTTATATTATACCTGTGTTCATAATGTTTGCGAGTACATTCAAAGTACTCACTGGCTTGTCCCTGGCTATTGTCTTGGCCAGATTTTCTTGCACGGAGAGGAGTGACGCGGTGACAGCCCCGGAACCTAAGCAATGGAGATAGCAGCCTCGCGAAGATAGGAGTTAACCTGGTCAGCTGTTCCTGTGGGAATTGGAGTCCCATAGACACTGATGATCCACAAACCGCTTCCGCCATCAACCACTAGAAACCATTTGTTGTACTCACAGGCCAGAATGGTCTTGTACTGCATATTTTGTATGTTGCTTGGAATTTCTGTATCAAGTTGCAGCCTCATCAGCTAACAGTAATCCTGGGGCTGATGAGCACGACGGTCTTTTCTGGAAATTTATTTCCCCGGAAAAACCGGTCGCGACAAAAACCCCCTTGTTCATTCCGATAAAATCCCACTCTCTCGCCCCTGCTCTCTTTTACTGCATTAGGACAACACCGATTCATCTATTATTTGCTGCGGTAGCTGAACCCCTTTATCCTTTGCATGACCTGTCATTGCCACAGTAAATAGATGAAACCCACTAGCATGAGTAGGAGTTGTTTGAGCCCTGATGTGCCTACTCATTCATGCTTGTTGTCATGCCTGCTATTGCTTAGAGTTGAGTCAGGTCTGATTCATCGGGGATGAATCGGAGGTGTGTAAACATGTCCTACTGTGTGTGAGCACGATTTGGTACGTTGAGAGGCCATGTAGGAGTACATGGTGGGTTGTGTCATTGCAGCCGTCCTCAGGAACTGAGTTATGTGTTTGTGATCCATGAACAGCTACTACCACACATTGGGCTCCGGGCGCTCCAAGCTCTCTCGACTTATTAATCAACTCGATCTCTGTCCAGGAGTTGCAACTAGTTTCTGGTGTTTGTAGGTAGTGTTAGTAGTCTACCAAGTGGCACCCGGTACAGGTGGGCTTGGGATAGACTAGGCACAGTGGCACGGTGTACCAAGTGGCACCCGGATGGTGGGCTTGGGAACCCTGCACACATCGTTTGGGGCGGTGAGCGACAGCCCGGCCGGATCTCCTTGCGGATGGAACCCGAATAGGCGATAAACCTGGACGAGAGACTTGTGTGGTTAGTCAGGTCATGGCCGACACCCTTGCTGGGCTTCCGCTTGAAGGTTGCCGAGTACATGTCGTGTAAACGGCGGTAAGTGGTGAGAGCATGTGTGAAGAAGTACACCCCTGCAGGGTTAACATTATCTATTCGAATAGCCGTGTCCACGGTAAAGGACTTCTGGGTTGCCTGTACAGTTCATAGACAAGTGAAAGTGGATACTCTAAAATATGCAAGATAAGCGTGAGTGCTATGGATGGCGTTCTCGTAGGGAGACGGGAGCGGATCCATAGTGGTGTATTGATATGGTGAATATGTGGACTCGTGTGCGCCACCTCAAAAGATTTACTTGCAGTCGTAGTTCAGGTTAGCCACCGAGTCAAAGCTGGCTTGCTGCAGTTAAACCCCACCACCCCCTTTGTTGATAATGATGCATATGTAGTTAGTTCTGATGTAAGTCTTGCTGGGTACATTTGTACTCACGTTGCTTATTTTATGTTTTTGCAGAGAGACTTCAGTCTCACTAGTAGTACCGCATGGACTTCGACGTTTAGCTTGTTACCTCAGCTACGATCTTGTGCCCTCGGCAGGATCTGGTAGTTAGTCAGACTTCTCAGCCTTTTTCATTTGTAGTTGTCTGTACTCAGACATGTTAAGCTTCCGCTTGTGCTTTGACTTGTTTGCTCTGAATGTTGGGTCATGAGACCCATGATTGTAATATCTCGCTCCTTGGAGCCTATTGAATAAAATGCTTGAGTTATAGAGTCATGTTGTGATGCTATGTTGTATTTGCACATATCAAGCATATTGTGTGTATATTATTGAAATGCTTGGTATGTGTGGGATCTGACTATCTAGTTGTTTATCCTTAGTAGCCTCTCTTACCGGGAAATGTCTCCTTGTGTTTCCACTGAGCCATGGTAGCTTGCTACTGCTCCGGAACACTTAGGCTGACCGGCATGTGTCCTTCTTCGTTCCTGTGTCTGTCCCCTCGGGGAAATGCCACGCGATGAATTCCGGAGTCCTGTTAGCCCGCTACAGCCCGGTTCACCGGAGTCCTGCTAGCCCAGTGCTACAGCCTGGATTCACTCACTGATGACCGACACGTTCGTTGCTAGGTCATGTATGCCTGTCCCTGTAAGTTGGTGCCACTTTGGGTTCACGACTAGCCATGTCAGCCCGGGTTCTTTGTCATATGGATGCTAGCGGCACTATCATATACGAGAGCCAAAAGGCGCAAACGGTCTCGGGCCAGGTAAGGTGTCACCCATGGGAATACCGTGCGTGAGGCCACAAAGTGATATGATGTGTTACATGATAGATCGGTGTGACTTAGGATCGGGGTCCTGACAGCTTTGGTATCAGAGCCTGACTGCCTGTAGGTTTACCAAGCAAAACTGGTCAAAGTTGAGTCTAGAAATTCTTTAGTTATATAAGGGAATTGATTGTGGGTTGGAACGTAAGGCTCTTTTTACTCCTTATACATCATGCCCTTCTGATCTGAGTCATCTTATCTTTCCTGTGGGGTTAAGGAACTAGGCTATCTTTTCTTTCTATTAGGATCACGTTTTACCAATCCGTAGACTTATAGGATTAATGGATTTAAGACTCTGTTCAGTTCCTACTACTTCCGTATGATAACTGTTGATCCCGAAACCTTGATATTGTGCTTCTGAGTGGCTATGCCACCATTTTTGTAGCATGTCTCAAACATTTTGAGAATTTACAACCGTTATGTTGTCCGAGTCATCCCAGGTTTCTAAACAGTCTGATGCATTTGTAAATCCCTTCTTCCCGCTCCCGATGTCCCTTTGGTCAGGTTAATCACATTAATTGGTGAGTTGAGGTACTCTGTTGCCTTGACATATATGCTAGAGTTATTATTATGACCCTAGATGTTTAGAGTATCACCTAGTAATCTTAGCCATGTTTTGTGTTCCCAGTGTGATGATTTTGGCCATCATTCTCGAGAGCATCTCGTGATGCCACTTAGTAGTAGGTATTCTATTCCTGGGTTTTCGAACCAAGATTCACCCTACTTACCTCATGTTGATAGTGTTGCTAGTTCCTTTAGGTTATTAGTAACCTTTGCATTAGTCCTCGAGGTCCGTGGTATATCGTTCTTCCAAATACCATGAACTACTTATGGCAGTAGTTCCTTGTCGAACCGAAAGATCACCACCAGAGTGCTCTTGATGGGTTCTCCATTCTATATTGTGACTCTGCCAGTTCAACCTCTCTGCATGGATTACCCCAAAGAAACTTGTTGAACTTGGTTCGACATATTAATCTATGCATCCACAACTCAGAAAATCATATGTTCCTTTGAGTTGTCCCCCTTTAGTTGTATTCCGATCCTTGTCTATCAATTGATAGTCAGGAGTGATTATGCATTCATGTTATCAATGCCTATTACTCTTGTGGTCCGTCGAGCCATTCTACCTCGGAATGATCAGGAGAAACAAACTCCAGTACCTCTTCCATATCCAGGATTGGGTCAAAGTAGTTGTATTCCGTAGATCAAAAATGCCAATCCAGCTATTGATTTTGTTCCACCTGAAGTATTACCCACTTTATGTCAGGAATGTCATGAGGATTGCACCTTATCTTATGAATTCTTGGTGCAGTGATACTTCTCGCCATCATTATTCATTCCTCGGTCCCCGTGTTGTTGAGCCGGAGTGCCGACAACTGAATCGTGATGTGTGAAATCAATACTGCTAGCAATCCCGTTGCTTGGTAGTTAAAGGACAATAATTTCATTCTTAGCGTATTCGTTCTTGAATCATCACCCTAAGGTTGATCGTGCTACCTAGTCCATTTTCCTGGTGCACTCTTCGATCGATGAGTTAGGATTATTCCAAATCCCTCGCTCTTTGATCATATCGTCTTGCCCTGAAAAGCAAGATTGTTCTCGGGTTTAGTAGCATACCGGTGGTTCGTGATTTTCCGATTATCTTCTCGGAAGTATCACCAAGTTGTCACCTGACCGCTATGTTGAGTTGTGAGCTAGTTGGTTTTCTGTAACCACCCCTTCTCCAAGAATCCATGTTGGATACCCTGAGCTAGTTAGTTAAGCTAAACAACAACTTGGAGAGTTGGAAGATAAATCTTGTCTGACTTAGTTCATTCCAAAGGGATATCCTTGTGCGTGTGTGTTGAAGAATGATGATATCTTTATTGGTTGATCCTCGTGATCAATTGTTGGATCTATTATCTTACCCAAACCTTTGATTTGAGTATGGGCTATCGTCTAATCAAATCAGAACCAACGATATTCGTAATGTTGTCTTACTCGTGGTTGTTCCTCGAGCATACACCATTATATCTTTCGGGTCTGACCAATGCTATCACCTTGTTCACATAATTGTGGAATTCCACTAATATGGAAACCTGGATGAATTGTTGTTGAGCCCATCAGCAGCATTTTGTCTCCTCCATGATTCATGTTGAACATCAACCTAGTGTTGGAAACTTTGTAAGCAATGCCTTCATGTCCCATTCATGAAGCTTGTGCTTGGATGGAAGAAGAGACTTCCTCTAATTCACGTGCACTTGATGTAAGTTGCCGCCGTAGATCTGAGAAAGATTATTTTTTTCTTTTAGGGAATCGTTCCAAGTTGGTCATGCACATGTGTGAAGTAATCTATGGTTTGGTAGGTTGGCCGCCTCCATTCTATATGGGTTTCCTAGCACACCAAGCCACTGATTGAGTTGTTCAAAGCTAAAGGAGTCTGTCCAAGGTGAACTCTTTGGAATTCCATGCGTAGAGACTTCGATGTCATTGATGATGGTTCCCTATGAGAACTCGGTAGTGTTTTATTGTAAGACTACCATGTGATCATGTTTTGTCTGGGACAACGTGTTCACATGTTTGTAGCAGAACCAGCTCATGTTTTGGAGCTTACTATCATAGTTCATTTCCCGAGAATCTCGCAACGTCATCTCGTCGATTTGTGTTGCAAACTTTCATTTTTCTTCCTAGACTCGATGAGTCTGGAATATCCTAACACCAACCAGATCTGAATCTCAGGCAGATATGATTGTTGGAACATTTCCCAAGAACTATAATAATGGTCTCTCTGTAACCGGTTAAGTGGATGTCGTGGCCAACACACCCAGCCGAAAGACCTATTATTGTAGTATCTTGATTGAGGAAGTTGGCCACCTCCCCATGAGGATTTCCTATGGATTTACTTCCGTAGTTATTCCTTATGATTTTTGTGATCCCGAAGTCCAACCTTTAGTTGATGTCCTAGATATCAACCCAGTTTAATAAATGGGTTGCGCTGGCACATCAAGGAGAACATTAGAAGCGGAGTGCTAAATGTCTCTCGGTCGATCATCTAGATTCTGTTTCCTTGGCCTCGCTAAGGTGAAATCTGAGAAGGTTATCTTCCTTTGTATCTGCATCGTCCATTGTTGTTCATCATGGTAGTACGTTGTGTTGCCAGGACCCTTGACACAGATATTGGTAAAGCCTTGATGAATATGGAAATGCTCAATTCTCTAGAGCATGCACAAGCACTAGGTGTTATCATCGGCACTAACTGGGATTGCTCTCAGTTTCCTCGGTTATGCTATAACTTTTCAAACAGTGGACTCACTCTCTACTGTTGAGCTTCTCCCCAGTTACTAAAATCATCCCTTGTGTTGTTTTCAACAAGGTAATCCACATCATCCATTCTAATCCGGGTATGCCATTCTATCGAACCCCTCCAAATGGTCGCTCGAGAATTGCCTTAGGTTGGTATAAAAGATTTTTGATGATCTCTGAAGCAAAGGTAATTCTTTTTGCCACTTAATGTAATAATCTATGAATCACCCTCCTCCAGGATGTCCCGATGTGGCATCATGGCAACTCAACTCCTTGCTGAGTTGACAACCGTTCACCACCCTTTTAAGCATGGAATTGTTGTCTACCTAGTGAACCATCATCAATTGTTCCACTCCATCCCTCTAGATGTGTGTTTTGTGTCTCAGCTCGAGTGGTGTTGCTATGCCTCATTCTGCGAGTTGATCCTAAGTTGTTCGATCTTTGAGAAGATCGATCCTTCTAGAGTCTCCTTCTCCTCTCGTTGTCATGTTGGCTGGAGTTCTCAGAGCAAGACGACAAGACAAAGATGGTGATTGAATCAACACTCATTTGAAGTGCAACCTGGATCGTGAAGATTTTGTTAGTTGCGTTTTCCCCTTCATCTTACCCTACGCTTGAATCTCGGGACGAGATTTTTGCTTAGTGGGGGTGAGTTGTCACATCCCTAGCTTCTGGTGTTGCCTAGTGTTTGCATCTTGTTGCATCATGTTTAAATTTTATTTAAGTTTAATTGGGGATGACAGAACCCCCAACACCCCCCTTAAACCAACTAGGGTTTACTAAAATCATTTTCAATGAACCCAAAATGCCCTACTAAAATGTTCATCATCTTTGCCTTGGTCTTAAACCTCTGACAAAAATGCTGCACAATATTCTAGGTCATATTTGGTCACTGAATTAAATCATATGTACTTTGCATTTGGGCATTTAAATGCTAGTAAATATTTTAAATGCTCAAATAATTCTGGAAATAAGTGTGGGCTGTTGGAATTAATCTAAACAGATCCTATGATTATTTTCAGGATTTTTGAAGGTGTCTAACTATTTTTAATAAAGCCACAAACTTACAGAAAAAATAGAAAACAGAAAGAATTAGAAAGATAGAGAGAGAGGATACCTGGCCACTTACCCAGCCTAGCAGTGCGGCCCACTGGCCCAACTGCCAGTCGTCATCTCCACCGCGCCAGTCGGACGCCGAGCGCGTGCCCGACGCGCGCGCATGGCCGTGCTGATACGCCATCTGCCTGCCTGCCTGCGTCCCCGGGACAGCGCAACATCGCGGGTCTTCCTCCTTGGTGCCGTCCCGATCGATCCGGCCTCTCATTCCTCCCCCCTGCTCTCTCCCTCGCCGTTTCCCCATCTCACCGAATGCGCCCGCCGCCACCGACGAGCACCACCGCGGCCATCGCCTCTCCCTCGCCCCCTCGAGCAGCCCGGAAGCTCCGCAGCATCTTCCTCGTCCTCTCCACCGAGCTACACGGTGCCGAAGGCCCTGCATCATCACCATCTTCGTCATCTTTGTCGCCGGCCGCCGGAGATCCCCTTCGCCGCTGCGCACGCTCCGGTGCTTCCCCGAGCACGCCGAAGCCACCCCTGCATCCGTCGTGAGCCACTGACCATCCTTCCCCTCTCCCTTCTCTCTGCCACTCGCCGTAGTCACCGCACCAAGCACACCCGCTCGCGCTGCCGCCTGAGCTCGCCATCGACGTGGCTCCGGCCACGCAATGGCCCCGTCGACCTGTCCACTGACCTCGCCGCATCTTGTAGGGCCCGTAGATGCCTCGCACGCACCGAATCGTCCGCCGTAGCTTCAATCCCAAGCTCACCCGAGCTCCGGTGACCGCCAAGGTCGTCGCCGGCGACAACTCCGGCCTCTCCAGGCCCAACCGCCACCACCACTCGATGCGTGAGTTCACTAGCAGTCCGTAGCGCGTCTCCGCCGTCGATTTGGTCAACGGAGGACCAAATCCGAGCCTCGCCGCCGCGTCTGGCCTCGCCGGCGTCATGTCGCTGGTAGGTTTGACCCCGCTGATCGTTGACTGGGTGGTCCCAGTTTGACCCCTGGGTCACTGACGTGTGGGCCACCCTTGTTAATTATTAGTTAGGTTAGTTTAGCACTAATTAATCTAGATTAGTGCTTAACCTAACACTAACTAACTCTGTTTAGTTAGTTAACTAACCACTGACACGTGGGTCCCACAGGTCAGGTTTGACCTGGCCGGGTCAGTTGACCTGCTGACGTCACACCTACGTCATGCTGACGCAATTAATCTTTTTCTGGAATTAAGATAATACAGAAAATTCCAGAATATATCCAAAACTTCAAAAATTCATATAAATTCAACCGTAACTCCAAATGAAGCAAATTATATATGAAAAATGATCAGAAAAATCCAATCTATCGATCTGTACCATTCTCATGCATGTTAGAACAACTTATAGCTCCTGTTTAGCACAAATCTTATAAATGGCATTTAAACCTTCACATATGGAGTTTGAATTTGAATCCTGGATTCAAACCAACTTCATTTAACCTGCTACTAGTTGCATTAGCTCAAACCACATCATATTGCCATGTCATGAGCATGCATCATATTGTTGCATTGCATTGATTGTTTTCTTTCTTTGTTGCCGGTGTTTGCCCCCCCCCCCTCAGTAGACGTTGTTCCGACGATGAGTTCGATGACACCGATGAAGAACTATACTATCTTCAGAAGTGCCAGGAAAGCAAAACCCCCTTGTTCATTCCGATAAAATCCCACTCTCTCGCCCCTGCTCTCTTTTACTGCATTAGGACAACACCGATTCATCTGTTATTTGCTGCGGTAGCAGAACCCCTTTATCCTTTGCATGACCTGTCATTGCCACAGTAAATAGATGAAACCCACTAGCATGAGTAGGAGTTGTTTGAGCCCTGATGTGCCTACTCATTCATGCTTGTTGTCATGCCTGCTATTGCTTAGAGTTGAGTCAGGTCTGATTCATCGGGGATGAATCGGAGGTGTGTAAACATGTCCTACTGTGTGTGAGCACGATTTGGTACGTTGAGAGGCCATGTAGGAGTACATGGTGGGTTGTGTCATTGCAGCCGTCCTCAGGAACTGAGTTATGTGTTTGTGATCCATGAACAGCTACTACCACACATTGGGCTCCGGGCGCTCCAAGCTCTCTCGACTTATTAATCAACTCGATCTCTGTCCAGGAGTTGCAACTAGTTTCTGGTGTTTGTAGGTAGTGTTAGTAGTCTACCAAGTGGCACCCGGTATAGGTGGGCTTGGGATAGACTAGGCACAGTGGCACGGTGTACCAAGTGGCACCCGGATGGTGGGCTTGGGAACCCTGCACACATCGTTTGGGGCGGTGAGCGACACCCCGGCCGGATCTCCTTGCGGATGGAACCCGAATAGGCGATAAACCTGGACGAGAGACTTGTGTGGTTAGTCAGGTCATGGCCGACACCCTTGCTGGGCTTCCGCTTGAAGGTTGCCGAGTACATGTCGTGTAAACGGCGGTAAGTGGTGAGAGCGTGTGTGAAGAAGTACACCCCTGCAGGGTTAACATTATCTATTCGAATAGCCGTGTCCGCGGTAAAGGACTTCTGGGTTGCCTGTACAGTTCATAGACAAGTGAAAGTGGATACTCTAAAATACGCAAGATAAGCGTGAGTGCTATGGATGGCGTTCTCGTAGGGAGACGGGAGCGGATCCATAGTGGTGTATTGATATGGTGAATATGTGGACTCGTGTGCGCCACCTCAAAAGATTTACTTGCAGTCGTAGTTCAGGTTAGCCACCGAGTCAAAGCTGGCTTGCTGCAGTTAAACCCCACCACCCCCTTTGTTGATAATGATGCATATGTAGTTAGTTCTGATGTAAGTCTTGCTGGGTACATTTGTACTCACGTTGCTTATTTTATGTTTTTGCAGAGAGACTTCAGTCTCACTAGTAGTACCGCATGGACTTCGACGTTTAGCTTGTTACCTCAGCTACGATCTTGTGCCCTCGGCAGGATCTGGTAGTTAGTCAGACTTCTCAGCCTTTTTCATTTGTAGTTGTCTGTACTCAGACATGTTAAGCTTCCGCTTGTGCTTTGACTTGTTTGCTCTGAATGTTGGGTCATGAGACCCATGATTGTAATATCTCTCTCCTCGGAGCCTATTGAATAAAATGCTTGAGTTATAGAGTCATGTTGTGATGCCATGTTGTATTTGCACATATCAAGCATATTGTGTGTATGTTATTGAAATGCTTGGTATGTGTGGGATCTGACTATCTAGTTGTTTATCCTTAGTAGCCTCTCTTACCGGGAAATGTCTCCTTGTGTTTCCACTGAGCCATGGTAGCTTGCTACTGCTCTGGAACACTTAGGCTGACCGGCATGTGTCCTTCTTCGTTCTTGTGTCTGTCCCCTCGGGGAAATGTCACGCGATGAATTCCGGAGTCCTGTTAGCCCGCTACAGCCCGGTTCACCGGAGTCCTGCTAGCCCAGTGCTATAGACTAGATTCACTCACTGATGACCGACACGTTCGTTGCTGGGTCATGTATGCCTGTCCCTGTAAGTTGGTGCCACTTTGGGTTCACGACTAGCCATGTCAGCCCGGGTTCTTTGTCATATGGATGCTAGCGGCACTATCATATACGTGAGCCAAAAGGCGCAAACGGTCCCGGGCCAGGTAAGGTGGCACCCGTGGGAATACCGTGTGTGAGGCCGCAAAGTGATATGATGTGTTACATGCTAGATCGGTGTGACTTAGGATTGGGGTCCTGACAAATTATGAGTGCATGTTGTTTAGCTTGATGGGTTGAGGAGCACTGCTTGCACATACATCTAGAAGCACCTACGATGATGGTACGGAATATATGGTAATGTCTACAGGCAAGTTGCCTGACTTTCGTCATTTGGGTTAGTAGACCATTTCAGGCGATTGGATGAAGATTCTACGTCTACTAACTCTTGTTCTTCCTCACCTGTTATTCTTCCCCTACAGACCACCACATGGGCCGCCGGCCAAAATCACTGGCCACCACCCTCCCCTGAACCGCCTATCACCTCCGGTCTTCCGGCGCCCCCAGCCAACCCTCTAGCTAACCCCACCCCCACCCCCACCCGCGTGAAGGTTTTCCTTCGGAGAGGCCCCACCATAGCCCGACGATAGCCCCCCACAACCACTATCCCCACCCGTAACCCTAGATAGATAATGGGGCAGCCCTCTGGCGAGCCCCTTCCTTCCCTTCGGCGAACTCCCAAAAATGGACTAACCCCAATTTGAAATTCAGTCGACGATCATTTAAGCTAATGTGGAATCTAAAAGGGGAAAACCATAAGCATTGCGTGTATAGTGGTGAGCATGCCATGGCGGATCTGACGGCGCAAACCAGAGAAAGGCAACTTCGCAACCAATGTTTGGTTTCAACTAACAAGTAAGGTTCTAAGTGATGGACAAGAAATCACAATAAAGCAGTGGCTATCTATTTTCTTGCTGAGATAAATAACTTGAGCAGATATGAAAGAGTACCGCCTCTGGTGTGGCATCGTGTAAGCATCTTCTGAGGCGTTGAGGGTGCTGCGGTAGCGATGGCTGTCGGTAGCATGGAAGCAGATCTAGGAGGGAGAACGGCGGCAGTGAGGAAATATCCCGGTGCGATGGACGAGATGGTCATACGAGTGGCCTCGGTAAGGTTGACGACATCGCGGATGAAGTGAGAGGACGGGATGCAAGGATCCTAGTCCGAAGCCATGGATGAGACAGGTCGATCGCTTGTAATGGACGACGACATCGGGGTATCTGCTCCGGCATGGTGGAAGAGGACGGCGGTGGATGGGGTGGCGGATTGAGGAGACTTCTGTGGAGAGGGTGTTTGGGCGCCCACGGAGTACGAATGGGGAAATGGAGGGAGAGGTAGGGGAACCATGTCTTCTAGGCGCACTTGTCTCAAATGCGAGGTAATTTACAAACTTAGCCCCCGTTTAAAATTTCCTACATCATAGCAATATTAGTCGGTTGGGGATAGGACGGTAATCTCGCATACACCGAATATTTGCCGACGGAGATTCTGGCCGAGGAGAGTTTGTTTTGGCGCCCATCGTGTATTAATCCTGGGAGGTGAGAGACGGAGGTGGTTATGTCACGTTTGAGTGAAATTACAAGCCTACCCCTATCGAAACCTACAGAAATTGATATAGGAAGTAATTTCCATCTCGCAGATTTTGGTTTCGGGCAGTTACTGCGAGTTTCCCCGCTTCATTCAAATTTCTGCAGAGAAAGAGTGCACGTTTACATGCCAACTCAATTCAAATCCATTTTGTATTTATTTTTTCGGGCAGAATCCATTTTGTATTCGAATACAAATCTATATACATCATTTTTTATAGATACTTTGAAAAGCACAACTCCTTTATACATAAATATGGTTTACAAATGGCATGATCTCAGATTCAAAGGTCGGATCCATCTTAATTTGGATTTTCAAATATTTGAAACCACTTTATGTTAAAATCCAATGTATGAATTCCTCGCTAACTGTCTCCAATTAATGTGTGTTTCATTCGGGTTTTTTATTTCTCAAACACGTATAACATGTTTGAGACACACAACATATAGTGTAATCCCGCTTAGACAATAATTGCGTATAAACCATGCATTGTCTCTGATTAAAGAATCTATGGATCACTAATATGGATAAACTATAAAACATTACACGTGTCCCCAAATTCAAATGAATATGCATGTCTAATAGACCAATTTTTGTTATGATATTATCAATTTCGTGATCACTAGTTTAAATATTTTAATCCCCACTAATCCAGATATTCATCTCATATAGCTCTCACTCATGCTTATGTATCTCTCTAGACCTATACGCCTTCATCGTCTCTCGGGTATCTCTCACGCTACTTGTATGTCAACAATGATGTTTTATCTTCGTAACACACTGACGATACTCTCTCCCTCGACCTTCATTCTATCTCTCTCTCTCTCTCTCTCTCTCTTTCAGTATATCTCTCTCCCGACTATGTGTCTCTAACTATGATTCTCCTTGTGAAATCTCTCTCTCTCACACAAACACAAACTTTGTCTACCGGGGTATCATTTCTCTCTACTATTCCCTTGTGTGCCGCTCGCAACCCCCTCTCACACAGAGATGTCTTGCGCCCCTTAGGTATGAGAAGCTACGACTCTCCCTCTTAAAAAAGCTCTTTATCACATACAAACACAAACTATGTCTCCCAGGGTCTCATATGTCTCCACCATTCCCTTGTATGTCTGTCACACACACACACTCTCTCCCCCCTAGGGATAACTCGCATTCCCTACTATGTCTCTCTAGCTATCACTCTCCTTGTGAAATATCTTTCTCTCTCGCAAACCCAAAACTCCGTCTCTCGAGATCTCATTTCTCTCTCATATTTGTTTATATGTGACTCACATGCGCCCTCTCTCTATCTCTCACTCACACACACACATAACTCGGCCGTCTGATCCACTCGACTCTTATCCCTAACACACATAGTAGCCAGTTGATCTCCCTCTATCTAGCATATTTATATTTCTATTTATTTCTATCTCCATCAACCTTCTTTCTTTCCCTCACTCTTGCTTCCTATCATGCACACTAGAGATGTTTCTCATTACATACAGCTATTGCGGGAAACCACTGCCACCTATGGGGCCATCCACCCTTGGCGTCCCCGGCAAGCTTGTCGAGACAGTCTTGAGACTTGTCTTCAGAGCAACCTCGACCTTGCCAGGCTCGCCCACCCGGCAAGGGAGGATTTCCCTTAGTGGTGTCTTGCTTCCCTTGGCTTGACTTGGTCTTCTTGATCCTCCCTCTGATTTCTTGGAGAGCTATCTCTTCAACTTGATCTCGTCTTGGATGTTGCAACCTTGCTCTTTTAGGCCTGTTCACGGTCTGGGCAAGAGAACCAGGTTTTTTTTTGCACCGACAGGCGCCCTCAGGCCAGGCCTAAATGTGCCGCCGGGCGTCGTCGGGGTAGGCCCTATCTAGTTCACAGGCAAGAGGGTAGTAGTTGCTTGTCCTTTGAGATCTTCTTTGCTTCTTCATTAACTTGAGCCCAGGTCATTTTCCAATTTTCCAGCGTGTCACATAACGCCAATTGTGGTGGGGTCATCCTTGTAGTGGCCCGTGAATGACTTTAACGCATGGGTGAGTAACTGCCAATTCACTCTTCCCAACACGCCCTTATCCTTGGCCACGTATGTTGCATGCATTGATTGGGGTAGGTAACGGACGTGCGTGGTGCGGGAGAGAGTCAAGGCACGGGACCGACCTCCTTGGATTGGTGGAGGAGGACGGCGGTTACCCGTTTAGGGATCAGCTCCCGACCGCAGTCTGTCTATAAAAGAGGGGGCCGGAGGGCGCGGAAATGTTCATCCACGCACCTTTATTCTTCCATCCCTTGCCTCCTTCTTGCCATGTTAAGATGGACGGAATGGAGCCAGGCCCTGGGCTCCATCTCGGGGCTGGTAGCGTTGAATGCTTGTGTCGATGTTCGGGGAGTGAATCTGGTCTGGGCCCTGAGGAGATGCAGCAATCGAGCCACTCATGGTGCAGGGGACACCAAGCTCTTCCATTACGGTGGAATGCTTGTCTCCTTTGCTTGGGCCAACTGTTTGGTGGGGAGCGCTAAATCTTGTTGTGAACCGCCGTGACTCGTTGCCCTGATGCCAGAGTCCCTAGGGTTGCCATTGCCTATTTGGGGTGCAGCACTCGGGGCTTGTGGCAATCCCAGCACTGCCCCTTTTGGTGAAGTCAGGGCGAACGTTGAAGACGGTGGCATCTTCTTGCCCCTCGGGGGAGGAAACGATGCCCCTCGCGTGTCTCGGACGCTGCCATTGCCTGCTACTTCTCTGGTGCAGGTGACGGCTTGAGGAGCCGACGTCCTCCTGGAGTGGTGGTGATGAAGAAAGAACGAGGGAAGACAAGGAAGGCAGGTGGCAGGCCATCAAGTTGAAGTACGATGGCACCAACGCCTTCATCTCGTATTAACGACCTGCCACCTCATCTTTCTGCTCTTCCCCTCCCTCCTCGGCACCATCATCACCGGCCTCCTAGTTGCCGGGGGCGGGGCCACTCTCTTGGTGCCTTCGCCTCCTCCAGCAGTCTTCCAGCTGAGCTCTGGCGGTTCTCCCCGCCGGTGCTTGTGCTGGGGCTTCTTGCCGGTCCTGGAGGTGGTGACTAGCGCAGCGCCAAGCTAATCTCTCTGCCCCTATCCTTCACAGTCTCAACACACCCGATCTTGTCAGGCTGTGCCTGGCAGGCCCCTGACGAGATCGGGTTGGCCGTCTGCTCAGGCACTCCTTCCGCTCTCTTCAGTTCCCACCGCAGTACCAGGGAGAAGGGAACAAGAAAAGGGGATTACGGGGCACTTATATTTTTTCAATCTAAATATGTAGGCACTGGCCAAACATTAGTTTGAATTATGTAACCTTCTTTACCCATGTTTGCGTTGTGTAGATCTGTACTTGTTAATCAACATATTAATGAAAAAGACAAGCCTTGTTGGGTACTTGTGCGTGTAACATGTCTATGCAGAGGTGAAATGCCTCTATACATTCAAGTAAAGAAGTTTTTCCCGGCAGGATATCCTGCCAGTACCCTTAGTTTGTTGCTGCAGAGCTAGGCCTGCCAGGCACAAATCATAAAGAGGTACCAGCCCCCCGCCAAACTTTTTTGCCAAAGGCCACTACAACCATCCAGACCGAAGCAAGTTTCGAGTCAAAGGATGGGAGCACCTAAGTTTCAAAGGTGGCAAAGTTTTCGTATGCCCAAGTCTCTACTTATGGAACACGTATGGGTAAGAAAAACTTATCTGTTTGGCTTGCTGAGGATCTTCTCTTCTCTCCTTCGGGACCAAGTCCCCGGTAAGAGCCTGCAGCTTAGTGAAAATGAGAATAATGCCACATGCGATCTTATCTATATAAACATGCTATGCTTATGCATGCATGCAATTTGTTGGGGCCTGAGGGAGTCCCGGACTATGGGGTGTCCGGATAGCCGAACTATCATCTTCGGTCGGACTCCTGGACTATGAAGATACAAGATTGAAGACTTCGTCCCGTGTCCGGATGGGACTTTCCTTGGCGTGGAAGGCAAGCTTGGCGATACGGATATGTAGATCTCCTAGTATTGTAACCGACTCTGTGTAACCCTAACCCTCTTCGGTGCCTATATAAACCGGAGGGTTTTAGTCCATAGGACGAACAACAATCATACCATAGGCTAGCTTCTAGGGTTTAGCCTCTCTGATCTCGTGGTATATCTACTTTTGTACTACCCATATCATCAATATCAATCAAGCAGGAGTAGGGTTTTACCTCCATTGAGAGGGCCCGAACCTGGGTAAAAACACTGTGTCCCTTGTCTCCTGTTACCATCCGCCTAGACGCACAGTTCGGGACCCCCTACCCGAGATCCGCCGGTTTTGACACCGACATTGGTGCTTTCATTGAGAGTTCCTCTGTGCCGACGCTATCAGGAAGGATGCCTCATCCCGTCTTTAAAGACGGCACTGTTGCTAAAGGAGCTTTGGCTATCGGCCAAACTCTCCAGCTAGGCGGTTTCCTTATGACCGCCTGTCCAGCCGCCATGCCGATGATGACTTCTCGGGTCATTGAAAGCAATCTTCACGTTAGCTTGGAACTCGCCGAGCAATTGGATCCGATGGAGCTCTCTTCCATAAACGAGCTCTTGGATCGCATCGCCGCCCTGGGAGTCGCTACAGACTACGATCAGATTGGGCCTAAACCCGATCTGAGAGAGATTAACTCTCCCCAGGTTACCCACCACGTTGCTATGGTAGAGGAATAATACGACGACCCTTCTTCTATCTTAAGGACTAGCTATGTCCGGATTCCCAATCCCTCCATGCCGGATTCCCGCGGAGGGGAGGATGTTACTCAAGCCCTGAACCTAAAGTCAGGCAGCGGGCTAGACTCATTGGACAACATCCAAGAACCCAAGCTTTCGAGTTCGGAAACTACTTGGCCCCTGAGTTTTAAAGTGGACAGGGTTCTGAATTTAATTCCACCCGCCCACCCAAACATAAACGATCTATCCCAAATCTGGCAAGAGCCCGCAAAAACAATACACCATTACTAGGCCAGATTCCTCCTGGTTATGAACAGGATAAAGGACTGCCGCGAGGAGGACGCAATTTCATTCTTCTGCAATAATTGCACGGACAAGGGAATCCTCAATGCCGTAAGTCGTCGTGAAATTACACGCTTCGCTGAATTAGCGTCCATAGTACGAAAGTACTGTGCGATGGAAAGCGCCTGGAAAACTGAAATTAATTTTTGACAATCCGGCCCTGAATACAACCCCAGTCTGAAATAAAAGGGTGCATTATCGCTAGGAACCTGGGTTAAACACCAAAAAGCAAAAACCCTCTATAGGGCATGGAACCACACTGGAAGGATGGCTCAATGGACCATGCAAAATTCATACTACAGAGGGTGCCACTCCAACTCACAGCCTTAGAGCATGTTGGATACTACGGCAGGTGGCCAAAAGTGGCGAAGAGCTTCTAACTCCAGAATACCAGTCCAAGGATACCGGTACGGTATTAACAGTCTTCGAGACTTTTGCATCAAATAATATGCAAAAATGAACACTCCGCAGTCTTGCCGAAGTCTACCAAGTAGCAACAATAAACCCATGGAGTGACACGGCTATTACCTTTAATGCCAGTGACAAACCTAAATTCCGAAAAGCCCGAGCACCAGCCGCATTGGTCCTCAGTCCAATAGTGGACGGCTTTCGCCTTACCAAGGTACTCATGGACGGTGGCAGCAGAATGAACCTCATTTACGAGGAAACCCTCCGAAAAATGGAAATAGACTGGAGCCGCATTGAGCGAAGCAGCACAACCTTTAGAGGAATAATCCCCAGTAGGGAAGCATGTTGTACAGGAAAAATCACACTGGATGTGGTGTTCGGCACGCCGGATAATTTCAGGTCCGAGGAGCTCACGTTCCAAGTGGCCCCGTTCAGCAGCGAATATCACGCTCTATTGGGGCGAGAGGCATTCACAATTTTTCAAGCTATACCCCATTACGGGTACATGAAGCTCAAAATGCCCGGGCCCAACGGAATCATCACTCTTGCTAGTGACCCGGACATAGCACTCCGCGCCGAAAATAAGACAGGGGCACTGGCCCTGGAGGCACTATCCGAAGCCCTAGCAGCCGAGGAACTCACTACGCTGCACTCCACGGTGAATAGGGACGATGTGATACTCGATAAGAGATCCAAGTCCACCTCCTTTAAACTAGCGGACGAAATAGTCAAATTCCAAATCCATCCAAGGGACCCTACAAAAACGGCCTCCATTGGGGCACAATTAAACCCTGATGTAGACGCCGCACTACGATAATTCCTACGCGAAAATTGGGACATCTTTGCCTGGCACCCTTCAGACATGCCAGGAATCCCACGCCGGCTGGCCGAGCACAGCCTAAACATCATAAAAGGATTCAAGCCAGTCAAACAGGCTCTTCGGCATTTCTCCGAACCCAAGAGACAGTCCATGGAAGAGGAACAAGCCAAATTATTGGAGGCCGGATTCATCAGAGATATAAAACATCCGGACTGGCTAGCAAACCTGGTGATGGTACCACAGAAGGACAAATATTGGCGCCTATGCGTCGATTTTAAAGACCTCAACAAGGCTTGCCCAAAGGATCCCTTCCCCCTCCGCCGCATCGATCAACTTATCGACGCTACCGCAGGACACGATTCATTGTGTTTCCTCGATGCATACTCCGGCTACCACCAAATGAAGATGGCAGAGCCCGACCAGGCCGCAATGGCATTCATCACCCCATACGGCCCATTCTGCTTCAACACAATGCCCTTTGGGATCAAAAATGCCGGCGCAACATATCAGCGCATGATTCAGACATGTCTGGCAAACCAGATCGGCAAAACAGTGGAGGCATACGTAGACGATCTGGTCGTCAAAACCAAGCACGTCGAAACTCTAGTAGACGACTTGAGGCTTACGTTCGATAATCTCCGAACATATGACATCAAGCTTAACCCGGAAAAATGTGTTTTCGGTGTACTAGCCGGAAAGCTCTTGGGATTCATTGTATCCGGTAGAGGAATTTAAGCAAACCCAGCCAAGATCCGAGCTCTGTCACAATTGGACATCCCAAAGGACCTCAAACAAATACAAAAATTGATGGGATGCATGGCGGCTTTAAGCCGCTTTATCTCCCGTTTAGGAGAAAAGGCATTACCCCTTTATCGCCTCCTCTGACGCACCAAACACTTTGAGTGGACGGATGCCGCCACGGCTGGACTCAAAGAAATAAAAGCCATATTGGCAACAAACCGGGTCCTGGCCGCGCACAACATAGGTGAACCAATGCTATTATATATCGCGGCAACTCATCAAGTGGTGAGCGCGGTGCTCGTTCTCGAACGAGAAACGGACGGACACAAGTTCCCCCTTCAAAAACCAGTTTACTACGTGTCCACTATCCTGACTCCATGCAAGTCACGGTACCCGCAATATCAGAAGATAGCGTACGCGGTGTTCATGGCATCCCGGAAGCTGCGACACTACTTTCGAGAGTGTTCGAGAACAGTAGCCTCCGAAGTACCTCTTAATGACATTATAAACAACCGCGACGCGACGGGCCGGATTGCCAAATGGGCCATTGAGCTCCTCCCGTTCGACATAACTTATAAGCCACGGCGAGCTATTAAGTCGCAAGTTTTGGCTGACTTCATCACCGAATGGACTGAAGCCGAACTCCCTAAAAGAGTACGACGCATATTCTAACTGGATCATGCACTTCGACAACCCTAAAATGTTGGCTAGTCTGGGGGCTGGCATTGTCCTGACGTCCCCAACCGAAGATACGGTTCAATACGTACTCCAGATAATGTATACAGACTCCTACAACGCAGCCGAATACGAGGCCCTTCTACATGGCCTCCAGATGGCAGTCTCCATGGGCATTCAACGCCTAGAGGTGCGTGGGGATTCGAACCTCGCGATATCCCAAATAAATGGAGACTTCTATGCCAATGATCCAAAAATGGCAGCTTATCGCAACGCCGTCCTAAAAATGTCAGCCCGGTTTGAGGGGCTCGAATTTCACCATATAGCCCGGGATAACTACCAGGCAGCAGATGTATTGGCACGCATTGGCGCAAAGCGCGATGCCGTCCCTCCCAACATCTTCCTAGAACGGTTGTTCAAGCCATCCGTACTATGGGAGGGGGAATCCGGAAATAATAAACCGGACCCAACCCCACTACCCGACACCGAACATTCTGACGCAATCGGCGGTTCTGCCAACGAAGTAACATCCTCAGCCCATGTAATAATGGCAGTCATTGCCTCGTGGACGGAACAATTCCTAGCCTACCTAACCAGGCCGGAACTTCCCGAGGACCAAAACGAGGCCCGCTGCATAGTGCGGCGATCTAAAGCCTATAAGGTCCATGAGGGAGAGCTTTACAAGAAAAGCACAACCGGAGTCCTTCAAAGGTGTATCTCCGAAGAGGAAGGGCGGAACCTTTTGGCTGAAATTCATGCTGGACTCGGCGGGCACCACGCCACAGCCCGGGCCCTTGTAGGCAAGGCCTTCCATACAGGATTTTATTAGCCGACGGCCCGGGCGGATGCTCAGGACTTAGTACAACGATGCGTCGGTTGCCAGCTCTTTGCTAATCAAAGCCACATGCCACCCACCGCCCTCAAAACTACACCCATAACCTGGCCCTTCGCGGTCTAGGGGCTTGACATGGTTGGACCCCTTAAAGGAGGAACCCAGAAGCAAAGATGCCTACTGGTCATGGTGGATAAGTTCACCAAATGGACAGAGGCCAAGCCTGTCAAGATGGTCGAATCCGGACCGGTGATAGACTTCATATCAGGGGTCGTACACCGTTATGGCGTCCCATAGCATCATCACTAACAACGGCACGAACTTTACGGCCGACGAGGTTAAACTCTGGTGCAAAAACATGGGCATCAAACTCGACTACGCTTCAGTCTATCACCCTCAAACTAACGGTCAAGTCGAGCGAGCAAATGGTCTAATCACGAGCGGCATAAAACCCCGATTAGTGCGGTCCCTTAAGGAATCTAACATGCACTGGGTAGAGGAGCTCGACTTTGTACTCTGGGGGCTCCGGACCACTCCAAATCGCACAACCGGATTTACACCATTCTTTATGGTATACGGCACAGAGGCAGTTCTGCCCTGTGACATAATTCATGACTCACCTCGCGTGCGCATGTACGAAGAAAGAGAAGCCGAGCTCGATCGGCAAGACATTTTGGATGCATTGGAGGAGGAGCGTGACGTGGCAAAAGCCCGTTCCGCATTCTATCAACAGCAAGCTCGAAGATATCAAAGCAGAGAAGTACGGGCCAAAACTTACAACTTTGGCGGGTTAGTTCTACGCTTGCTGGACAAGAAAAAGGACAAACTCAAGCCCAAATGGGAAGGTCCCTTTATCATCGACCAAGTCCTGACCGGTGGAGCGTACCGTCTGCGAGATGCATCGGATAACCGACTCGAGCCGAACCCATGGAACGCAGCCCGTCTCCGAAGATTCTACGCCTAGCGCCGGATTTTGAGTTCATCTCCTTCCTCCGTCTATATTTTACATATTAGCTGTCTTTTGTTTATCTCCTTCTCCCCCCTTTCTTTTTTTCCTATTACAGCCTTTGAAAGCTTGTTTGCGCATTGTTCGCACACACTTGACGCACTATCCGTGCTCATTATACCTGGGGGCTTCTTTAACAGAAGCTTATTTATACGGGCTTCATGCCCAACACATGTGTCACACTTCCGCATGTACCTTTTATTCGCCATTATATGCATCGATATGACTTAAGTTTTGGCCAAGCTGGGTTGCCTGGCTCCTGTGCTTACCCCTACGTTCCCGATTGTTCGGCTAGGCGGTAAAGGGAGCACCTCTGTGATTGTTACTGCTGGGTCAGCCGGATGTGTACCTCAGACTGGGTGAAGCCGAAAGCTAGCGTTCTTAAGGGAATATTCGGTCGGTGAACTAAAAGACGATTTCCTACCTAATTATTCATCTGCCCCCAAATGCTTTTCTGATTTTTTCGCAGTACAGACATGCAATTTAGGGCATGCCTCCCAGGGAAAGGAACACCTAACGTAACTATTCTCCCTGGAAGATGTTTCTTACTAACCATGTAATATAACATAACTAGTTGGGCACTTGTCTGCTAAAGCACTAATGACCCCTACGCCTGGTCTCCATGCACGCCCCGGTTCTTATATAACCGCGAGGGTATTCGGACACACTCCGGACTATTGGGTCCCGAGGTTGAAGCGAAAAGGTCCGCTATGACAAACGATCTACAATGCGGCTAGAAGGCATTTTACATGTCATCTTAAATTACATAGTCAACTTGACTGGGCATATTCCTCTTCAATGCCATCCAGCAGGCTGTCTAGTTTACAGTCCTGCTGGGAATACTTTGCGGCAATTCTACTTGGCCGTACACTAAGCTCAAGGGATCTCCTTCCCATCGGGCCCCACAGGTCCGACCTCGGCCATGTGGTTTGGGTCAGCCTTCATGTACCACGTCTTCACCATGGCCCAGGCCTCCCTGGCGCCTTGACGGCAGGCCGATATCTTCCATAAGAGGAAGCGCTGCCGCGCTCCCTGAAGCCACTCTGCAAGCTCTCCAAGGCCTTCGGGCAGGGAGACAGATGGCCACAATGCCTGGGCGACACCTTTCATCATCTGCCGAACTCGTTCGTGCAGTTGCAAGAGCTCGGGAAGAAGGTCACCCGTAGAACCGGGCATCTCCTCTGCAGGACGGCCTGTGAGCATACCTACAGACATAACTCTGTTAGACGACTTCCTCGCCGAACTCTTTTTCCAAGTTTGTTCAAGCACTTACTAAAAATGCCGCGTCGAAGCCGCTGATTCTCCTTAAGGGAGTCAGATAGCTGGGCACGAACATCCTTTAGTTCCTCACGCAGCTGGGTGTTGGCATCTTGGAGATTATTTTTCTCATGCCTCACCCTCGTAAGGACATTCTCGTCGGCCTTTAACCGGCGCATGAGTTGTTGCTTGTCCGGATCTATCCCGGCGCCATCTGCAATATTATTGTCAGACTTATACACATGCCGCACTTCACAAATTACTTATCTTTTGAAGCATATATTACCAGCGGGGGCTTCTTTGGCTTCCCCCGCTGCGGCTAGTGTGGCCTCAAGTTGGGCTTTGCACTCCTCCAGCTCTTGGGACAGTTGGGTATTCTTTTCGGTAAGATCCTGCACAACAGTGATCGTTAAATCAATTATTCTAACTATTTAAAGTCTCGGGGGCTACTGACATACATAACTGTCAAATCTTCTCACCCATATGTCTTTTACATACTGCTCCGTGGCTCTGGCTAGACCATTTTGAGCGGCACGGAGGTGCGCATCTCCCGAATTAAAGGCATCCAATGCCTCTGGGGAGAAACACGCGTCACGAAGAGATGTCCAGCGGTGCCTGTGATTCATGGCACTCTCCACCTCGGAATTGGTGGCAGATAACCTGTCGGCATCCTCTGTCGGAGGACATCCGACGCACGCCCCGTATTCGCCTCCGCTTTTGGACCTGGCTTTGGAGCCTGGCGAGCGGAGGATTGATTGGAAACCTCTCCGGATACAGTCCGGCGAGTGCTCTTCTTCCTAAAAAGGCACGAGCGTTAGTATGCCTCCCGGGAATAAAGCCGGGGAGTAAGGTGACGCACTATACCGTTGCGCTGGAATTTCGATCTGGACTGCACTTCTTTTTAGCCTGCTGGGCCGTGCTGCCCCTTGTTGGCCAGCCGCCGCGGGCTCAGCCTTCCGCCTCAAGGGCACCCCCTGCGAAACACCATCAGTATAAGGTGATCAAAAACATGCATGGATGGGTCATTTTTAAAGTATCGGGACTTCGGTCTCAGTTACCTGCGAGGCGGGAAGTATTCCGGGGTAATCGGCCGTAATGGCGACCAAGGCATTATCGATGCTCAGTTGATGGAAAACCCCATCGATCAGCTCCACCGATATGTCCGGATCCTCTTGGGAGGTCGGATCGAGGAACCATTCCGGATCCTCGGGTTGTGGAGGCGGGCTGTATATATTCTTTACGGCCCGGCGCAGTTCCTGCGCCAAAATCACAAAATGAGATACTTGACTATGGGAGTACGGATCGGATAGGCAAAAATAAATGTTCACTTACCTAGCTTGGAGGATTTTTCATAGAAAATCCGCCCTGCGGATTGATGCAGAGGAATTCCTCCTCTTCTCCCTTGTACAATGTGGACAAGATCTTTGTTAGAATGGCGACCGATCCCGGCCCCTTACCGCCGCAGCGGGTGGCATCATCCTCCCCGTGGAAATCCCACATGGGGTGGCCTCTATACTGGAGCGGTTGCACCCCCCGCATAATGCAAATGGCCATGACTCCCATCATGGTCAGTCCGGAATGAGCTAACAACCTTATCCGGCTCATCAGGTAAATAACGTCCCTATCGTTTTCCCTCTGAGGGCTCCGTGGACGCCAGCTTAGGCGTTTCTTCAAAGGAGCGTTATTAAACTCAGGGAGGCCGACCCGAACAGGGTCCGGCAGAGGGACATCTTCTATATAAAACCATGCCGAAGGCTAGTCTTCGAACGCCTTCTTCAGGGTTCCGGATAGATATCCGATCCCGGCGATGCGCCATAGTTCGGCTCCACCCACTTGACATATCGACCCCTCTTGAGAACGGGGCACAAGACAGAACAACTTCTTCCACAACGCAAAATGAGGCTCGATGCCCAGAAAGAGCTCGCAAAGGGCCACGAAGCCCGCGATATGCAAAATGGAGGCGGGCATAAGGTTGTGCAACTTGAGGCCATAGAATTCCAGGAGCCCCCGGAGAAACGGATGAATTGGAAATCCGAGCCCTCTTATCAAATAAGAGACAAGGCATACCCGCTCTCCTTTGGAGGGGCTGGGGACGTTCTCCGCTTGCTTTCCGCCCTTATAGGTGACGAGTCCGACTCGAACCGGAACCATGAAGGCTGGGAGAAGAAATACCTTGGTTTGGAGCGCCACTAGCTCACTGTGCGGGATGGAGCATCTCTCCCAATCTCCAGGCTGAGGGCTGGGAGGGCGAGAGGAGGAGTCGCGTCGACTGTCCATGATGGAATGGATTTCTGTCAGATGCACTCTGATGAATGCTCGCGAAGGGAGGATGGTGTGATTCAGATCTAGATCCTCGTCTCTTTTATAGACATCTCATTTGCGCAGCTAGGAGGGTAAATTTAAAAATTCTCTGACTTTTCACATTCGCTCAACACGTGGAAGACGGCCATTATTGGGCGGGGAAGCCGAGGAGCGCAGTATTCACAGGAAGCCGGACGCTATTTAACAGGTACACAGGATTTGGAGAAGAACCCGCCCTGCAATGCCGAAGACAATCTACGGGTCGGACTCATCACCATTGAAGCCTAGTTCGAGGGCTACTGAGGGACTCCCGGACTATGGGGTGTCCGGATAGCCGAACTATCATCTTCGGCCAGACTCCTGGACTATGAAGATACAAGATTGAAGACTTCGTCCCGTGTCCGGATGGGACTTTCCTTGGCGTGGAAGGCAAGCTTGGCGATACGGATATGTAGATCTCCTACTATTGTAACCGACTCTGTGTAACCCTAACCCTCTTTGGTGCCTATATAAACCGGAGGGTTTTAGTCCATAGGCAAACAACAATCATACCATAGGCTAGCTTCTAGGGTTTAGCCTCTCTGATCTCGTGGTAGATCTACTCTTGTACTACCCATATCATCAATATCAATCAAGCAGGAGTAGGGTTTTACCTCCATCGAGAGGGCCCGAACCTGGGTAAAAACACCGTGTCCCTTGTCTCCTGTTACCATCCGCCTAGACGCACAGTTCGGGACCCCCTACCCGAGATCCGCCGGTTTTGACACCGACAGGGCCCCCCAGCGCTTCATTTATTTTTCTATTGCTCAGGGTCTGCGCTTGGCTTTGTACAAGGGGTTACATGCAACATCGGAAAGGCCTGTGCAAAAGGCTGGCTGGCGGGCAGGGCCCGATAGCCACGCCTTACGGGTATAACTTATGGAGATGCTCAATGTTCCATGAGTTTTGCAATTGAATGCCATCTCCAAGTCTGGTAACTCATACAACCCGGTAAGTGCCTTCCTACTTTTGCATCAATTGTTTGTACCCTTGGCTGACTGAACTTTCCTAAGAACAAGGTCGCCTTCCTCAAAACTTTGGGCATGAACCCTGCGGCTGTGATAGCAATGTAGGGCTTGCTGGTAGCGCGCAGCGCGCATAGCAGCCTGGAGACGGTTCTCCTCAAGTAGCACAGCGTCATCACGCCGGTGCCGTTCTTGTGCTACTTCCTCGTAGGCAAGTACTCGAGGTGATCCGTATATGAGTTCTCCAGGGATAACTGCTTCTGCCCCAAAGACTAGGGAGAAGGGAGTCTACCCGGTAGCTCAATTTGGTGTCGTCCCGAGGGACCAAAGAACCACCGGCAGCCCGTTGATCCATTGCCCACCATGCTTCCGCAGCTTACCATGTGTTCTCATCTTGAGTCCTTGCAGGACTTCAGTGTTCCACCTCTCAGCCTGACTATTGCTCCTTGGACGAGCAACAGAGGAAAATGAGATTTTGCTTCCGACGGCATGAACGTATTGCATGAAGTCACGACTCATGAATTGGGTGCCATTTTTTATGATGTTCTGGGCAGGGACCCCAAAGTGGCACACCAGTCCTTTTTAGAACTTGATAGCTAACTGTGCGGTCACATTTCTCGCGGCCACCACTTCTGGCCACTTTGTGACCTTGTCGATGGCGACGAACAAGAACTCAAAGCCCCCCGTAGCACGGAGGAAGGGGCCCAAGATGTCGAGCCCCCAGACTGAGAAGGGCCATGATAAAGGGATCGTCTGGAGAGCTTGGGCCGGCTGATGGATATTCTTGGAGTGGAACTGGCAGGCTTCACATTTGGTGACCAACTCAACTGCACTTGGAGGTTCGTGGGCCACTAAAATCCTTGCCGGAAGGCTTTTCCTACCAGAGACCTCGATCCAATGTGTGATCCGCACACACCCTTGTGGATATCTGCCAACAGTTCCTTTCCTTCTTCCCGGCAAATGCACTTCAATTTCACATTGTTGGGCCTCCTTCTGTACAGCGTGTCATCAACGAACTGATACATACTGGCCCTCCGGGCTACTCTTTCAGCTTCTTCTTGCTCTTTGGGAAGTTCTCCTGTTTTGAGGAAATGGACTATGTGTCATGCCCAAGTTGGAGCCTGAGGCTCGGCAACAAGGACTAGAGACACCTACTCATTCATGGAAGTGCATTCCTCGACCGCAGGGACTGGTGGTCCGGCGGGAGGGTGCGGCCTAGCGATTGAAGGGGAGTTGTTCCTGCCAAGATCTCTACCTGGGGCTCGAGAGGCTCGGCCGGGAGAGGCTTGCCGGAGTCTAGTATCCTCCTCTTTCTGGCCATTGTTGGTAGGGATACGGAGGGCTGAGTCAGATGAAGAACCAAAGTCCCTGGTTCCACTGGGAGTTTTTGCGTAGCGCACTTTGATAGATGACCAGCAATGTTGTTTTTCGCACGGGGTACGTGCTGTTTGCAATCCGTCAAAGCGCTCCTCCAACTTTCTCACTTCCTCAATGTGTGCTTCCATCAATGGGGTTCGGTAATCCTTGTTTACTTATCTCAACACAAGTTGTGAGTCTCCATGGATGATCAGTTGCTTGATTCCCCATACTGTTGCAATTCTGAACCTGGCAAGGAGCCCCTTGTACTATACAGTATTGTTGGTAGCCTTCTCCCGGGGGAAATGCATTTGGACAATGTACTTAAGGTGTTCCCCAGTGGGGGCAATGAGAAGTATGCCAACACATGCACCTTGTAGGGAGAAGGCACCATTGAAATACATAATCCATTCTTGGGGCGCCTCCTTGCCGGAGATAATTGTCTCCAACACTTCTTCATAAGTGGTTGGTGTCCACTTTATAATAAATTCTGCCAGTGCTCTACTCTGAATAGTTGATGTGCTCTCATATTTCCGACCAAAACTAGATAAATCCAAGGCCCACTCCACTATCCTGCCAGTGGCCTCAGGGTTTCCGAGTATGTGTTGCAAAGTAAAGTGGGTGACAACCATGATCTCGTGGGCTTGGAAGTAGTGGCGCAGTTTCCTTGAGGCCATGATGAGGCCAAAAATCAACTTTTGCACGCCATAGTACCTTGACCTAGCCCCCTGCAACAGGGAGCTGACGAATTATACTGGGCAATGCACCAGTTTCTTACTTACCTCAACCTTGGGACAGTTTCCGCTAGCTTGCTCTCCCTTGTCTTGAACTGCATCTGACCTTGCTGGGACATATCCGCTTTCCTCTCCGGAGGGGACAATGGTTGTGGCTGCCGCTTCATCCTCTTCCCGCTGCACCACTAGTGTTGCACTAACCACTTGATTAGAGCATCAATGGCTCTTGTGGTTTGGGAGCAACCAAAGTGGGCATAGAGGAAAGATAGGTCTTAAAATCTTGTAGCGCAGCATCCTCCCCCGGCGTCCCCTCCACAAGTCCTGCCTTCTTCAAGATTTTGAAGAACGATAAGGCGCACTTGGCGGACTTGGAAATGAACCTCCTAAGCACGAAAACACATCCAGTCAAATGCCTCACATCCTTAACTGTCATGGGTGCTTGAATCTACCCGATGGGACACAAAGAAGCCAAGTAGCTTGCCAGTGGGTACGCCAAGGATGCACTTCTGCTGGTTCAACCTAAAGTTGATCTTGCGCAGATTAGCAAAGGTTTCTTCCAAATCCTGGATGAGGGTTGATCTGTCCTTGGTCTTGACCACAATATCATCCATGTAAGCTTTAGTGTTTCTGTGCAGCTGGGATTCAAAGCCAATTTGGACTGCCCTTGCAAAAGTAGGCCTGGCGCTTTTCAACCCGAAGGGCATCCATACAAAGCAGTATGTGCCATCTGGGGTTATAAACGCGGTCTTCTCTTCACTTTCCCTAGACATGAAGATCTGGTGGCATCCAGAGTATCCATCTAGGAAAGACAGAAGGTCACACCCGGAGATGGAATCCACAATCTGGTCGATGCGCGGCAAGGGAAATGGGTCCTTTGGTCATGCCTTGTTCAGATCTGTAAAATCTAGGCAAAGGCTCCATTTCCCGTTTGCCTTGCGTACGACCACATGATTTGCTAACCAAGTTGGATGCAGTACTCCTCTGACCAGACCAGTTGACTCAAGTTTCTTCATCTCCTTGGCAATAAATTGCTGCCGCTCCAAAGCTTGCTTCCGGACCTTCTATTGAAGGGTCGGGCATGTGGGCTGACTGCAAGGTGGTGTTTGATTACTTCTGTGGGAACACCGGGGATATCAAATGTTTACTAGGCAATACCATAGATATTTGCCCGCAGGAAGGCAACGAGCGCGCTTCCTAATTTGTCACAGAGGGTGGCACTGATAATGAAGGTACCATCAGCGCTAGCCAGCCCTGTCGGGACCTTTTTCACAGTGGGTGCAGCAGCCTTGGGTATCTTGCTATTGTAACTCTCCGGCTAGTCATCAACAGGCGCAACATACTCCGAAGAAATACGCTTCCCGGGTTTCTCGCTGGCTTCTATGTCTTGAGCTTGCGTTGGTTTTCCATGAAGAGGAAAGGGTGATGCAGCAAAGTAGCTTAAGTATTTCCCTCGTTTTTGAGAACCAAGGTATCAATCCAGTAGGAGGCTCCTCAAAAGTCCCACGCACCTACACCAACAAACAAGAACCTCGCAACCAACGCAATAAAGAGGTTGTCAATCCCTTCACGGCCACTTGCGAAAGTGAGATCTGATAGAGATAATATGATAAGATAAATATTTTTGGTATTTTTATGATATAGATTGGAAAAGTAAAGATGCAAATAGAAGTAGATAGTAAACTTATATGATAAATGATAGACCCTGGGGCCATAGCTTTCACTAGTGGCTTCTCTCAAGATAGCATAAGTATTACAATGGGTGAACAAATTACTGTCGAGCAATTGATAGAAAAGCGAATAATTATGAGATTATCTAGGCATGATCATGTACACACGCATCACGCCCGTGACAAGTAGATCGACTCCTGCCTGCATCTACTACTATTACTCCACACATCAACCGACTCCTGCCTGCATCTAGAGTATTAAGTTTATAAAGAACAGAGTAACGCATTAAGAAAGATGACATGATGTAGAGGGATAAACTCATGCAATATGATATAAACCCCATCTTTTTATCGTCGATGGCAACAATACAATACGTGCTTTGTTGCCCCTGTTGTCACTGGGAAAGGACACCGTAAGATTGAATCCAAAGCTAATCACTTCTCCCATTGCAAGAAAGATCAATCTAGTAGGCCAAACCAAACTGATAATTCAAACAGACTTGCAAAGATAACTTAATCACACATAAAAGAATTCAGAGGACATTCAAATATTTCTCATAGATAAACTTGATCATAAACCCACAATTCATCGGACCTCGACAAACACACCGCAAAAAGAGTTACATCGAATAGGTCTCCATGAAGATCGAGGAGAAATTTGAATTGAGATTCAAAGAGAGGGAAGAAGCCATCTAGCTAATAACTATGGAACCGAAGGTCTGTGGTAAACTAGTCACAACTCATCGAAGAGGCCTTGGAGATGATGTAGAGGCCCTCCGTAGCCGATTCTCCCTCTGGCGGAGCACCGACAAAGGCTCCAAGATGGGATCTCGTGGATACAGAAGGTTGCGGCGGTGGAATTAGGTTTCGTGGTCTGTTCTGATGGTTTCAGGGTACATGGGTATATATAGGAGGAAGAAGTAGGTCGGTGGACGCTCGAGGGGTCCACGAGGGTGGGGGGCGCGCCCACCCCAAGGGGGGCACCGGGCACCCTCGTGGCCGCCTCCTCTGTTGCTTGACGTCCACTCCAAGCTCCCTGGATCACGTTTGTTCCAAAAAGATTGCTCCCGAAGTTTTCATTCCGTTTGGACTCCATTTGATATTCCTTTCCTTCGAAACACTAAAATAGGCAAAAAACAGCAATTCGGGCTGGGCCTCCGGTTAATAGGTTAGTCCCAAAAATGATATAGAAGTGTAAAGTAAAGCCCATAAACATCCAAAACAGGTAATATAATAGCATGGAACAATCAAAAATTATAGATATGTTGGAGACGTATCAAGCATCCCCAAGCTTAATTCCAGCTCATCCTCGAGTAGGTAAATGATAAAAACATAATTTTTGATGTGGAATGCTACCTAGCATAATTCTCAATGTAATTTTCTTTATTGTGGCATGAATGTTCATCTCCAAATGATTCAAAATAAAAGTTCATATTCACATAAGAAATAGTAATACTTCAAGCACACTAATCAAAGCAATCATGACTTCTCAAAATAACATGGCTGAAGAAAGTTATCCCTAAAAAATCATATAGTCTGGCTGTTGCTCTATCTTCATCACACAAAGTATTTAATCATGCACAACCCCGATGACAAGCCAAGCAATTCTTTCATACTTTAGTAATCTCAAACTTTTTCAACTTTCACGCAATACATGAGCGTGAGCCATGAACATAGCACTATATGTGGAATAGAATGGTGGTTGTGGAGAAGACAAAAAAGGAGAAGATAGTCTCACATCAACTAGGCATATCAACGGGCTATGGAGATGCCCGTTAATAGATATCAATTTGAGTGAGTAGGGATTGCCATGCAACAGATGCACTAGAGCTATAAGTGTATGAAAGCTCAACAAAAGAAACTAAGTGGGTGTGCATCCAACTTTCTTGCTCACGAAGACCTAGGGCATTTTGAGGAAGCCCATCATTGGAATATACAAGCCAAGTTCTTATAATGAAAAAATCCCACTAGTATATGAAAGTGACAACATAGGAGACTCTCTATCATGAAGATCATGGCGCTACTTTGAAGCACAAGTGTGGTAAAAAGGATAGTAGCATTGTCCCTTCTCTCATTTTCTCTCATTTTTTTATTTGGCCTTTCTTTTTTTTTATTTGGCCTTTTTTATTTGGTGGGCTCTTTGGCCTTTTTTTTAAATCTGAAGTCTCATCCTGACTTGTGGGGGAATCATAGTCTCCATCATCGTTTCCTCACTGGGACAATGCTCTAATAATGAAGATCATCACACTTTTATTTACTTACAACTCAAGATTACAACTCAATACTTAGAACATGATATGACTTTATATGAATGCCTCCGGCGGTGTACCGGGATATGCAATGAATCAAGAGTGACATGTCTGAAAGTTATGAAGGTGGCCTTGCCACAAATACGATGTCAACTACATGATCATGCAAACAACAATATGACAATGATGATGCGTGTCATATGAACAGAACGGTGGAAAGCTGCATGGCAATATATCTCGGAATGGCTATGGAAATGCCATAATAGGTAGGTATGGTGGCTGTTTTTAGGAAGGTATATGGTGGGTGTATGGTACCGGCGAAAGTTGCGCGGCACAAGAGAGGCTAGCAATGGTGGAAGGTGAGAGTGCGTATAATCCATGGACTCAACATTAGTCATAAAGAACTCATATACTTATTGCAAAAATCTACAAGCCATTGAAAACAAAGTACTATGCGCATGCTCCTAGGGGGATAGATTGGTAGGAGAAGACCATCGCTCGTCCCCGACCGCCACTCATAAGGAAGACGATCAATAAATAAAATTGTGCTCCAACTTCATCACAAAGCGGTTCACCATACGTGCATGCTACGGGAATCACAAACTTCAACACAAGTATTCTTTAAATTCATAATCACCCAACTAGCATGACTTTAATATCACCATCCCTATATCTCAAAACAATTATCAAGTATCAAATTGATCATAGCATCCAATTCACTTTCTATGATAGTTTTTATTATACCCAACTTGGATGCCCATCATTCTAGGACCAATTTTATAACCATAACAAATACCATGCTGTTCTAAGAGACTTTCAAAATAATATAAGTGAAGCATGAGAGATCAACAATTTCTAGAAAATTAAGTCACCGCCGTGCTCTTAAAGATATAAGTGAAGCACTAGAGCAAAAATTATCTAACTCAAAAGATATAAGTGAAGCACATAGAGTATTCTAATAAATTCTAATCAAGTGGGCTTCTCCCAAAAGGTGTGTACAGCAAGGATGACTGTGGTAATCTAATAATCAAAGACTAATATCATACAAGACGCTCCAAGCAAAACACATATCTGTCGGCGTTCTGGGAACGGGGGTCCCCAGACTTGCCTGCCTGCGGCCTGCGGCATGGCTCAAGTGGGGGCCCAGTGCGGCCCAGCTTCATCATCTTAGGCTCAAGACCATTGCGAGGGGCCAAGTCTCGCGGGGCGGATGACAGGAAGCTTCCTCAGGAGCAGTCTCCTCGGGCAGGCTGGCGAGGAGGCGGAGAGATCAAGGCAGGGTACCTCGTGAGGAGCCCGTGACGCAAGCCATGAGGATCGAGACCAGGCGGGCGCCGCCTGTGCAGTGTCCTTGTTTCCCCTTCGGTGCAAAGGGGGCAAGCATAGGCCAAGGCATCAGGCAAAGGTTACCGTTTCGGTGCAACAAGACCAAGACCAGCACAGCAGTAGGATGGAGGTCATCGTGGAGCCCAGGACGGCATCATCGTCAGAGCCTTTGGCAGCCGAAGACCAACTTTAGTTAGGATAAGTGTACTAGATGTTCCCCTTCAAAATGGCCAATTGTTGGCGCCCTTCCCACTTATTATTTGGGAAGAGGCCCAGGGCCTCCCTATATAAATAGGACTAGCCACCATAGAGTAGAGGCATCTAGGAGATCGATCGATCAGAGAGAAAGAGAGAGAGAGAGAAGCGACTGAACTCACCCAAGCAGTTCATCGCACCAGCTCAAGAACAGCCCCTCGCGAGGCTGTTCTCCGTTTGTATTGTTCATCATCAGCCCCTGAGGCAATCCACCACACCACACACTGGAGTAGGGTATTACACCGCAATGGTGGCCTGAACCAGTATAAATCTCGTGTCCCTTGTATGTTCTTCTTTCTAGCCTACATCCTTTGCCAGACTTCAAGACGTGAGCCGGTAGGGGAAAGATCTTCGTGTGCACCACAGAGTTCGAACCTCAAGGGTCTGCCGGAACCCGAAATCCGACATTTGGCATGCCAGGTAGGGGTGCATCGGAATCTTTCTTCCGCTGGTCGCGTGTGATCTTTCGTCGTATCCATGGCTGACGCTCGCCGAGCCCGCGCCGAGTATCGGGCTGCTCTCGCCGCTCGAGTCGCCCAGACGGCACCTGTCGGCGGTCGCCCCCGTCGTTCCCCGTCGCCTGCCGCCAAAGCTGCCACCGGCCCGACGGGGAACGAGCAGCAGGCCTCGTCCCTGCATCCTTTGGTGCGGCGGGAAGGCCGCACCGCCACCCCATCGCTGACTCCATCCGGTTCGTCATCCCACGCCCGTCGCGCCCCCACAGACGCGCACGCTGCGCTGCTCCTGGTGCGTGAGCTCCTGCACTACCGTCCTGTCGACGACCTCTACGAAGACTGGCTCGCCCACATCACCGAGCTCATCAGCGCCGTAGGGGGCTCTCCTTTGCCATCTCTCTCACTGCCTCGCTCTCCGTCCTGCGCAGGAGGCGAGGATCAGGAGGTGACTCCTCCACCTCCTCCCAAAGAAGGTTCTCGCGTGCTCCCAGCACCGGTGCGCCATGACCGCATTCCTGCACCGCCACGTCAAGACCCCGCGCTGCTCCAGGCAGCGGTGCGCGGGAATCCCCAAGAGCAAGCCCCGCTTCAGCAGAGAGCTCTGGTGGCCACCGCAGGCTGCCGCGCCTTCACCGCCAAGCTGCGTGGCGTCGCATGGCCCGGCAAGTTCAAGCCAGACCTGCCTCCTCGCTATGATGATAGTGCAGACCCCGTGGAGTTCCTACAACTCTATGAGTTGGGCATCGAAGCCGCCAACGGGGACGAAAAGGTCATGGCAAATTGGTTTCCCATGGCGCTCAAGGACGGTGCCCGCACCTGGCTCCTGAACCTGGCTCCTGGCACGATCTCCTCCTAGGACAAGATGCGCACTCACTTCATCGCCAACTTCCAAGGCACTCGCAACCGGCCCCTGGCCATGAGTGACTTCCGCCGCATCAAGCAACAGCCAGGAGAGACCCTACAGAAGTACATCCAGCGCTTCAACAACGCCCGCCTCAAGATCCCCAGGGTGACTGAGGAGGCCATCATCTCAGCCTTCTCCGATGGCATGCGTGACATCAAGATGAAAGAGCAGCTAGCAATCCATGAAGACCTGTGCACATCCCTGGAGCTGTTCAACTTGGCGACCAAGTGCACCAGGGCTGAGGAAGGGCGCCTCTCCCTCCTCGAGCTTCCGGCTGCAGATCCAGAAGAAAAGAAGCCCAAGGTCAAGGACGTGAAGCGTAAGGGAGCTGCTGTGCTCGCAGCAGAGCCAGACACCAAGCGAGGCAGGGATCAGCCTGAGTCATTCAAGGGCAGCCGGTACTGCGTGTACCACGACCTCCACACCCACAACACCAACGAATGCCAAGAGCTCAGGGCCATGTGACATGGGCGTACCGGCCGATGCCCCGAGCGCAACGATCGGGGCTACGGCCGAGGAGGAGGAAGAGGTGGAGGACGACAGGAAGATCGTGGCCCTCGCCAAGGATGGCGTGAACGACCTCGCGAGGACCGCTGGCAGGACCAGCCTCGCGAGGGAGGTTGGAGGGATCAGCCTTGTGAGGACCGCCCTCAGGGCAACACAGGCCTCCCTCCTTTGCCACCACCACCGAGGAGGAATGAAGACCATCATCAGGACGAGGGGGCCAGGGGCTTCCAGGAGCCTCGCGCAATCGCTTGCATCCTGGGCGGCGCCCAGGCCCCAGCATCACAGCGCATCTTCAAGCAGTTTGCTCGCGAGGTGAATGCAATCGTCCCCAAGCTTGAGGCCACGCGCCCTCTCAGGTGGTCTGCATGCGCTATCACGTTCAGCTCAGCGGATCAGCTCAAGTGCGCGGCAACGGCGGGAGTCCTCCCAATGCATTGTTCCCCAGTCATCAGCAATGTGCAAGTCACCAGGACCCGCATCGATGGCGGAGCAGGACTCAACGTCCTGTCCGTCGAGACATTCAACAATCTCCAAGTGCCATATGATCAGCTTCAGCCGACCAAGCATTTCTCAGGAGTCACTAATGGTTCCACTATTCCGATAGGGCAGGTTCGCCTTCCAGTCACCTTTGGGCAACGCAACAACTACCGCACCAAGCTCATTGACTTCGACGTCGCCCACATTCGCCTGCCATACAATGCCATCCTCGGGTACCCAGCCCTGGCCAAGTTCATGGCAGTGACTCACCACGGCTACAACGTCCTCAAGATGCCAGGAAGCGGTGGAGTCATCACAGTACCCTGTGAGGAAAGGGATGCAGTGTGTGCTCTTGAGCGTGCCTTCCAAGCCGCGGCAATCGAAGACCCAGTCACAGGAGCGGGAGACTTCCCGAGGCGGTCCCTAAGAAGAAGAAGGCTTCACCTGGCCCAAACCCTCACGAGGCAGGCACCTTCGGAGGCGTTGCATCAGGATTCACGCCCGTTCAGGGGGCGCCACCCTCTGTCGCATAGGAAGGCGCGCCCGGCGCCCTCCTCGGGCAGGCCTCGGAGGCTCTTTCTTGGGGAGCCACCGAGTTTGCCAAGGTCACAAGAGAGGCACTCGGGCACCACTTGGAGGCATGCTTCAAAGCACGTTTCCCTCAGGAAGGTATGAGGCAAGGAGGGCCAAACCCTCAGGAGTTCATCGCGAGAAACATTCAGGAGCTACAGGAGTCAAGAGTCTTGCACGGCAGCCACTGCCTACCCACCGCAGCCCCCATCCGGGCGAGGATGGCGGGCTGCACGTCTGCATCGACGTGCCAGGGCTCAACCGAGCCGCGTCTCAGAAGCGCCTCTGGCCTTCACGCGTGGGGCGTTGTGAGGGTCCACCTCACAGCTACGTTCGCATGCCTTTCGGCCTGCCGAACGCGGCCGCCGCTCATCAGCGCCTGCTAAGGAGCATTCTGGAGGCTCAGGAGGTCAGGCATCATGCGGTCCTGGCTGAGATGGAGATGGCCCTCGAAGATCCACCCGTGCCCCTGGAGCCTCCCGAGGCTCCAGGTCCCGGGAGCCGTGAGGGTCGGCTTCCTCACCACGCATCGTCCGCTACCTTAGCATCACTTCATCTCCAACAGTATCAGGTGACATCTTTCAAAGTTCCATTTTCAGCTGGGAGCGCCCGCAGGGCTGCATCATTCCCAGGTCGCGTGGGTCCGTCCCTGCGGCATGTATCCATTTTGATTATGCTCTTTACCTACCTTGTTGGGGGCGCCCCTCGGGCTGCTTTATCCCCAAGCTGCTCGGGTCTGGCCCAGTGGCATTTGCTTTTTCCGCATCTATCTAAATGGATTTGCTCCTTCGTGCTTAACATGCCTGACCTAATCGCCTGCTCGACTGACACCTACCTTTGGAGCCGCTCGCTCTGGCACGGCACTTGCATACGGGTCCGTCCCTGCAATGCCGATAAATCTGAGTGGTCGAGCTCTGGCCGCGGCAGCCCCGCAAGGCGCCACCTCACCGGGCCCTCAGTGCCCCAATCACTCCCTCAGAGCGACCAATGGTTGGCTGGCAACCGTAACAACAGACCTTGTTTCCCCTCGTGATTGTTTTACAGGACCCTCTCCAGAAGTAACGCTGGGGACGTCGCGAGCTCTCTCTCCACCTCTCCGGCATGATCCGCTTGCACGTTAAAAGGGGGCTCATGAGCTCTTACTGGCTCTCCAGCCCTCACCCCCTGGCCTTGACCCACGACATCGCGACATGTCATACCAGCGGCGGCTGAGCTCGCTCGAGGGCCGGGACCTGAGGACGTAGAGCATTAAGGAAAGTGCGGGGGAGAGGAAGAAGCTCACGAGGACCTAACCCAGCAACACCTCAGCTGCCGCCGCGCAGGCCCGGCACCTCGACGAAAACTGCGCCAAACCTACGAGATAAGTCACGCGAAAACTGATTCGACTCAGCGCTAAACCCTCGCCTAGTGCAGCTCTATCACGGCAACATTGCCTACCTTTCTTGCCCAGCGGAGGCTGCTTGAGCGCTAAGGGGGACCTCCTAAGCATCGCGACTCAGGGGCTCTTATTGGACCTTGGGCCGCTCACGTCCTGGCCTTGACCAAGGCATTGCGACCTGGCATACCAGTGACGGCTGAAGCTTGCCTGGGGACCGGGACCTGTCGGCGTAGAGCACCAAGCCCTCGTGAGGAAAGAAAGGGGGAGCCGAGTCGGGATAGGACAAGCATCTCGCATCGGTTCATAATAAGGATATATTATTCACGACATGGCCAACGCCTTACATACCCCCGCGGGGTGGTACTTCATTCCTCATAGGGAACAAAAGGAGCTAATCCTAAGGAACGCTAACTACGTGCACCTCTGCAGGAGACGCCATCATCAACCGTGGGCCATCAGGCGCCGACACCAACCCCATCCAGACCAGCAGCGCCGGCGGCCTGAAGCACCCGCCCCGCTCCAAGCGCGACGCGAGCTCGGGGGCTCGTAGCTGTCGTCGCTCATCTCTGGAGTCGCGTAAAGCTCGGCGGAGTCGCTGGACCCTCCGGCACCTCCGCTGTTGCCTGAGGAGCTGCTAAGGAAGCGGTTGGCGGGCCTGGTCCTTGCCACGACGATGCTCCGGCCACCTTCCTTGGGGCAGCATTCCAGACGGCGTCCTTCCGCATCGAAGACCTTGAAGAACATCAAGGAGGCGCCATCGTATTCGAAATGAATCATGAGGGCACCTCTAGTTCTGCAGACCCGGGCGATCAAGCCCCAGCCCCGGGTCATGCAGACCTTGCCCGGAGCGACTACCTCAATCTCCGCTCCGGTCGCAGGGGTACTGCAGTCAGCGTGCTGCAGCCAGAGCTCAAGAGGCCCCCTCAGCGGGATCTCGAAGGCGAAGGAGGGAGGAAGGCGAATCCAAGATCAAGGAGGCATGGCGGCGTGGAGCACAAGCTTGCGAGAGGAGCCCTCAGCGTGGACTCCAGGAGGAACGATGCGCACCACCGTAACTCGCCACCGTCGGCGGCGGCACCGTCGGTGTCGCTCGACGCCTTCTTCTCCAGGGCCCTCGATACGGGCGTACAAGGGCAGCGGAAACCCAGGCGGCGGTCGCTCGTACCAGGGCCTCGATGCCTCCTACCAGGCACCCTCATCTCGGCGGTAGAGGACTAGCCGCTTCTTCGGCAGAAGCGGGTCGGGACCCTCTCGGGGGGCCTTTCCCTTCTCTTCTGTAGAAAACCGGCGGATTGGCGCCATTGGCGTAAGGTGGAGCAAGGGCGAGGAAGAAGAAGGAAAGGAGCAGTAGGAAGGGATGGCCTGGAAGGGCTCGCGCTGTTTTGTACTTATAGCCGGAGAAGGCAAACCGTCGGCCTCCACCATCGCAGGTAATCATGACCCATTTTTGCATGCAGGAACTTGTCAAGTCATGTGGTTGCCGAGGCATCGCGGGGAAGCGGAGACGCCCACGTCCAATCTGTCGCCACGCGATACCCAAGGCCGTAGGCTATTGGGGCTCGCGGCGCTTCGCACTTGCCCCTTTGCTTCTCTGCTAAGCCAAGTCCGGGTGCACCTTGGGCCCGGGAGCTACTGTCGGCGTTCTGGGAACAGGGGTCCCCAGACTTGCCTGCCTGCGGCCTGCGGCGTGGCTCAAGTGGGGGCCCAGTGCATCCCAGCTTCATCATCTCAGTCTCAAGACCCTCGCGAGGGGCCAAGCCTCGCAGAGCGGACGACAGGAAGCTTCGTCAGGAGCAGCCTCCTCAAGCAGGCTCGCGAGAAGGCGGAGAGATCAAGGTAGGGTACCTCGAAGGAGCCCGTGATGCAAGCCATGATGATTGAGACCAGGTGGGCGCCAGGCGGGCGCCGGCCTGCGCAGTGTCCTTGTTTCCCCTTCGGTGCAAAGGGGACAAGCACAGGCCAAGGCATCAGTCAAAGGTTACCGTTTCGGTGCAACAAGACCAAGACCAGCAGAGCGGCAGGATGGAGGTCATTGTGGAGCCCAGGACGGTGTCATCGTTAGAGCCTTTGGCAGCCGAAGACCAACTTTAGTCAGGATAAGTGTACTAGATGTTCCCCTTCAAAATGGCCAATTGTTGGCGCCCTTCCCGCTCATTATTTGGGAAGAGGCCCAGGGCCTCCCTCTATAAATAGGACTAGCCACCACAGAGTAGAGGAATCTGGGAGATCGATCGATTAGAGAGAAAGAGAGAGAGAGAGAAGCGACTGAAATCACCCAAGCAGTTCATCACACCAGCTCAAGAACAGCCCCTCGCGAGGCTGTTCTCTCTTTGTATTGTTCATCATCAGCCCTTGAGGCAATCCACCACACCACACACTGGAGTAGGGTATTACACCGCAATGGTGGCCTCAACCAGTATAAATCTCGTGTCCCTTGTGTGTTCTTCTTTCTAGCCTAGATCCTTTGAGAGACTTCGAGACGTGAGATGGTAGGGGAAAGATCTTCATGCGCACCCCAGAGTTCGAACCTCAAGGGTCTGTCGGAACCCGAAATCCGACAATATCATGTGGGGAATAAAAATATAGCTCCAAGTAAAGTTACCGATAGACGAAGACAAAAGACGGGATGCCTTCCGGGGCATCGGCAAGCTTAGGCTTTTGGTTATCCTTGAATATCTTGGGGTGCCATGAGCATCCCCAATCTTAGGCTCTTGGCACTCCTTATTCCATAGTCCATCAAATCTTTACCCAAAATTTAAAAACTTCACAACACAAAACTTAACAGGAAATCTCATAAGCTCTGTTTGTGCAAGAAAGAAAAACCACCACATAAGGTACTGTAATGAAATTATTCTTTATTTATATTGGTGTTAAAACTACTTTATTCCAACTTCTCTATGGTTCATACCCCCCAATACTAGCCATAGATGCATCAAAATAAGCAAACAACACACGAAAAACAGAATCTGTCAAAAACAGAACAGTTTGTAGCAATCTGTAACTCTCAAATACTTATGGAACTCTAAACATTCTACCAAAATAGGAAGTCCTGGGAAATTTGTCTATTGATCTACAGCAAAAAGAATCAATGCAAAATCACGTTTATGTGAATTACTAAAAGTATTTTCGTGCGTGCAAAGTTTCTGTTTTTCAGCAGAATCAAATTAACTATCACCATAGGTTATCCTATAGGTTCTACTTGGCACAGACACGAATTAAAACATGAAAACACATCTAAACAGAAGCTAGATGAAATATTTATTACTAAACAGAAGCAAAAAGCAAAAAACTAAAATAAAATTGGGTTGCCTCCCAACAAGCGCTATTGTTTAACGCCCCAATCTAGGCATAAAAGCGAGGATAGATCTAAGTAGTGCCATCTTTGGCACTCAATTCATAAGTAGCTCGCATGATAGATTCATAAGGTAATTTAACTTTCTTTCCTGTAAAGTGCTCCATGCCTTTCCTTAATGGAAATTGGAATATAATATTCCCTTCCTTCATATCAATAATTGCACCAATCGTTCTAAGGAAACGTCTACCAAGAATAATAGGACATGAAAGATTGCAATCTATATGAAGAACGATAAAATCTACGAGCTCATAATTCCTATTTGCAATAATAAGAACATCATTTATTCTTCCCATAGGTTTCTTAATGGTGGAATCCGCAAGGAGCAAATTTAAAGAGCAATCATCAAAATCATGGAAACCTAGAATATCACATAAAGTTTTCGGAATCGTGGAAACACTAGCATCCAAATCACACAAAGCATTGCACTCATGATCTTTAATTTTAATCTTTATAATAGGTTCCCACTCATCATAAAGTTTTCTAGGTATAGAAACTTCCGAATTAAGTTTTTCATCATAAGATTGCATCAAGGCATAAACAATATGTTTGGTAAAAGCTTTATTTTGACTATAAGAATGAGGAGAATTCAACACGGATTGCAACAAGGAAATACAATCTATTAAAGAACAATTATCATAATTAAATTTCTTGAAATCCAAGATAGTGGCTTCAATGCTATTTAAAGTCTTGACCTCTCCAATCCCACTTTTACCAAATTTAGCATCAACATCTAAAAACTCCAAATCATTGGGACGCCTTTTAACTAAAGTTGACTCATCTCCAGTCCCATCATTATTAAGATTCATATTGAAAAACAAGGATTTAATAGGGGACACATCAATAACTTTTAGATCTTCATCACTATTTTCATGGAAACTAGAAGAACACGCTTTTACAAAGCAACCTTTCTTAGCACACAATCTAGCGGTTCTTTCTTTGCACTCATCAATGGAAATTCTCATGGCTTTGAAAGACTCATTGATATCATTCTTAGGAGGAATAGATCTAAGTTTCAAAGAATCAACATCAAGCGAAAGTCTATCAACATAGCCAAATCATCAACTTTAAGCAATTTTTGTTCAAGCAAAGCATTAAAATTCTTTTGAGAGATCATAAATTCTTTAACACTATTCTCAAAATTAGAGCGCATCTTATTAAAATTTCCATAAGAGTTGTTGTAGGAATTTCCATATTTATTAGAGGAATTACTAGGGAACGGTCTAGGATTAAAGTTTCCTCTATAAGCATTGTTACCAAAAAAATTCCTACCAACAAAATTCACATACATAGATTCATTATTATTCTCAATCAAAGTAGACAAAGGCATATCATTGGGATCAATAGGAGCACTCTTAGTAGCAAACAATTTCATAAGTTCTTCACACTTTCCACACAAAACATTAATTTCTTCTATAGCATGCACTTTTTTACTAGTAGATCTTTCGGTGTGCCATTGAGACTAATTAGCCATAATGTTATCAAGGAGTTTAGTAGCTTCTCGTAAGGTGATTTCCATAAAAGTGCCTCCCGCGGCCGAATCTAAAAGATTTCTAGAAGCAAAATTCAATCCGGCATAAATTTTTTGTATGATCATCCATAAATTCAAACCATGAGTAGGGCAATTGCGAATCATTAATTTCATTCTTTCCCAAGATTGGGCAACATTATCATGATAAAGTTGTTTAAAATTCATAAATCATTCCTAAGAGAGATGATCTTAGCGGGAGGAAAATACTTAGAGATAAAAGCATCTTCGCACTTATTCCGTGAATCAATACTATTCTTAGGCAAAGATGAAAACCAAACTTTAGCATGATCTCTAAGTGAAAACGGAAATAACTTCAATTTAACAATATCATTATCCATATCTTTCTTCTTTTGCATCTCACACAAATCAACAAAGTTGTTTAGATGGGTAGCGACATCTTCACTAGGAAGGCCGGAGAATTGATCTTCCATAAAAAGATTCAACAAAGCAGCATTGATTTCACAAGACTCAACATCATTAAGAGGAGCAATCGGAGTACTAAGGAAATCATTATTATTGGTATTGGAAAAGTCACACAATTTGGTATTATCATGCACCATCGTGACAAGCAATCCAACACACATGCAAACAAAAAGTTAAGCGAATGAGAGAGGAGATTGGGAAAGAGAGGGCGAATAAAATGGCAAGGTGAAGTGGGGGAGAGGAAAACGAGAGGCAAATGGCAAATAATATAATGCGAGGGAGATGAGTTTGTGATGGGTACTTGGTATGTCTTGACTTGAGCGAAGACCTCCCCGGCAACGGCGCCAGAAATCCTTCTTGCTACGTCTTGAGCTTGCGTTGGTTTTCCTTGAAGAGGAAAGGGTGATGCAGCAAAGTAGCGTAAGTATTTCCCTCAGTTTTTGAGAACCAAGGTATCAATCCAGTAGGAGGCTCCTCAAAAGTCCCACGCACCTACACAAACAAACAAGAACCTCGCAACCAACGCAATAAAGGGGTTGTCAATCCCTTCACGGCCATTTGCGGAAGTGAGATCTGATAGAGATAATATGATAAGATAAATATTTTTGGTATTTTTATGATATAGATTGGAAAAGTAAAGATGCAAAGTAGATAGTAAACTTATATGATAAAAGATAGACCCTGGGGCCATAGGTTTCACTGGTGGCTTCTCTCAAGATAGCATAAGTATTACGGTGGGTGAACAAATTACTGTCGAGCAATTGATAGAAAAGCGAATAATATGAGATAATCCAGGCATGATCATGTATATAGGCATCACGTCTGTGACAAGTAGATCAACTCCCGCCTGCGTCTACTAGTATTACTCCACACATCGACCGACTCCTGCCTGCATCTAGAGTATTAACTTCATAAAGAACAGAGTAATGCATTAAGAAAGATGACATGATGTAGATGGATAAACTCATGCAATATGATATAAACCCCATCCTTTTATCCTCGATGGCAACAATACAATACGTGCCTTGCTGCCCCTGCTGTCACTGGGAAAGGACACCGCAAGATTGAACCCAAAGCTAAGTACTTCTCCTGTTGCAAGAAATATCAATCTAGTAGGCCAAACCAAACTGATAATTCGAAGAGACATGCAAAGTTAACTTAATCACACATAAAAGAATTCAGAGGAGATTCAAATATTTCTCATAGATAAACTTGATCATAAACCCACAATTCATCGGATCTCGACAAACACACCGCAAAAAGAGTTATATCGAATAGATCTCCAAGAAGATCGAGGAGAACTTTGTGTTGAGATTCAAAGAGAGAGAAGAAGCCATCTAGCTAATAACTATGGACCCGAAGGTCTGTGGTAAACTACTCACAAATCATCGGAGAGGCCTTCGAGATGATGCAGAGGCCCTCCATGGTCGATTCCCTCTCTGGCGGAGCACCGACGAAGGCTCCAAGATGGGATCTCGCGGATACAGAAGGGTGCTATGGTGGAATTAGGTTTTCGTGGTCTGTTCTAATGGTTTCAGGGTACGTGAGTATATATAGGAGGAAGAAGTAGGTCGGTGGACGCTCGAGGGGCCCACGAGGGTGGGGGCACGCCTACCCCAAGGGGGCACACCGGGCACCCTCGTGGCCGCCTTCTCTGTTGCTTGGCGTCCACTCCAAGTTCCCTGGATCATGTTTGTTTCAAAAAGATCGGTCCCAAAGGTTTCGTTCCGTTTGGACTCTGTTTGATATTCCTTTCCTTCGAAACACTAAAGTAGGCAAAAAAAACAGCAATTCGGGCTGGGCCTCGGGTTAGTAGGTTAGTCCCAAAAATGATATAAAAGTGTAAAGTAAAGCCCATAAACATCCAAAACAGGTAATATAATAGCATGGAACAATAAAAACTTATAGATACGTTGGAGACGTATCACTGGCCTCCTTGCTATTTCTCCCCTTCTTCTTGTTTTCCTTGGCAGGAACACCGGTTTCCACCGCTTCTGTCACGACTGCTTCCCGGCACATCTTGTACACATAAATGATTGCGTCTTTCTCGTCTGACGGAATGGAAATGGCACCAATCGTCCCTGTCATCTTCAAGGTGTTGTAGGCATAGTGGGATGCCGCCATGAACTTGGCCAGGGCTGGGCGACCAAGGATTCCATTGTACGAGAGAGGGAGGTCAACCACATCAAATACGATCTTCTCAGTCCAGTAGTATAACCCCTCCCCCCCCCCCCGAACGTCACCGATAGCGTGATCTTCCCCTTAGGACGACTCCTTCCGGGGTTCATCCCTTGAAACGTGCCAGTAACCTCGAGCTCTTCCTCTGCTATCCGAAGTTTGCTGATGACCTTTTGAGAAATTAGGTTCAAGCCGGCGCCGCTGTCAACCAACATCTTTGTGACTTTGAGGTTGTGGATTGTTGGTGAGACCAACAACGGCAAGCACCCTACCACGATGGTGCGGTCAGGGTGATGATCTTCGTCAAAGATGATCAGCGTGCAGGACCACTTGAGCGGCTTCCAAGAATCCGCCGCTGGCTCCACGGCATTGACTTCACGTGCCCACTGTTTAAGTTGGCGGTGAGAGGAGTGCAAAGATGCACCCCTGTCAATGTACAGGGCGTTAGTGGCTTTCTAGAACTCCTGCTCGCTGGTTTCCTCTTTATCTCCTCCATCACTCTCATCATTGCAATCCTCCTTCTTACTGCCTCTGGTGGGTTTCCCTTGATTCTTAGGAGCCTTGCTGGGGCGTCTTGCTTGACCGCCACGACCCTTCCTGCCAGTGTCATCTTGACCTTTCTCCTTATTACGCTTCTCGTATTCAGCCCTTTGCTTCTTGACGAGCTGTTCGACCTGAGGACACTCCTGGATATTGCTAAGTCGTGAGCTTGCGTTGGTTTTCCTCTAAGAGGAGAGGGTGATGCAGCAGAGCAGCGTAAGTATTTCCCTCAGTTTTTGAGAACCAAGGTATCAATCCAGTAGGTGGCTCCTCGAAAGTCCCACGCACCTACACAAACAAACTGAGAACTCACAACCAACGCAATAAAGGGGTTGCCAATCCCTTCACGGCCACTTGCGAAAGTGAGATCTAATAAAGATAGTAAGATAAGATAAATATATTTTTGGTATTTTATAATATAGATGCAAAAGGTCAAGATGCAAATAAAATTAGATTGAAAGCAAATATGATAAGAGATAGACCCGGGGGCCATAGGTTTTACTAGTGGCTTATCTCAAGATAGCATAAGTATTACGGTGGGTGAACAAATTACTGTCGAGCAATTGATAGAAAAGCGAATAAATATGAGATTATCTAGGCATGATCATGTATATAGGCATCACGTCCGCAACAAGTAGACCGACTCCTGCCTGCATCTACTACTATTACTCCACACATCAACCGCTATCTAGCATGCATCTAGAGTATTAAGTTCATAAGAACAGAGTAATGCATTAAGCAAGATGACATGATGTAGAGGGATAAACTCAAGCAATATGATACCCCATCTTGTTATCCTCGATGGCAACAATACAATACGTGCCTTGCAACCCTTTCTGTCACTGGGTAAGGACACTGCAAGATTGAACCCAAAACTAAGCACTTCTCCCATGGCAAGAAAGATCAATTTAGTAGGCCAAACCAAACTGATAATTCGAAGAGACTTGCAAAGATATCTCAATCATACATAAAAGTATTCAGAGAAGATTCAAATATTATTCATAGACAAACTTGATCATAAACCCACAATTCATCGGATCTCGACAAACACACCACAAAAAGAGTTTACATCGAATAGATCTCCACACGAGAGGGGGAGAACATTGTATTGAGATCCAAAAAGAGACAAGAAGCCATCTAGCTAATAACTATGGACCCATAGGTCTGTGGTAAACTACTCACAACTCATCGGAGCCACAAGGATGTTGATGTAGAGGCCCTCCATGGTCGATTCCCCCTCCGATAGAGTGCCGGCGAAGGCTCCAAGATGAGATCTCGCGGATACAGAAGGTTACGGTGGTGGGAATTGTGTTTCGTCCTGCCCCTGGATGTTTTCGGGGTACGTAGGCTTATATAGGAGGAAGAAGTACATCCGTGGCTGCCCGAGGGGCCCACGAGACAGGGGGCGCGCTCTCCTATCTCGTGGGAGCCTCGGCAGCTTCTTGACTTGCACTCCAAGTCCTCTGGATCATGTTCGTTCCAAAAATCATGCTCTCGAAGGTTTCATTCCGTTTGGACTCCGTTTGATATTCCTTTTCTTCGAAATACTGAAATAGGGAAAAAACATCAATATGGGCTGGGCCTCCGGTTAGTAGGTTAGTCCCAAAAATGATATAAATGTGTAAAATAAAGCCCATAAACATCCAAAAGGGGTAATATAATAGCATGGAACAATCAAAAATTATAGATACGTTGGAGACGTATCAAGCATCCCCAAGCTTAATTCCTACTCGTCCTCGAGTAGGTAAATGATAAAAAAGAAATTTTTGATGTGGAATGCTACCTAGCATAATTCTCAATGTAATTTTCTTTATTGTGGCATGAATGTTCAGATCCAAATGATTCAAAATAAAAGTTCATATTGATAAAAGAAATAGTAACACTTCAAGCATACTAATCAAAGTAATCATGTCTTCTCAAAATAACATGGCAAAAGAAAGTTCATCCCTACAAAATCATATAGTTAGGCTATGCTTCAATTTCGTCACACAAAGATGTTCCCAACTTCTATACCCCCGATGACAAGCCAAGCAATTATTTCATACTTAAATATCTCAAACTTTTTCAACCTTCACGCAATACATGAGCGTGAGCCATGGATATAGCACTATAGGTGGAATATAATATGATGATGGGGATTGTGTGGAGAAGACAAAAAAGGAGAAAGTCTCACATTGACGAGGATAATCAATGGGCTATGGAGATGCCCATCAATTGATGTCAACATGAGGAGTAGGGATTGCCATGCAACGGATGCACTAGAGCTATAAATGAATGCTCAACAAAACAAAACTAGTGGGTGTGCATCCAACTTGCTTGCTCACGACGACCTAGGGCATTTGAGGAAGCCCATTGTAGGAATGTACAAGCCAAGTTCTATAATGAAAAATTCCCACTAGTATGAAAAAGACAAACTATGAGACTCACTATATGAAAAACATGGTGGTACTTTCAAGCACAATATATGAGACTGACTACATGAAGAACAAGGTGGTACTTTAAAGCACAAGTGTGGAAAAAGAGATAGTAGCATTGCCCTTTTTATCTATTTTCTTTTTTTTCCTTCTTTTTTTTCTTTTTTTGGGGCCTTTCTTTTTTTTCTTTTAGGCCTTTCTTCTTTTTTCTTTTCTTTTTTTCCGTTGGCAATGCTCTAATAATGATGATCATCACACTTCTATTGATTACAACATATCAATTACAACTCGAAACTAGAACAAGATATGACTCTATATGAATGCCTCCGGCGGTGTACCGGGATGGTGTAATGAATCAAGAGTGACATGTATGAAAAATAATGCATGGTGGCTTTGCCACAAATATGATGTCAACTACATGATCATGCAATGGTAATATGACAAAAGTAAAGTATGTCATGAAGATGATGAACGGAACGGTGGAAAGTTGCATGGCACATATCTCGGAATGGCTATGGAAATGCCATAATAGGTAGGTATGGTGGCTGTTTTGAGGAAGATATAAGGATCTTTATGTGTGATAGAGCGTATCGTATCACGGGGTTTGGATGCACCGGCGAAGTTTGCACCAACTCTCAAGGTGAGAAAGGGGCAATGCACGGTACCGAAGAGGCTAGCAATGGCGGAAAGGTAAAAGTGCGTATAATCCATGGACTCAACATTAGTCAAAAGAACTCATATACATACTACAAAAATTTAGAAGTCATCAAAAATCAAGTACTATGTGCATGCTCCTAGGGGGATAGATTGGTAGGAAAAGACCATCGCTCGTCCCCGACTGCCACTCATAAGGATGCACAAGCGAGGTACACTTCATGTTTCAAATTTGTTACACAACTTTAACCATACGTGCATGCTACGGGACTTTATAACTTCAACACTAGCATTCTTTAAATTCATACTCACCCAACTAGCATCAATTTAATATCACTACCTCCATATCTCAAAACAATTATCAAGTATCAAATTGATCATAGCATCCAATTCACTTCCTATGATAGTTTTTATTATACCCAACTTGGATGCCTACCATTCTAGGACCAATTTTATAACCATAGCAAATACCATGCTGTTCTAAAAGACTCTCAAAAAGATATAAGTGAAGCATGAGATACTAGAAATTTCTTCAAAATTAAGACACCACCGTGCTCTAAAAGATATAAGTGAAGCACTAGAGCAAAAACTATCAAGCTCAAAAGATATAAGTGAAGCACATAGAGTATTCTAGCAAATTCTAATCAAATAGGCTTCTCCCGAAAGGTGTGTACAGAAAGGATGACTGTGGTAAACTAAAAAGCAAATAATAATATAATAGACGACGCTCCAAGCAAAACACATATCATGTGGTGAACAAAAATATAGCTCCAAGTAAAGTTACCAATGAACGAAGACGAAAGAGGGGATGCCTTCCCGGGGCATCCCCAAGCTTAGGCTTTTGGCTATTCTTGAATATCTTGGGGTGCCTTGGTCATCCCGAAGCTTAGGCTCTTGCCATCCTTTATTCCATAGTCCATAAAAGCTTTACCCAAAACTTGAAAACTTCACAACACAAAACTCAACAGGAAATCTTATAAGCTCCGTTAGTGAAAGAAAACAAAACCACCACATAAGGTACTGTAATGAACTCATTCTTTATTTATTTTGGTGTTAAACCAACTGTAATCCAACTTCTCTATGGTTTATAAACTATTTTACATGCCATAGATGCATTGAAATAAGCAAACAACACACAAAAAACAGAATCTGTCAAAAACAGAACAGTCGGTAGCAATCTATAAGTAACGCAAACTTCTGGAACTCTAAAAATCCTACCAAAATAGGAAGTCCTGGGAAATTTGTTTATTCATTAGTAGCAAAAATAATCAACGCAAAAGCACGTTGCTGTGATTTAACAAACTTATATTCGTGCGCGCAAAGTTTCTGTTTTTCAGCAGAATCAAATCAACTATCATCATAGGTTATCCTATAGTTTCTAATTGGCACAAACACTAATTAAAAGATAAAAACACATCTAAACAGAAGGTACATGCAAGATTTATTACTAAACAGGAGCAAAAACAAAAAATACAAAGAAAATTGGGTTGCCTCCCAACTAGCGCTATCGTTTAACGCCCCTAGCTAGGCATAAAAGCGAAGATAGATTTAACGAGTGCCATCTTTGGCACTAAATTCATAAGTAGCCCGCATGATAGACTCATAAGGTAATTTGACTTTCTTTCTTGGAAAGTGTTCCATGCCTTTCTTTAATGGAAATTGGAATCTAATATTCTCTTCCTTCATATCAATAATCGCACCAATCGTTCTAAGGAAAGGTCTACCAAGAATAATAGGGCAAGAAAGATTGCAATATATATCAAGAACGATAAAATCCATGGGCACCAAATTTCTATTTGCAACAATAAGAACATCATTGATCCTTCCCATTGGCTTTTTAGTGGTGGAATCCGCAAGCTGCAAATTTAAAGAGCAATCATCAAGATCATGGAAACCTAGAATATCACATAAAGTTTTCGGAATCGTGGAAACACTAGCTCCCAAATCACACAAAGCAAAATACTCATGATCTTTAATTCTAATCTTTATAGTAGGTTCCCACTCATCATTAAGTTTTCTAGGTATAGAAACTTCCAAATTAAGTTCTTCACCATAAGATTGCATCAAGGCATCAATGATATGTTTGGTGAAAGCTTTGTTTTGACTATAAGCATGAGGAGAATTAACAACGGATTGCAACAAGGAAATACAACCTTTTAAAAAACAATTATCATAATCATTTTCCTTGAAATCCGAGATAGTGGGTTCAATGTTATTTTAAGTTGTGGCTTCTCTAATCCCACTTTTACCAAATTTAGCATCAAGATCTAAAAACTCAGAATTCTTGGGACGCCTTCTAGGCAAAGTTGATTCATCATCAGTCCCATAATCATCAAAATTCATATTGCAAAAGATAGATCTAATAGGATATGCATCAATAACTTTAAGATCCTCATCATTATTTTCATGGAAACTAGAAGAACACGCTTTTATAAAGCTATCTTTTTTAGCACGCAATCTAGCGGTTCTTTTCTTGCACTCGTCAATGGAAATTCTCATTACTTTGAGAGACTCATTAATATCATGCTTAGGAGGAGAAGATCTAAGTTTAAGAGAATCAACATCAAGTGAAAGTCTATCAATGTTCCTAGCCAAATCATCAACTTTAAGCAATTTTTCTTCAAGCAAAGCATTAAAATTCTTTTGAGAAATCATAAACTCTTTCACACTATTCTCAAAATCAGAGGGCATCTTATTAAAATTACCGTAAGAATTATTGTAGGAATTTCCATAATTATTAGAGGGGTTACTAGGGAACGGTCTAGCATTAAAGTTTCCTCTATAAGCATTGTTTCCAAAACTCTTCCTAACAACAAAATTCACATCCATAGATTCATTATTATTCTCAATCAAAGAAGACAAAGACATATCATTGGGATCAAGAGGAGTATTTTTAGTAGCAAACAATTTCATAAGTTCATCCATCTTTCCACTCAAAACATTGATTTCTTCTATAGCATGCACTTTTTTACTAGAAGATCTTTCGGTGTGCCATTGAGAATAATTAGCCATAATATTATCAAGAAGTTTTGTAGCATCTCCTAAAGTGATTTCCATAAATGTGCCTCCCGCGGCCGAATCTAAGAGATTTCTAGAAGCAAAGTTCAAACCGGCGTAAAAATTTTGTATGATCATCCATAAATTCAAACCATGAGTAGGGAAATTGCGAAGCATCAATTTCATTCTTTCCCAAGATTGGGCAACATGCTCATGATCAAGTTGTTTAAAATTCATGATATCGTTCCTAAGAGTGATAATCTTAGTGGGAGGAAAATACTTAGAGATAAAAGCATCTTTGCACTTGTTCCAAGAATCAATACTATTTTTAGGCAAAGTCGAAAACCAAACTTTAGCACGATCTCTAAGTGAAAACGGAAGTAACTTCAATTTGACAATATTGTTATCCGTATCTTTCTTATTTTGCATATCACACAAATCAAAAAAGTTGTTTAGATGAGTAGCGGCATCTTCACTAGGAAGGCCGCAAATTGATCTTTCATAACAAGATTCAGCAAAGCAGTATTGATTTCACAAGACTCAACATCATTAAGAGGAGCAATCGGAGTAAGGAAATCATTATTATTGGTATTCGAGAAATCACACAATTTGGTATTATCTTGCGCCATGGCAACAAGTAATCCAACACACAAGCAAGAAGAAAAAGGGCAAGCGAAAAAGAGAGGAGGAGATTGGGAAAGAGAGGGCAAATAAAACGGCAAGGGTGAAGTGGGGGAGAGGAAAACGAGAGGCAAATAGAAAATAATGTAAATGTGAGGGAGATGGTTTGTGATGGGTACTTGGTATGTCTTGACTTGAGCGAAGACCTCCCCGGCAACGGCTCTAGAAATCGCACGTTGGCGGGAGGTCGAATCTTGACTTGACTTGGTGGAAGCCTCCCCGACAACGGTGCCAGAAATCCTTCTTGCTATGTCTTGGGCTTGCGTTGGTTTTCCTTGAAGAGGAGACAGTGATGCAGCAGAGTAGCATAAGTATTTTCCTCAGTTTTTGAGAACCAAGGTGTCAATCCAGTAGGAGGCTCCTCAAAAGTCCCACGCACCTACACAAACAAACTGAGAACTCGCAACCAACGCAATAAAGGGGTTGTCAATCCCTTCACGGCCACTTGCGAAAGTGAGATCTAATAAAGATAGTAAGATACGATAAATATATTTTGGTATTTTTTAATATAGATGCAAAAAGTAAAGATGCAAATAAAAGTAGATTGAAAGAAAATATGATAAGAGATAGACCCGGGGGCCATAGGTTTCACTAGTGGCTTCTCTCAAGATAGCATAAGTATTACGGTGGGGTGAACAAATTACTATCGAGCAATTGACAGAAAAGCGAATAATTATGAGATTATCTAGGCATGATCATGTATATAGGCATCACGTCCGCAACAAGTAGACCACCGACTCCTGCCTGCATCTACTACTATTACTCCACTCATCGACCGCTATCCAGCATGCATCTAGAGTATTAAGTTCATAAGAACATAGTAACGCATTAAGCAAGATGACATGATGTAGAGGGATAACTCAAGCAATATGATATAAACCCCATCTTGGTATCCTCGATGGCAACAATACAATACGTGCCTTGGCAAGAAAGATTGAACCCACAGCTAAGCACTTCTCCCATGGCAAGAAAGATCAATCTAGTAGGCCAAACCAAGAGAGGGGAGACCATTGTATTGAGATCCAAAAATAGAGAAGAAGCCATCTATCTAATAACTATGGACCCGTAGGTCTGTGGTAAACTACTCACAACTCATCGAAGGGGCAAGGATGTTGATGTAGAGGCCCTCCATGGTCGATTCCCCCTCCGGCAGAGTGCCGGCGAAGGCTCCAAGATGAGATCTCGCGGATACAGAAAGTTAAGGTGGTGGAAATTGTGTTTCGTCCTGCCCCTAGATGTTTTTGGGGTACGTAGGCTTATATAGGAGGAAGAAGTACGTCGGTGGCCGCCCGAGGGGCCCACGAGATAGGGGGCGCGCCCTCCTATCTCGTGGGAGCCTCGGCAACTTCTTGACTTGCACTCCAAGTCCTCTAGATCACGTTCGTTCCAAAAATCACGCTCCCGAAGGTTTCATTCCATGTGGACTGCGTTTGATATTCCTTTTCTTCGAAATACTGAAATAGGCAAAAACAGCAATATGCGCTGGGCCTCCGGTTAGTAGGTTAGTCCCAAAAATGATATAAATGTGTAAAATAAAGCCCATAAACATCCAAAAGGGGTAATATAATAGCATGGAACAATCAAAAATTATAGATACGTTGGAGACGTATCAGATATCGTGGCCCATGTTCTGATGGATCTTGCAGTATGGCCCATCACCTTTCCCAGCTTTCTCGGCAGCCGCGGCTTCCCGACAATTAGTGCACACAACAACTTCCTTGACGGGAATTTGGTCTTGGCCTTCTTGCTAGTACTAGGTGCGCCCGATCCCTGAACGGTCATCACTGCCTTATTCCTACGCCTTATGTTACGCTTCTTGTTCTTCTTCTTCTGATTGGCGGCCTCGTCATCATCCTCTGAGTCGACGTTGATGCCATCCTCTTCACCGGGGAGCCTCCCCTCCTCGACCCGAGCACACTTATCCACTAGAGTGTAAAGCTCTTTCATAGTCTTGGGAAACCAAAATGTTCATCTTGGAACATATCCGACGATTGCGCACGTTGGACTCGAATGCAACTATCACAACTGTCGGGTGGATGTCTGGAATGTTTCTGTGTACTCTGCTGAACCTCTTCATGTACTTCCGCAAAGTCTCTCCTTACTTCTGCGGGAGGAGCTGCAAGTCGCTAAGCCGCCCTGGTTCTTGATGGCCACCCGTGAAGGCGCCAACAAACTCATGGCATAGGCCCAGGTCGAAATGGAGTTCTCTGGCAGGTGCATTAGCCAAGACCTCACATTTGGCTTGAGTTCCAAAGGGAAGTAATTGGCGAACACCTTCTCATCTCTTCCCCCAGCAGCTTGAACAGCATTGGTGTAGATGCTACAGAACTCTGCCGGGTTTAGTTCCCCGTCGTACTTCTCTGGTATCTCTCGCTTGAATGTGCAGGTAGATGGCCAACGGACTTGCCGCAACTCACGAGTGAAGGCGGGGCACCCAACCTCGAAAGGTAGGTACCCACCTTCACCGAGAGTGGGCTCATCAACGTCGGGGCCATTGCGCCTATTGGACTGGCTGTGGGTGTCGCGGCATCATTCGATAGTGATGCACGCGCCTTCCCTTTGCCCGTCCTCCAGGACTCGTCGTTGGCCTTGACACGCACGAGGGTCGGATGAAGCCATCGCGACATCGTCGGGTTCTTGATCGTGTGGCTCCGGCTGTGGTACCTGCGTAGGCCGCGGCGGAGGGGACTGCATCATGGGGGTGGCCCCTTCGGCATGGCCAGCAGCGTGGGCCGTTGTCGTCACCTACGGAGGCTGTGGCGGGCCAGCTTGCTTTAACCCTCCCGCCTCGGTGAAACCAACCAGGATTTGAATGGTGTCTCCCCACTCATACATCTAATCAGCTACCGATGGAAATCTCAACAGCAGCTGGGCCCGTGCCATGGCTGTCGAAGCGGTGCTTGGCATAGATGATGATGTAGACCATAACGTCGCTTGGCTCCTGATGGTGCCAGTAGTAGCTGCGTCGTTTTCTTGTTGTCGTGAGCCCATAGCCAGGGCTGTGAGGTGACGAGGTGGAGGCGTTTGAGGGCCAGCGGCTCCGTTTGGCGCATCGGCTGGGTCAGCTCATTCCGGGGGTGGTGCATACCCTGCGGCCGCGCCCGCAGCGGGAGCGGCCGGAGAGTTGCGATACGCCCCAGAGCGAGTGCCACCACTGCGACTGTGTCCTTCGGCCGGGCGGAGAGGTGGAGATGGAATGATATCTCCACCCGTACCTCATGGAGCGTGGTCGCTGAGATGTTATTGGTGCAGTCCTTCTCCGGTGCCTTCCGCCCTCACTTCGGCCACAGGGGAGGTGGTGACGATGATGCCTCCGCTGGCCACGCCCCCTCGCAGCGTCCATATCTCTGTGCGTACCCATAGCCCCCGCGGCATTGGGGGCCGCGTGCGACTGGGCCTTCAAAGTGGATGGACGGGCTACAGCACCAGGCTTCTTCATGGGCGCCATGGAAGCTAGGGCCGTCGATGAAGATGATGATGAAGATGACGCGCTACGTATGCCTCTTGGGTTCGAGCAAGCACTGCCCCCTACCTGGCGTGCCAAAGATGTCATGGGAAACCACGGCCACCTATGGGGCCATCAACCCTTGTGGTTCGGCAGGGGGGATGAGCACATTTCTGACGCCCCGAGACCGACGCTCCAAAAGCCTCCTAGCTATTTCACTGTTGTTGGGTGTTTTATTTGCTTGTTGCATTGCATCATGTCATCATGTCATCATGTCATTTAAGTTTTGCAACTCAACTAAATAAATTGTGTGTATCTTTGATCCATTTAAGTCGAGAGAATACACATGGTGATTTCTCTTTAAAACATATCCTCCCAATATTAGGGAGCTATATTAAAATATTCCATTGGTGTGGAATTACCTTTCACACACTTGCAAAATAATTCCCCATGCCTTTGTTATCTCACTTCTTGACCTCAAACTTTGTCCATAAATTCTTTCATCACATTCCCGAGCTCTACCAAACTCCTCAACATTTTTGGACACTTCAAAAACCTAGTCCTAGTTCAAACCTTTGAATTTCACATGAGTTTGAATTTAACTCCTCTAATCATGTCCACACCATTTTTATTGGAACAAGCGCATTTCTACGAGTCCAGGAAAATTAACCGCATGCCCAAATTCTTCCTCTAACCTTCTCTTCTCTCCTTTCCTTTCTTCCAGTTCTATGTTAATGAACAGAGTAGAGAGCGAGAGAAGATGCCCAGCAGCCGCATGCCACTAGGCCAGGCCGGCCCACCAAACCCCTTGAGGCCCAACCCTTTCTAACCCTAGCGAGCATCTCCCCGATCATGATCTCCCCCTGATCCCTCACCTCGTTCGCCCTCCGCCGCCACTCACACACGCATGCATACAACTAGCGCCAGGAGGAGCGCCCGCGCTCGATCCCCATGGCGCGCCTCCCCTGCCAGTGACGCCGCCCTCCTTCGTCTTCTATGCCGGTGCCGTCCATCCCCGTCGCCCCGCTGCATCGCCTGCTTCCTTGTCGCGCATCTCCTCGCCTAATCCCCATCGCCTGAGCACCGGAGGGGAGGATCTCCTCGAGCACCTGCTCCCGCAATCGTCGTCCTCCGCACCCAGCAGGAGCCCCGCATCGCTCACCTCTCTTCGCCGACCTGCCTCGTCCTCGCATCTCCGGCCCCGTCCCCAACCCCAGCTGCCGGGTCTGGCCGGATCAAGCCGGCTCGCGTCCACCACCACCACCACCTTGCTCCGTCGCCCGCCTTCCCTGCGACCTCGCGTCATCCCGCCGCCCGTCCTCGTCAGCTTGCCTGACCTCTTCACCTCATCGCTTCCCCGAGCTCCCTCCTGCCCTGACCGCGTCTAGCCGGAGGTCTCCGCGCCTTTGTCCTGCTCTCGCCGCACGACATCTCCGAGGGTCATCCTCTGCCTCTTGCCACTTCGACGCAGCTCCACGCCAAATACCATCTCTGAGGATTTTCGTCAAGTACCATCCCACGGGATTTCGCCAAGACCAATGCCCGTACAAGTACCCTCTCTGAGGATACTCCAAGTTCAGCTCGTTCCCGTGTTCGACTACGGGGATTCTCTAAGTACCCCTTTGGATATGCCAAGGCCGACTACGCTCGGCGATGCAACAAGTACCTCTACCGACGACCCCGAACATCTATGAAAACATGTACAACTACCGTCGCCGTGTACCACTACTTCCACTATGACCCATGTAACACTACTTCCCTCAACGAACTTGATCCGTTCCAAATATGCATGCTTCAAAGGTATAACCAGTGAGACGATCACCCGTGGACCGAATGCATGTGTGTTGTATGAGGTGCTCGTGTTTGCACCGTGTCCGAGTTGTCATTGCAAGTTCCTCCTCGTTTTCCATGCCGTTGACCCATGGGACACCCGGTAGCGGGATCACTCCCCATCATATTTTGCATGACATGTTCACGCCCACACTTTCTTTTGCATCGGTATCTCAACGAGTTGCCAGATCATCGAAATGTTGCCGTGGCACCATTTCCGTTGTCGTTGCCGTGGCATCCCTTTTGTTCTGCCATGGTGACCAAATGCTTCATAACATTCTCTTGTCAACATTTTCATAAAATTGCTTAAAACTTGTATATGTCATCGGCATCATGATAACCACATTTAAATGCTTAAAATTGTTGTTTTCTTTAAATTTCTAAATGACATGTGTGGATTTTCTAGGATTATTGTTTGTTATTTCCGGCCTCATTTCAACTTGCCTATGCATGTACTTTTATTATGTTTCACCTCTTGCTATGTTACAACATTTTAATATTGTTCAGTAGCATAAATGGGAGTGAACTAAATAATTGGATGTGGTGTTTCGTCAATATGCAACTCGTTGCATACTGAGCTCCACTTAATTTCTAGTGTTGGTTGTTGCACTTTGCCATGCCATGCCTCATCAAACTGGACATGCATCATACTTGATTGTGCATCATGTCATGTTTATGTGATGGTTGTTTATCGTGATGTTTACTTCTTTCCGGTTGTGCTCCTTCTCGATAGTTCCTGTTTTGTTGCGACCGTGAGGATTCGTTCATATACGCTTGGTTCGTCTACGCCCGCTCGTCTTCTTCATGGACTCGTTCTTCTTCCTAGCAGGATTTCAGGCAAGATGTCCGTTACCCTGGATCTCACTACTATCATTGCTATGCTAGTTGTCTCAATGCTATCTTTATGTCGTGCTTCCTACCACTTGTTTATCAAGCCTCCCAAATTGCCATGACAGCCTCTAACATTATTCACTCTTCCTAGCAACCCGTTGTTTGGCTATGGTACCGCTTTGCTCAGCCCCTCTTATAGCGTTGTTAGTTGCAGGTGCAGTTGCAGGTTGTTCTATGATAAAGGGTAGAAGGCCCAGCATTTTGCCTCATATTTTGTTGCACTCTTGCTTCCCTAGTTTTCGTCATACCAGTGTTATGTTTCTCAATTTTGCGTCCCTAACACGGGGAGTGTGTCGGAGTTATTGGCGACGGGTATCCCGAAGACGGCAAGATGATATTTCAAGACATCGGGGCTAGCAAAGCCCCTCACTCCGACTGCCCGGCCGCTCCTGCCGGCTCCCCGTCCGACTGCTCTGCCCGGCCGGGTGCCGGCTGCTGACTGCGCCGACCAACCGGCTGCCGACTGCGCCAACCATCCGGCTGCCGACTGCAGCCCGACCTGACATCGACAAGACATTGACGAGACAACCGTACCGCAACATCTTCTACAGTGTATCTGTCCCTGGGCACTGTTTGATAAAGTGCACCAGGGACAAGGAGGCATGCACGTGACATCCACATCACGTACATGGGCATGTTGCCCCATGCCCACTTGCCCCCCACGCCACTACCTAGCTTAGGTAGTAAGCTACCCCCACACTATATATAGCTAGCAACCATCCATCAATGGGGGCCGGCCACAATAGCTCCCTGGGCATTCTCACACACTCCAGGGATGCATGCTAGCTAGCAAGCTAGCTAGCACACACACATATCCATTCGGCCTAGCACACACTGGTGCTCATATGCATATATGAGATCAGATGCACCTGGCACGGATCTCAGATGCAGCTCTAGAAGCACTCTGTACAAGATATACATACCGGATATACTCAGACATGCAGGAGTAGGGGTGTTATCTCTTCGGAGAGCCCCGAACCTGGGTAAACTAGCGTGTGCTACTCGCACACCCACTCCCTGGCTATCAGCAGTAGTCTTACTCTTACACTAAGCCCTTGTGGCATCTGTCGACTCGCAAGCCCCCCGTGATTATACCACGACAGTTGGCGCCCACCGTCGGGCGGTACTATATATGCTACCATGCTGCTGCTGGTTTCGCAGTCCAGGCGGGACCATTTTCGTCTTCACCGCCGTGGCGTCACGCCGTCTCTCCAGTAGCGGTGGGTGGCTCGACATCGACCCGCCCCCGGAGTGGCCGTGAGAGGCGGCGCGTCCTCACCGTCGGCCTCACCATCTTCGCCGGCACCGTGGCGTCGCCGTCGTCTCTCTGGTGGCGCTCGGGGGCCCAACATCAACACGCCCCCGGGGCGCCCGCGAGGGGCGGCGCGTCCTTGCCGTCGGCCTCTTCGTCATCACCACCGTGATGCCGGCCATCCATCCGTGTGCACGCCGCGGGCGGGGCCTCGCTTCGGTCAGCCGCATCCATCCACGCGCCGCTCGTGTCTGCCTCGCTCCGCGTTGTGCCTCGCTCCGGCTGAAACGCGCGTTCGCTCCTCCACATACCATATTTGCAAGCTAGCTAGATGCAAGTCAACAATGGTCAAATCATTAGCCATACCATAGCCATACACTATACGCATCCCATATGCAAGCTAGATACACCCAATACACCACCGTCCATACATTACTCAAACAACAGATTTCTTGTTAGTGCCTATACTGCACCATGCCTCGTGCATCTCCAGCTGCGCTGCGTTGACCCAGCCGGACTGCCCGACGCCTCTGCTTCTGTGGCCGCGCGGGCCTTCTCCTCCACAGCTGACCCGGCCTCTAGTGGTGCATACGCCCACGTGCTGCTGTTTCCTGCACACGTCTCATCCCCGCACGCCGGCACTACTCAGCCCGCGCTGCTGCCGGCTGCGGCTCTGCCTGTGCTGCTCTGGCCCCTGGCCGCCGAACCGTCCGCGAGCCGCCTGCTGTGGCCGCTTGCCCAGCACCTTCGCCCCCATGCCGGCTGCCCCGAACCCGGCCGCCGGATGCAACGGCCTGTGACCTGGCCGCTCCCAGCCTCTCCGGGCTCGTGTCGACTGCCCCGCCTCGCGTTCCGGTGGCTGGAGCCGCGCCTTCACCTCGTCCCGGCTCTCCCCATCGTCCGGATGATGCTTCGCGGGGCCCGTGCGCCGGCTCCGCCCGACTCGCCGCCTTGACCATCTAGGCCCCTCGCCGGCTGGTCACACCAGCAGGCCCTCCGCGTCTCGGCCACTGGCTCGCCCCGCCCGTCCGCCTCGCCGGTGCCGGCCTCCCGCATCGGCTCCGACCTGGCGCCTTCGTCCAGGCGCGCCTGTCCGCCTCTGCCCCGCTCGCCTTGCCGCCTCTAGGGCCCCGTGGCCTCGCCCCGCACCCTCTGGCCGGCTCCCGCTCCAGCCGCCTTCGCGTCGCTCACCTCCACCTCCCGGCGCCCGCCCCAAGCCGGCTGATCGTACAGAAGTAGAGGGACCGGCTGCCTCGAGAAGAAAGAAAAAGACAAAGAGAAAAAAAGAAAGAAGGGTCCGGCTCCCCGCGTGCAGTCGGACAGAAAGAGAAAAGTGAAAAGAAAGGACCAGTAGGGCCAACGTAGTGCGCCGACTGCCTAGTAGCCGGCTGGAAAAGAAGTGGCCGAGTGCCCACGGTCGGGTGCTAAAAAAAGTGGCCGTCCGAGAAACGAAGCAGAAGAAGTGTCCGTCCGGCTGTACGGGCAAACATAAAGAAGAAGACAAAGTAGTCGCCGGGAAATCCGGACCGACTACTCAGTAGTCAGCCCGAATCTCGGGGCTACACCCGGCGGGTGCGCTGACGCGCCCCCGCGAGAAAGAAGATAAAGTAGTTGCCAGGAGATCCGGCCCGACTGATCAGCAGTCGGCCCGAATCTCGGGGGCTACACCCAGCAGGTGCGCTGACGCGCCCTCGCGAGAAAGAAGACAAAGTAGTTGCCGGGAGGTCCAGCCCGACTGCTCAGCAGTCGGCCCAAATCTCGGGGGCTACACCCAGCGGGTGCGCTGACGCGCCCCCACGAGGAAGAAGACAAAGTACTTGCTGGGAGATCCGGCCCGACTGCTCAGCAGTCGGCCCGAATCTTGGGGGCTACACCCAGCGGGTGCGCTGACACGCCTCCGCGAAGATTGCAGATAAGAGAAGAGTTTTGTCCGGCTGCTAGCAGCCGGTAGAAGAGAAAAAGAAGAAAAAGGGCGTTGCAAGACGCCTTGCCGCCTGGCCGGTCGAGCCTGACCGGCCGGGACCCCCCTTAGAGCACCCGGGGGCTCGAAGGCTACACCCAGCGGGTGCGCCGGCGCACTCCGTGAGCGCCGAGCCACGCCGACTGTCTTCGGCATACTCTGTCTCGGCTACACGAAAATCAATGTGAGCTCCTCACCCGCATATTTTTGCACCACGCAAGCATGGATAACCTCGAGCGATGCTCGAAAGGCTATCTCCGCATTTTGTTACAGCTGCATCACTGTTTGCCTCGGCGCCAGCCAGAGTTGGCCCAGGGGCTGGCCACTTGGCCTGAGACGTTAGTTCCGCAGACAACTTAGTAGCATGCACGGTACCAAAGACCCACTCTTAGTCACAGACCGCAGAGTGGCTGTCCGGCTAGCAAGAGTGAACGCTGGAGGCCACAGCAGGAAAAACATCCGGGATGAAAAACGGTTCGGGTGATCCGGTCGTTTCCTTTACATGTACCGACTCGGTTGAATCCGCTCCCAGACTCTGAGTACAGTACACTCCACTTCGCGGCCCACTCTCAGCCACAGACTGCAGAGCGGCTGTCCGGCAAGCAAGAGCACCGCCAAAAAGTGGAGGGAACACGAGAAAGATTAAGGGGTCTCGGATGAAACCAATTCGGCACCCTCCGCTTAAAACTTGCAATGCTAAAAGCAAGCATTTGATATATCTGCGTGGACTAACTTCGTCTTTCTGCGTGATCATTTCTGTGGGGAACCCCCGCTCCTCGCTCGGAGGCTCGCAGACTACATTAACACCTGCCAAGGAACCTCCGCCCAACTTTGCCAAGTTGCCCGAAGGCTCGGGGGCTATTGTCGGAGTTGGCGACGGGTATCCCGAAGACGGCAAGACGATATTTCAAGACATCGGGGCTAGCAAAGCCCCTTAGTCCGACTACCCAACCGCTGCTGCCGGCTCCCCGTCTGACTGCTCTGCCCGGCCGGCTGCCGGCTGCTGACTGCGCCGACCAGCCGGCTGCCAACTGCGCCGACCAGCCGGCTGCCTACTGCAGCCCGACCCGACACTGACAAGACATTGACGAGACAACCGTATCGCGACATCATCTACAGTGTATCTGTCCCTAGACACTGTTTTATAAAGTGCACCATTGACAAGGAGGCATGCACATCACATCCACATCACGTACATGGGCATGGTGCCCCATGCCCACTTGCCCCCATGCCACTACCTAGCTTAGGTAGTAAGTTAGCCCCACACTATATATAGCTAGCAACCATCCATCCATGGGGGCCGGCCACAATAGCTCCCTGTGCATTGTCACACACTCCACGCATTCATTCTAGCCAGCAAGCAAGCTAGCTAGCGCGCGCACACACACACACACATATATCCATTCGGCCTAGCACACACTTGTGCTCATATGCATATACGAGATCAGATGCACCTGGCACGGATCTCAGATACAGCTCCAGCAGCACTCTGTACTAGATATACATACCAGATATACTCAAGCATGTAGGAGTAGGGGTGTTATCTCTCCCGAGAGCCCTGAACCTGGGTAAACTAGCGCGTCCTACTCGCATACCAGCTCCCGGGCCTATCAGCAGCAGTCTTACCCTCACACTAAGCCCTTGTGGCATCTGTCGACTCGCAAGCCCCCCGTGAGAATACCACGACAGAGGGGTATGGGACCCTCTTGACAGTTCGTTTTGAATAAAACTCTTCCAGCAAGGCCCAACATTGGTTTTCCATTTGCCTAATAACAACTAAAACCTAAATAGGGGATTTTTCTCCGGACCCCTAGCATTTTTAATCAACCCCCGGGCCAATGCTCCTCTGAGTGTTTGTCCAACCTGGGCGATGTCCAGCACCCCCTGGGCAACCAGGGTCTCAGCCAACCCGACGTCTGGACCATCCGTTGTGCCCTGAGAACGAGTTATGTGCGGCTCCTATCGGGATTTGTCGGCACATCGGGATGTCTTGCTGGTTTGTTTTACCATTGTCGAAATGTCTTGTGCACCGGGATCCCAAGTCTGATCGGATGTCCCGCGATGGAGGATCGTCTCCGCAGATCGTGAGCTTGTCATGGGCTAAGTTGGGACACCCCTGCAGGGTTTAAACTTTCGGGAGTCGTGCCCGGGGTTATGTGGCAGATGGGAGTTTTTGATATCCGGTTGTAGAGAATTTGACACCAGATTTGAATTAAAATACCCAACCACGTGTGTAACCGTGAGGGTCTCTTTTCGAGTGTGTCGAGAAGAGAACATGGTGGGGTTATGTTTGAACGTAAGTAGTTCAGGATCACTTTTTGATCATTACTAGTTTGCGACCATTTGCGTAGCTTCTCATCTTATTCTTGTACTCGTAAGTTAGCCACCATACATTGCTTAGTCGCTTCCTGCAACCTCACCACTTATCCTCTCCATTCCCATTAAGCTTTGCTAGTCTTGATACCCATGGTAATGGGATTGCTGAGTCCTCGTGGCTCATAGATTACTACAAGAACAGTTGCAGGTATAGGTAATACGATTCTCTGACACGAGTGCGATGCTTGATTGCTTTTGGAGTTCTTCTTCTTCGATCAAGGGAAATAGGTTCCGGGTCGGGGAGCCTGGGCTAGCAGGGTGGATGTCGTTCTTCTTTTTTGTTTGATTTCATCCATAGTCGGATCGTTCTCTTCTGTATGGTGATTGCTATGCATTGATGAACTATTGTATTCATGTTGTAGGTTGTGGCGAGTGTAAGCCTTTATCTTGTATTCTCATCTATTTAGTACATGGTATGTTGTAATGATATCCACCTTGCTATGCACTCGAAATGCGGTTGTGCCCCAATCATGAGTTAATCACGTGATTGGGATAGAATCGCATCTTGGGCGCTAAAAGTTGGTATTAGAGCCTTACCGACCTTAGGAGCCCCCTTGATTGATCGAACCGTTGCCGTTGTTGATTCTGGAAGAAAACTATTTTGAGTCTAGTTATATATCGGAGAGTAGGAATTCTTTTACTCCTGATCCCCTTCGTCGCTCTGGTAAGGACTCCTCACATAGGTGTTCTCTCCACTCATCTATCCTTTTTAACTCAATTTTTTTAGGATTAAGCAGGTATCTTGGGATCGTTCTGATATTAGTGTGACAGGAACATTGTTCTTGGTGCCTCCTGACATTTAGGGTTTGTGGCAGTGTCCCCGGGAGTTGAGCTCCAAGGTGTTGCCGTCATAATTTTATCATTTCAGTTCTAGAATACCTGAGCTCGCCGACATCGAAAATCTATTTTATGTAGTTAGTGGTGAGATAACCTCGACGCAACCCAGTACCGGGGAGGAAGTTCGGGTGTATTGCCACAACTAGTATAACGGATGCTTTTCAAAGGTTGAGGTACACGATTTCCGGAGTTTTTCTTGGTTATGTGTTGACAGACTGTTATAGTTGGAGCGTAGGGATTATTAGTTGTGTGATATATATTGTGCCTCCCTATATCCCCAACACCAGATTGCATAACCAGAAAGTTTTGGGAGTTAACAGGTGGGAATTCAAGTAGTTACCCAGGATTTGTTTTCGATAGATGTATGATTTGAGATTGGGGACCAACGTCTAGTGGTTCGCTTTTCACGGTCCATATACAGTGGTAGCGGCGTCTTAAAGAATCCTTTGCTATGCTAATTCGAGAATGTGCCATTTGTCATTCCTGATGTCCGCTGTATGTCGTGCCTATGGGGCCTCATCGCGAACACTTTGGGCGGAATCTCTATCTTATGTTTGTTTCCGGCTCATTCTGCAAGCCAAATCCTTTGTTTTGTTTTGAGTTGTGGTATTCGAGTTGCTTCAATGTCAAATGTTGATTCCATACCTTTCCTTAGCGGTGTTCTCATATTTCTATGTAAATACCAATCCTTCTTGATCATTGAGATTGTCATGTCATTCTTTTCCAACCGGCGTGCTTCTCTTCAGGCTAATCCAATCATTTCAACATTCACAAGGTCACTTCTTAGTTTTCTCAACAATGTCCGTTTTATCCGTCCCAAGTTGCCTTCGTTTACCCACCATTCCACCCTTTTTCTTCAAGGACTTAGATTTCTTAATCAAGCATTCATCTTATGGATGAGAAGTTTCTTCATTCTTTCCTTCAATGTTCTTATCTGGTGATTGCTCATGAAGATGCTCTACAAGTTCACCTTTCTTCGTTCTCGTATTCTCTTCCGATGGATTCAATTCAAGCTATCAGTGTTGATCATGTTCCTTTCCTTGTTTCAAATGCTTTCTCATGTCAGTGCACCTCTTAATCATTCACTTCTCACTATTCATTTGCTCCGGAGTGTTGAAGATATATCAGAAGATGCGCATTTCCATTCTTAATCCGTCCAAGCTATTTTGAGGTGGTTATCGCATTCAAGCCATTTAATTCAACCGATACAACCTCTCTTTAAAAATTGTTCTATGGTGTTTTTCTTTTGAGTGGGCCCTAACCCACAGGTCATTTCCCAGGATCTTACCCGACTCTTCTATTCTTCTGGAGCTATTCTCAACTCCTTTTAATGTTTGACGCAAGTATGAATTTTCATCAGTCAGATGTCGTCTCCAAGATCGCTTTCTAATTCTTTTCACTGTTGGTTCAACCTTTTATCTTTTCAATCATCCGGAGTGTCTCAAAAATTCGGTGGTGTTCCTCCCCTTCATTCCAAGCTTTGAAGTTCGAAGAAGAGTTTCTCTTAAATCTTGTCCGTTCTCTCGAAGATTCATGGTTCTAGCTTGATGCCATCCTCTCAAATTGTTCCGATCATCAGAAATTATTTCCATACCCATCCGGAGAATTTCAGGAGTTGTTTTCGTTTCTTGATCATCCACGGGCCATCAATTCAGAAGATTTATTCGTTCTCAACATTCAGCACTCATTCCCCAATTATACCGGTGCATCGTTCAAATATCCTCTAATCAGTTCATGATCTCTTCGTTCTCTCGTATTTGAACTTCCTCAAGTATCATCATTCATTTTCTAATCCTTCCCGGTGTTTTGTTCGTTGTCAATTCTTACATTGTTTTTTTTCAAGATCCTTCTTCCACTGTATCATATCAATCGATTTGGTCTTCCAAAATCATACCATGAGTCGTTCAAGACTATCCCAAGTTTCAGCTATGTCAATCCTTTCTCAAATGAGAATAAGTAGTATGCTAAATCCCTTGCTTGTCATCAATTTAAATTGAGGAAGGATACGCATAGCATCATTCTTATTCTTGTTTCATCCAAGGGATTAACCCCTTCCTTCGGAGTTTGTTCATGATGAAGTAATTCGCGGTTTCGAGTTGTTCATCTTTTCTTTCCGGAGTTTCAAGTTCTCTCGGTTATTTTGTCACGAAGCTCCATCTAAATCATTGCAAGGCTTCACCTTGTTCTTTCAACTTCTGTTTTCTTTCTATCATTCTCTTTTTACCCGAGTTCTTCACGAAGGCTATACATGGTGGTTCATCATGGATTTAATTCATTCTCGAAGTGTTCTTCAAGATTCTTGTTGGAGGAGTTCAAGCATTCTTCATCTTGCATTCCGAAGTGCAAATCCTTCTATCTTATCTTTTGAGATGGTGTTATGTCATCCTTGGCAATTTCTCTTCATGTTTCATGATTCACGAGTTGTCAAGAATGAGATATTTTTAAACCACTATTTTCTCTTCGATCATGAGTTGTTTCAACCCATCATAATTGCTTCGTTGGAGTCTATCTTGGTATAGATTTCACATGAAGCCTTCCCTAAGGAATGTTGCTATTGTGGGGCTTACCAATGATCCAAGTTTTCTCCTATCCTCTAGGCGAAAGCAGTTTTCATCTGTTCGTTGATCTCAAGCAAACAATTGTTTCCGTTAGTGGCCGGTTGTCACCTCATAATTTTGAGTTGTTTTCCATAAGCCCACAACAAGCTTGTCCTTTTCGTTGTTGATTTTCCACCAACTCCGTTCAATCCTTCTCTGCAAAGATGCTTTCCAGGTTCATTTGTGGCAAAAGTTGTCTATTTCTTCTCCGTCCCTTTATCCCAACAATCTAGCTTCTATTCTTTCATTCCAGAAGCATTGTGATGTTGTGCTCTTCACACATCACCTCGTTTTGTAAAGATCGTGTTATTTTCTTACTTATCCATTTAAGCTGAGTGTTGTGTTCTCATTCAAGTTCTTTCATCTTATCAAGTTTTGCCTGTCTTTTCAACCGGAGTGCTGTCTGAAATCCTTCTTACCTCTTGTTCCATTCTTTCAATAGTTCAGGAAGTAGTGTGTTGTTGATTTCATCAAGTATCATCCCATCTTCTCAAGTTCATGTTATATTCCTTCCATGTTCAACCGGAGTGTTACCCGAATTCTTCATTCTTATTCCTTGTCCAACTAATTTTAACCGGAGTGCTTCAAAATCTATCTTGTCCCCTAAGCTCTTGGTTCTCATCAAATTCTGTGATCCTCTTGTCCAACGAACTGTTTGCAATCTTGTTTGTCTCTGTTGTATTCTTTCTCTCAATTTTTTATAATGTCTAAGGTTCTCTGGTTTCACTTGTTTGTCGAAGAAGCAACTTTGTTTTACCTCTTCCTTTTCTGCTTCTCTCCGGTCCAATCCCTAGGACCTCGGGTCGAGATCCTCTGTTAGTGTGGGAGAGTTGTGACGCCCCGAGACCGACGCTCTGGAAGCCTCCCAGCTATTTCATTGTTGGTCGTGTGTTTTATTTGCTTGTTGCATTGCATCATGTCATCATGCCATCATGTCATTTAAGTTTTGCAACTCAACTAAATAAATTGTGTGGATCTTCGATCCATTTAAATCAAGGTAATTCACATGGTGATTTCTCTTTAAAACACATCCTCCCAATATTAGGGAGCTATATTAAAATATTCCATTGTTGTGGAATTACCTTTGACTCACTTGCAACATAATTCCCCATGCCTTTGTTATATCACTTTTTGACCTCAAACTTTGTCCATAAATTCTTTCATCACTTTCCCGAGCTCCACCAAAATCCTCAACATTTTTGGACACTTCAAAAACCTAGTCCTAGTTCAAACCCATTTGAATTTCAAATGAGTTTGAACTTAACTCCTGCAATCATATCCACACCATTTTCCTTGGAGCAAGCGCATTTTTGCGAGTCCGGGTAAATTAACTGCATGCCCAAATTCTTTTTCTAACCTTCTCTTATCTCCTTTCCTTTCTTCCAGTTCTATGTTAATGAAAAGAGTAGAGAGGGAGAGAAGAAGCCCAGCAGCCGCATGCCACTAGGCCAGGCCGGCCCACCAAACCCCTTGAGGCCCAACCCTTTCTAACCCTAGCGAGCATCTTCCCGATCCTCATCTCCCCTCGACCCCTCACCTCGTTCCCCCTCCGCTGCCACTCACACATGCACACGCATAGCTAGCAGCAGGAAGAGCGCCCGCACTCGATCCCCATGGCACGCCTCCCCTACCAGTGTCGCCGCCCTCCTTCCCCTTCTACGGCGGCACCGTCCATCCCCGTCGCCCCGCTGCATCGCCTGCTTCCTCATCACGCGCCTCCTTGCCAAATGGTCATCGCCCAAGCGCCCAAGGAGAGAGCTCCTTGAGCACCTGCGCTCGCAGCCGTCGTCCTCCATGCCAAGCAGGAGCCCCGCGTCGCTCGCCTCTCATCGCCGACCTACCTCGTCCTTGCATCTCCGGCCTTGTCCCCGACCCTAGCTGTCGGATCCGGCCGGATCAAGCCAGCCCATGTCCACCACAACCACCACCACCACCACCTTGTTCCGTCGCCCGCCTCCCCTGCGACCTCGCGTCATCCCGCTGCTCGTCCTCGTCGGCACGCCCGACCTCTTCACCGCGTCGCTTCCTCGAGCTCCCTCCTGCCCTGACCACGTCTAGCTGGAGGTTTCCGCGCCTCTGTCCTGCTGCCGCCGCACGATATGATCGTGGGTCATCCTCTGCCTCTTGCCGTTTCGAGGAAGCTCCACGCCAAATACCATCTCCGAGGATTTTCGTCATGTACCATCCCATGGGATTTCGCCAAGATTGATGCCCGAACAAGTACCCTCTCTAAGGATACTCCTTGTTCAACTCGTTCCCGTGTTTGACTATGGGGATTCTGCAAGTACCCCTTCGGGTATGCCAAGGTCGACTACGCTCGGCGATGTGACAAGTACCTCTACCGACGACCCCGGACATCTACGAAAATGTGTACAACTACCGTCGCCCTGTACCATTACTTCCACTATGACCCATGTACCACTACTTCCCTCGATGAACATTATCCGCTCCAAAAACGCACGCTTCGAAGGTATAACCAAATAGACAATCACTCGTGGACCAAATGAATGTGTGTTCTATGAGTGCTCGTGTTTGCACCGTGTCCGAGTTGTCATTGCAAGTTCCTCCTCATTTGCCATGCCGTCGACCCGTGGGACACCCGGTAGCGGGATCACTCCCCATCATATTTTCCATCACATGCCCACGCCTACACTTTCTTTTGCACCGGTATCTCAATGTGTTGCCGGATCATCGAAATGTTGTTGTGGCACCATTTACGTTGTCATTGCCGTGGCATCCCTTTTGTTCCGCCATGGTGACCAAATGCTTCATAACATGCTCTTCTCAACATTTTCATAAAATTGCATAACACTTGTATATGTCATCCGCATCATGATAGCCACATTTAAATGCTTAAAATTGTTGTTTGCTGTAAATTGCTAAATGACATGTGGGGATTTTCCAGAATTGTTGTTTGTTATTTTCGGCCTCATTTAAACTTGCCTAAGCATGTAGTTGTATTATGTTTCACCTCTTGCCATGTTACAACATTTAATACTGTCGGGTAGCATAAACAGGGTGAACTATATAATTGGATGTGGTGTTTCGTTAATATGCAACTCATTGCATATTGAGCTCCACTTAATTTGTGGTGTTGTTTGTTGTACTTTGCCATGCCATGCCACATTAAACCGGACATGCATCATTCTTGATTGTGCATCATGCCATGTTTATGTGATGGTTGTTTACTATGATGTTTGCTTCTTTCCGGTTGTGCTCCTTCTCGATAGTTCATGTTTCGTTGCGACCGTGAGGATTCGTTCATCTACGCTTGGTTCGTCTATGCCCATTCGTCTTCTTCCTGGACTCGTTCTTCTTCCGAGCGGGATTTGAGGCAAGATGTCCATTACCCTGGATCTCACTACTATCATTGCTATGCTAGTTGTCTCGATTCTATCGCTATGTCGTGCTTCCTACCAGTTGTTTATCAAGCCTCCCAAATTGCCATGACAGCCCCTAACCTTTTTCACCCTTCCTAGGAAACCGTTGTTTGGCTATGTTACCACTTTGCTCAACCCCTCTTATAGCGTTGCTAGTTGCAGGTGCAGTTGCAGGTTGTTCCATGTTGGGTCATGGATATTTTTGGGATATCACAATATCTCTTATTTAATTAATGCATCTATATACTTGGTAAAGGGTGGAAGGCTTGGCCTTTTGCCTGGTGTTTTGTTCCACTCTTGCCGCCCTAGTTTCCTTCATACCGGTGTTATATTCCATGATTTTGCGTCCCTAACACGGTGAGGGGTATGGGACCCTCTTGACAGTTTGCTTTGAATAAAACTCTTCCAGCAAGGCCCAACATTGGTTTTCCATTTGCCTAAGAACAACTAAACCTGAATAGGGTTTTTTTTTCTCCGGACCCCTAGTATTTTTAGTCAACCCCCAGGCCAATGCTTCTCTGAGTGTTGGTCCAACCTGGGCGATGTCCGGCGCCCCCTGGGCAACTAGGGTCTTAGCCAACCCGATATCTAGCCCATCCGTTGTGCCCTGAGAACGAGTTACGTGCGGCTCCTATCGGGATTGGTCGGCACACCGGGAGGTCTTGCTGGTTTTGTTTTACCATTGTCGAAATGTCTTGTGCACCGGGATCCCAAGTATGATCGGATGTCCCGTGTTGGAGGATTGTCTCCGCGGATTGTTATCTTATAATGGGCTAACTTGGGACACCCCTGCAGGGCTTAATCTTTCGAGAGCCATGCCCGGGGTTATGTGGCAAATGGGAGTTTTTAATATCCGGTTGTACAGAATTTGACACCAATTTCAAATTAAAATACCCAACCGCGTGTGTAACCATGACGGTCTCTTTTCGAGTGGGTCAAGAAGAGAACTCGGTGGGGTTATGTTTGAACGTGAGTAGTTGAGGATCACTTTTTGATCATTACTAGTTTGCGACCGTTTGCCTAGCTTCTCATCTTATTCTTGTACTCGTAAGTTAGCCACCATACATTGCTTAGTGGCTTGCTGCAACCTCACCACTTATCCATTCCATTCCCATTAAGCTTTGCTGGTCTTGATACCCATGGTAATGGGATTGCTGAGTCCTCGTGGCTCACAGGTTACTACAACAACAGTTGCAGGTACAGGTAATGGGATGCTCTGACGCGAGTGTGATGCTTGATTGCTTTTGGAGTTCTTCTTCTTCGATCAAGGGAAATAGGTTCCGGGTCGGGGAGCCTGGGCTAGCAGGGTGGATGTCGTTCTTCTTTTTCATTTGATTTCATCCATAGTTAGATCCTGCTCCTCTGTATGGTGATTGCTATGTATTGATGAACTGTTGTATTCATGTTGTAGCTTGTGGCGAGTGTAAGCCTCTATCTTGTATTCTCATCTATTCAGTACATGGTATGTTGTAATGATATCCACCTTGCTATGCGCTCGAAATGCGGTCGTACCCCAATCATGAGTTCATCATGTGATTGGGATAGAATCACATCTTGGGCGCTACAACATTGCACAAAGAGCAGAGAATGTAGCACAGCACGACAGAGATTACACACGCAGTTTTACCCAGGTTCGGGCCACCGTGAGGCATAAAATCCTACTCCTACCTTGGTGTATTGATGAGTGGATCATGGTGGAGACGCGACGCTCTAACCCGGCAGGATTGCCTCGGGGTGACAGCAACTATGCGCGTATGAGTCTACAAGGGTCCGAATCCTTTCTATGGTTGCCATGGCCCTCCTTTTATAGATCAAGGGGTCACCACAATGGAAAATTAGTCATTGTATACTGATTAGATAGCAAACAGTGCTATCATACCTAACTCCGCAGACAAGGCTGAGCGCATTAAATGCGCAGCTTAGTGTCCCTTCGAGGCGTGCCCGGCAAGCATTGCTGGGCTGGTTGGCCACCTTTTTGTCTATCTGTTTGACACGTCTCTGGATGAGTGTCATTGGGCGGTGATTTCCTTCGGAAGTGGCTGCCATGTGTCAAGAAATAGCCACCTAGTCACTTTGGGGCTTGACACCGCACCAATTGATGACTTGCATTGCTGCAAGGCAGAGCGGTGGGGCCTTGGTGGGGGGGGGGGGTCCACCCTTGGCGTCCCCGACAAGCTTGCTGAGGTAGTCTTGAGACTTGTCTTTGGAGCAACCTCGACCTTGCCAGGCTCGCCTGCCTGGTAAGGGAGGCTTTCCCTTAGTGGTGTCTTGCTTCCCATGGCTTGACTTGGTCTTCTTAATCCGCCCTCTGATTTCTCAAAGAGCTATCTCTTCAACTTGATATCATCTTGGATGTTGCAAACTTGCTCTTTTAGGCCTGTGCAAGGTCTAGGCAACAGACCTAGGGTTTGTTGCACCGACACCAGTCATGCACCCTCTTTTTATCTTTCTCTCACACACACATAACTCACCCCTCTGAACCACTCGACCGTCATCTCTAACACACAAATTAGGCGATGTCCCTCTAGCTAGCATCTCTATCTCCCTATCTATCTGAAGTTTCTCCGTCAACCTTCCTTCTCGGATGCATTCCTGCTTCGTATCATGCACACTATATCTATCTCTCTATACATGCATCTATAGGTCGATCTCTTTTGCACAATCATTCTGTCTCGCTCTCTCTCCTCGCCATAGATGCATGCTCTAGCCCACGCCACTATCTCTTAAAGACAAAAACACATGCTCAATTATCGGTCTTTCTTGCCTCCACTCTCACATGCATGCATATTGTCATACTGATCTGTCTCTCCCATGCCGTTGATCTTATGACTTATGTCTTCTTTCTTTTATCTAGATCATGCGCGCGCCACACACACACATCCCACGTATACATGTATACCTCTCACACATGAACGTTCGAGATCTCCTATGTCTCAATACATAGTTAATTACCCTTAGCCCTCACCCCACACCGAATCGTTTTCAAACACACACTCACACTTAACAATCTCTTTCTAGCTACCCCTCTATCACTCCTTCCCTATATCCCCAAAACCAATAAGACTATCCCTTCGTTTAACTCCCGCCTACATGCACCATCGATATATAGTAGTCTTCCTCAGTGTCTCTCGAACAAACACGTTATCTTGATGTCGACTCCTCTCACGCGCACACCCCCTCTCTTCCCTCTTTACAGGCCTCTTCTCTTTCGCATCCCCCTCGTTGGTGGCATGTGCCATACACACACTAGTACAACGAGGTGCTAAACAAACGGTTTTTAACCCCTTTCCGCGATGGCGTTCTGAACCATCACCAAGTGAGTGACTGTGATAGGGGGGTCCTTCCCACACGACCCAGAAATCGTCGTGGATATGCCCTCCTGGCACACACACTCGGAAAAATGAGGTCGTGTGTGATTGGCTAGCGATCAAATAAGGTTATACGTACAGTAGTGCTAAAAAGTAAAATTATTCAGGAAAAATCGTTTCGGGTCGTAAGTACATCCCACACAGTCAGTCCCCGCTAAACATTTTCGTTTGCATATACATCCCACACAGTCGCTCCAAGAAAACGTGTCCGTTCGCAGGTACATCACACACAATTTTCCCTGTTAAATCATTTGTGATAGCGTTTCCATAGCACACAATATTAAAATTTTATCATTTGCGTTATTGAATGCATCACACACGGTGCATAGAAGAAACTGTGTGGCAAAGGCTGTCCATCACACATAGTTTTTATGTGGTAAACATTTACGCGAGGTGGCCTAACGCAAACAGTTTTCAAGAGAATGTCACCTGTGATTGTTCATTGATCCAACACGGTTTATTCCTAGAAACTGTGAGCGTTGCCGCAGGTCATCTCCCATGGTATTTTTCCATAACCGTTTGCAATAGCAAAAGCCAATTAGAAGGCTAATTCACCATTAGCAGGCTAATTGCCCTATTGTTAATAATCCATTTACTAATCTAATTGACATTCATGTTAAGCACATAATATATTTTATTTCCATATTAAGGAAGCATGATTTCACAATTGAAATACATTAGAGTACAACATGGTACTGTTTTAGCACTCAGCTACCCCATTACACAACTGCACCATCACCAAGTTTCACATGCAACATCTATAACCTTTCCAAATTAGCATCATAGACAGTACATAGACAGATGCATCTCATCTGGAAAACTACTGAAGCGGAAGGCGAATATAGAGCCTTCATTCATCTTGAAGGTCTTTGCAACTTTAGTCCAGTGCCTGTGGATGATTGACCGTCCATCCTTCGTCCTCTTCAGGAACACTTCAATATTGAACTGTGGGTGTTGTATGAAAACCTTCCTCGCCTCCTGACCATAGAGGTGGTTTGAGAGGTAATCATCAGTGAACTGCTTTGGAAAGGCCTGAAAATAAGGATGTGCATAAATATCTTCTCTATATTGGAAATGGGGCAAAGGAATAAAAAAAGGCAAGGTATAATAGTTAGTGCCATCTGTTAGTGAACTGATGTCTTCTTCATTGTGCAGAAAAAGATCTTGTTGTTTTTTGTCGCTAATTTCTTTATCCTAACAATCTTTCTAAGTTTCTTCACTTGATTGATATTCATGGACAACTCATTTCCCCATATGCAAAAAGGGTCGAATAGTGGGTCAAAACATCTGACAACAGGACCTACATGCGCAAGAACAAATTGTTAAAAACCTAAATATTAGAATGGTTCCTGCAATTGCACAATAATGTGCTATTAGACAATGGACCATGCACGCGCTAACCTCGATCGTAAACCTCAGTGCTTCCCATTGTTTCCCTGCAACACAAATAAGGTAGTTAGTCATCAGGTTAAGTAAGGGTTCGCATGCTATCAGTAAAATATGTTGATGAAAAATAAGCACATTGCAGATTCATCAGATTAATTCAAGCCACATGGCAAACCAATTTATCCAAACTAAGCATGATTGAGAACTAGGAAATATAGCACTTGTATATGCTTCTCATGTATTAAGTGCAGCCAAATTCAATTTATTCCTCACATGCACAACAATACAAAATTCTACCCACGATAATTGGACATTGCATTGCAAAATTGAACCAAGCAGTTAACTAAACACCACAACAAATGAGCCAAACATTAACTGAGCACCACATTGCACAATATAACATACTCCTATTAGAAGATCAGATAGTTAAACAAACCAAGCATGCTTAACAACTTGGAAATATAGCAATTGTACTTGTTTCTCATGTATTTACTATAGACAAATTCAATTTATTCCTCACATGGTATACAATAACAGAATGCACCCACAACAATTGAACATCGATTGCAGATTTGAACCAAATAGTTAACTAAACACCACAGCAAACGAACCAAACATTAACTGAGCACCACACTCCACAATATAACATACTCCTAATAGAAGATCAGACAATTAAGCAAACCAAGCATGCTTAGTAACTTGGAAATATAGCAATTGTATTTGTTTCTCATGTATTTAGCACATCAAAATTCTATTTACTTCTCGCATGGTATACAATAACAGAATGCACCCACAACTAATAAACATCGCATTGCAGAATTGGACCAAAACAGTTAACTAAACACCACAACAAATGAACCGTACGTTAACTGCGCACCACATTGCACAATGTATAACCAAACCAAGCATGCTTTACAACTTGGAAATATAGCAATTGTATTCGTTTCTCATGTGTAAAGATAAATTTGATTTATTTCTCACATGGAAGACAATACAAAATTGCATCCTGAAGAATTGAACATCACATTTGCAGAATTGAACCAAAGAGTTAACTAAAGACGACAACTATAACCAAACAGTTAATAAGTGAGCACCACACTGCACGACATATATAAAATATACACTAGAGCGACATATTGCATGGTAAAATTAGATAGCACAATTCACTAGAATTTGTTAAGGAAAGGCTGGAATAACACACGCAACGGATAAACCAAGCTGTCTTAACCAGCGTAGCTAGCAAATGGCAAGGTCCTCCTCCAAGATCTGGGGGTCGGCATGAATGGCAGCCATCGCGACCTGATCCGCGCGTGCGGCCGCGATTTGCTTCTCCGCTGCCAAATGCTCCTTGAGCTCCTGGCTATTCTGCATGCAACATGGCTTAGGGCGGCGCTTATTTGGTGGAGGGGTTGGTGATTTGCGTGGAAGGTGTCGCACCGACGGTCGGGGCATGTGGTATGTGGAAGGAGGAGGATGGGGGTCGTGTGTGGATTACGTGACTGGATAGACGAAGCTGAGCAGCATGAAGGAGGGTCGCCGGCAAGGAGGCAGCGCTTCAAGTAAGGAGTAAAGATTTCAACTTGGAATGGAAGGCGGAAACAGGGGAAATGTGGCTTTTGGTAAGGTGGAGGGGGGAGGTAGATGTTTCCGCGGAAGCCAAATTTTTTGAATTGGTTTAGCAAAAAACTGGCGCGCAAAGTGTCATCAGACACGGTCCTTATTTAGAACTGTGTACAATATGTGAACATCACAAACGATTCAGATAGCTTAAACCGTGTGTGATGAGTTTGAATGTCAAAACTTTTGGTTCCAGTTTCCCTGGTTACAATGGTCATCCATGCCATTGCATAATTTGGGTACACAAAGGAGACTACAGCACACCCACACTTCTTAATCGAGCAAGTTCAGCAATTAAATATAGCTAGCTGGCCTAAACATTACTCTAAAAAATTAAAGACCAACACTCTTAAGTAAACAAAACAAAGAGGACTACTATGGCTGGTGCATGTTGATCCCCGTCGCTTCTCCATGTCTAGCTCGCACCCGACGGTCTCTTGGGGAAGGGGCTCCATCGCATCCATCCCACCATACTCGGCAAGCATCTCACCATCCGCGTCCGCCATCTCTTTGAAGAAGGCCACCACAAGCTGGGTGTAGGCAGCCGCGATCTGGGCTTGGACGGGCTCCAACGTTGCAAGGTATGCGCCGGAGGAACGGATGGCTTCTCGAAGCTCTTACCGATTGCCAACTCTCTTCGGCTGTGGGTTGCCGACCGTTGTCGGAGAAGCTTCGTTCAATTTTTGCGGTGACCGCCACGAGCTGGAGTGGGCGGCCTCCATCAGGGCTAAGGCCACCACTACGGAACGGACAACTGTTGTGCCGCTCTCACCAGTTGCTATCCCCGAGGCTGATGTTGCTGCCGCCACCTAAGAAGCAACAACGGCCGTTTGGGCTGCCTTGGCCGCCCGGCCGCAGATTGCAGCCGTGCTCATGCACCTTGTTAGCACGCGCATGGTGGCTGCAGCCGCGCTCTCGCCGAAGTAGGCCGCTGAAGTTGCCCTCATGACGCGGGTCCACGTCCCCATCTTTCACCGGCGACGATTGACTAGTGAAATGATATTTGGGGAGCGAGCTAGTGTGCTTGACACGCCAGCTGTGGACTGTAGCCAACACACCTTCTCGCGTAAGCCATAGGCGTACTATACACCGACGGTGCTCCAGGATATTTTGTACTGCATCTCACACGGTTGGCGATAATAAACTGTGTGGGATCTACTTGATTTTTCATCTTGATTTGAATTACATAATGGGGTCACAACGACAATGGACAGTGTTTGGATTGCTAGCCCTTTTATCTGCAGTGAACATGCAACTATATATGTGCTGTAAAAAATTCTAATTATTCAGGGTTTGTTTGGACATTTTATGCATTAAATTGGTTTTCTAGCCATTTCAGGTGCATAATTCAAAATTAAACTACATGCACATGCTCTGGTGCACCAACATGGGTTGTAAAATCATATATGTGTCCATGGGTTTATGCTTATGTCCCATGCAAGAAATGGGGATGAATTTCGAACACCACGGCACCGTGGCTCTCGGACAAATGTTGAGGTATTTGCTTTTGTAATTCTAGTAAATCCAAAAACCCGTCTAAAATTCATGAACCTTGGCCTGCTATCATGTAATGGCATCAACATGCTGGGGTAAAAAATATTGTCCCATTTGGGGCAGGTTGTGGTATAAGCTTCTCACAAACCCGAGCTTCTCACAAGAAGCCTCATGGTTCCATTAGGGAAACATGTCTCCTTTGTGGACAATGATATTCGTCGCCTCTTCTTCGTTTCATTTTCTTCCTGGTGTCAAAATAGAACAACAGAAGTGTCGTGTTAAATTTTGGGGGATCATTTGGACATTTTTATACGTTAATTGAGTTTTCTAGGCATTTATGTGCATAATTAAAAATTGAACTACATGCACATGCTCCAGTCCATAAAAACGGGTTGCAAAATATAATGTTTGTCCTTGGTTGCAAGCTTAGGTCACATGCAAGAAATGAGAATGAACTTGAAACACCTTGACACTATCGCTCGTCCGCTAACATTGAGATACATGGTTTTAAAATTCTAGTAATTTGAAAACTCGTCTGAAATTCATGAAACTTGACATGATATCATGGAACGGCATCGACATGTCATGGTAAAAATATTTTCCCATTTGGGGAAGGTGTGGGTGTAAGCTTCTTGCAAACCAGAGCTTCTCTCACAACAAGCCTGATGGTTTCGGTAGGGTACGTGCCACCTTGGGCGACGAAATGATATTTGTTGCCTCTTCTTACTTCCAAAATATTTCTTGTGTCAACATAGAACAACACGAGTGATGTGTCAATTTTTGGGATTTTTCGGGGTTCACTTGGACAATTTTATACATTAACTAAGTTTTTATGCATTCATGTGCATAATTCAAATTTGAACTATATGCACATGCTCTAATGCATATAAATTAGTTGAAAATTCAAATCTGTGTCCTTGGTTGCATGCTTAGGTCCCATGCAAGAAATGGGAATGAATGTCAAACACCCTGCCACCATCACTCGGTCGCAAACATTGAGATACCTTCTTTTAAATTCTAGTAAATCCAAAACTTGTCTAAAATTCATGAAACTTGGCATGCTATCATGCAGCGGCATCAACATGCCGTGGTAAATTTTTTTGTCCCACTTGGGGCAGGTTTGGGGATATGCTTCTCACAAACCAGAGCTTCTCACAACAAGCCTGATGGTTTCGGTAGGGAACTTCCCACCTTTGGGGACGAAACCATATCCATTGCCTCTTATTGCTTTCAAAAAAATTTCGTGTCAACATAGAACAACAAGGAGTGTTGTGTCAATTTTTTGGATTTTTCGGGGTTCCTTTGGATATTTTTATGCATTCATTAAGCTTTCAATGCATTTATGTGCTTAATTCAAATTTGAACTATACGCACATGCTATAACGCATATAAATTGGTTGAAAATTCAAATATGTGTCCTTGGTTGTATGATTAGGTCCCATGTAAGAAATGGGAATGAATGTCAAACACCCTCCACCGTCACTCGGCTGCTAACATTGAGATACCTGGTTTTTAAATTCTAGTAAATCCAAAACTTGTCTGAAATTCATGAAACTTGGCATGCTATCATGGAGCGGCATCAACATGCCGTGGTAAACTTTTTCTCCCTTTTGGGGCAGGTTTGGGTATATGCTTTTCACAAACCAGAGCTTCTCACAACAAGCCTGATGGTTTCGGTAGGGAACATCCCACCTTTGGGGATGAAACCATATCCATTGCCTCTTATTGCTTTCAGTTTTTTCTCGTGTCAACATAGAACAACAGGAGTGTTGTGTCAATTTTTGGGATTTTTCGGGGTTGGTTTGGACATTTTTATGCATTAATTGAGTTTTCAATGCATTTATGTGCATAATTCAAATTTGAACTATAGGCACATGCTCTAATGCATATAAACTGGTTGAAAATTCAAATTGTGTCTTTGGTTGCATGCTTAGGTCCCATGCAAGAGATGGGAATGAATGTCGAACACCCTGCCACTGCCACTCGGCCGCAAACATTGAGATAACTTGTTTTTAAATTCTAGTAAATCAAAAACTTGTCTAAAATTCATGAAACTTGGCATGCCATCATGCAGCAGCATCAACATGCCATGGTAAATTTTTTGGCCCATTTGGGGCAGGTTTGGGTATAAGCTTCTCACAAACCAGAGCTTCTCACAACAAGCCTGATGATTTTGGTAGGGAACGTCCATCCTTTGGAGACGAAATGATATCCATTGCCTCCCATTGCTTTCAAAAAATTTCTAGTGTCAACATAGAACAACACGAGTGTTGTGTTAAATATTGGAATTTTTCGGGGTTCATTTGGACATTTTTATGCATTAATTGAGTTTTCAATGCATTTATGTGCATAATTCAAATTTGAACTACATGCAGATGCTCTAATGCATATAAATTGGTTGAAAATTCAAATCTGTGTCCTTGGTTGCATGCTTAGGTCCAATGCAAAAATGGGAATGAATGACAAACACCCTGCCACCGTCACTCGGCCGCAAACATTGAGATACCTGGTTTTTAAATTGTAGTAAATCCAAAACTCGTCTGAAATTCATGAAACTTGGCATTCTATCATAGAGCGGCATCAAAATGTCGTGGTAATGTTTTTGTCCCATTTGGGGCAGGTTTGGGTATAAGCTTGTCACAAACTAGAGCTTCTCACAACATAGTCTGATGGTTTCGGTAGGGAACGTGCCACCTTTGGCGATGAAACGATATTTGCTGCCTCTTATTTCTTTTAAAAAAATTCTCCTGTCAACATAGAACAACAGGAGTGTTTTGTTAAATTTGGGATTTTTCGGGGTTCGTTTGGACATTTTTATGCATAAATTAGGTTTTCTATGCATTTTATGTGCATAATTCAAATTTGAACTACATGAACATGCTCCAGTGCATATAAATTGGTTGAAAAATCAAATATTTGTCCTTGGGTGCATGCTTAGGTCCCATGTAAGAAATGGGAATGAATTTCAAACACCAGGGCACTGTTGATTGCCGGCAAAACATTGAGATACTTTATTTTTAAATTCTAGCAAATCAAAAATTCGTGTGAAATTCATGAAACTTGGCATGCTATCATGGAATAGCACCCGACATGCTGTGATATTTTTCGTGTCCATTTTGAGAGAAGGCGCACTCGAATAACAACCAGCAAAGGCGTTTTGAAACAAATAGCAAACACTCTAACATCGGAAAAGTTTGTATGATTCAAATCGTGTGCGTTATGTTAACCATTCACGTGACGCGATATGTCTTGGTTTCAATGGCTATAGGAGGTGCCCTGCGGACAGCTGCTTGACTGAACGGGGGGCGCGTGAGCGTAGTTCGGTGCGCAGGCTGAATGAGAGGCATGCAAGCTGTCCTCCAATGTGCAGGCTCATCGGGGAGCATGCGAGCTGTACGCTGTGCATGGTCACTGGGAAGTGAGCCCTTTGACTTCTATGGCCCCCCGCCTTCCTCTCCATTAATGGTGCCCGAGCCGCTGCTTAATATAGGTGGACTTACTATTCTCCTCCCATTCCCCTTCCTGCCACAGACCTCCACCAACGCCATGTCGCAGAAGGATCATCTGTCACTAGTCTTCAAGTTTGGTGAAGTCGACTCTGAGCCGAAGGAGATATAAGATAAGGAGGAATGGGGCCTCATGGACATGGCCCTAAACAAGCTGACCGCGGTGGTTGCTGCCCCCCTCCCGTCCCAGCTCCTATCCCCACGCCCGCGCCAGGGACCATCCCCATAGCATCGATGGGCTGGTCGTCGAGCACTATCATAGGGCTGGAAGTTGCATGCCTCAGTGAGGTATCCACAGACCCACGCATGCTCGTGTACATGCCAGCGCCAGCGCCCATGCCCGTGCCCATGGCCGCCCCTCCACCCACCAGAGCGCCGGTCACCATGCGTTTTGCTGCACCCGCCATGCCCGTGCGCGCGCCCCCCTCATTGACACGGGACGCTGCCGTCGACCGCTATCTCTTAGTGCCGCCAGCTGCCGTCCTCCCACGCCCCTCCCGTTGAATGCGCGACGACATGATGTTTGATTTACAAGTGAAGAGCATTCTGTGCTGCCTTGAAGACATCAACAAAGGCGTCCTAGAGGACGACAATGACAACGATGGCGTGGCACGCCGCCTCCACCGCCGTCGGAAATAGTGTTTTTGGGTTTAATACTATATCTCGATCATATCTATATCTATACCTACCTCAAGGTGCGTTTCTCCAATTTTTTCATCCGTTCACCGCCGAAACATATTAGGATTTCTTTCTATCGAAGGTGATACTAAATATTTCTAGCGGGTTCGACCGCTAGAAAATAAAAAGGGCTTCCATCTAAAATTTCATCACTTGGGCTACAGGCCCATCGCTTGCGCACAACCTTTCCAAGGAAAAGGAAAAAATAATGTCGGTTACTGGTGCCCGAGCCGCTGCTTAATATAGGTGGACTTACTATTCTCCTCCCATTCCCCTTCCTGCCACAGACCTCCACCAACGCCATGTCGCAGAAGGATCATCTGTCACTAGTCTTCAAGTTTGGTGAAGTCGACTCTGAGCCGAAGGAGATATAAGATAAGGAGGAATGGGGCCTCATGGACATGGCCCTAAACAAGCTGACCGCGGTGGTTGCTGCCCCCCTCCCGTCCCAGCTCCTATCCCCGCGCCCGCGCCAGGGACCATCCCCATAGCATCGATGGGCTGGTCGTCGAGCACTATCATAGGGCTGGAAGTTGCATGCCTCAGTGAGGTATCCACAGACCCGCGCATGCTCGTGTACATGCCAGCGCCAGCGCCCATGCCCGTGCCCATGGCCGCCCCTCCACCCACCGGAGCGCCGGTCACCATGCGTTTTGCTGCACCCGCCATGCCCGTGCGCGCGCCCCCCTCATTGACACGGGACGCTGCCGTCGACCGCTATCTCTTAGTGCCGCCAGCTGCCGTCCTCCCACGCCCCTCCCGTTGAATGCGCGACGACATGATGTTTGATTTACAAGTGAAGAGCATTCTGTGCTGCCTTGAAGACATCAACAAAGGCGTCCTAGAGGACGACAATGACAACGATGGTGTGGCACGCCGCCTCCACCGCCGTCGGAAATAGTGTTTTTGGGTTTAATACTATATCTCGATCATATCTATATCTATACCTACCTCAAGGTGCGTTTCTCCAATTTTTTCATCCGTTCACCGCCGAAACATATTAGGATTTCTTTCTATCGAAGGTGATACTAAATATTTCTAGCGGGTTCGACCGCTAGAAAATAAAAAGGGCTTCCATCTAAAATTTCATCACTTGGGCTACAGGCCCATCGCTTGCGCACAACCTTTCCAAGGAAAAGGAAAAAATAATGTCGGTTACTGGTGTCGAACTCACGACCTCATGGATACGTACCATGTCACCAGGCCAACTCTGCTATCTTTGTTATATGTCTAAAATGTAGTAGGTTGTCCTCTCTATTTCTGCTCAACCCGTCTAGCCCATTTAGGCCACCACGTGCACACCAATCCCCAATCAATTTATTTTTTCGTCCGTCTATCAATTGATAAAAGATAATTTGTTTTGTTGGGATTTTTTCTATTTTTTTCATCTGTCCATCATCAAGTGATAAAAAAGACTTGTTTTTATGGGCATTTTTTGGACAGAACGGGGTGTTCATGGGCCACGCGTGGAGCACTAAAAAAATTGTTGTGCGAGAATCAAATTCACGATCTTCCCCGTTGTAGAGATAGTTGTAACCAACTAGGCTAACATATGGATATTAATTTGTCCCACCTCGCGGCTTTAATGTGATTTGTATCAATTTATATACTTTGCAAGTTACATGAAATATCGGCAAGGAACTGGTGAAAAGGAATTGCGGGTCCTCTTGGAGTCATTAAAGGAAGATGCATTTTGGCAATTAAAAGAAATAATGTGGCCTGTCTTGGTGGGGGTGTATTCAAGGAAACATCAGCAAATAAAAGGAATTGGGTGGCCTTCTTAGGAAGGAAGGATGGATTTTAAGGACATGTACATGGCAAGGATTGGACGTGTTGGTGGGGTGTATTATAAAGGAAGGATCAACAGTTAAAAGGAATTGGTGGGTGTATTAAAGGAAGGATCAGGAATTATAAAAAAGAAAGTTCACAAAAATAATAATTAAAAGGACTTCTGTGGGGATGGATTCACATGAGAGTGATTGGACATGCACATGAGTTTCTTAAAAAACGTGCATGATATGGCTAAAGGAAATGTGAAAAGAAGGATGGCAACAATGGGAGGAATCCCACGAAAACATGCACGTTCAGCTTCATTGTAATTGCAATCGTCGCAGCCCAACCCATGTAAGTGGGATAGGATGACCAGGATTAACCAAGGATGCCCAGCAAAACAAAGTTTATAACAATATAAAACACATATTCATTTTCAAAAAACAAAAATCCAAAAACATTTGTCGACACATGCACTGTGATCGATATATCTTCTCTTGAGTGCACTTGCATGTTTTCTTAAAAAGGAGTGTTCTTGCATGTTTGCATTTTTTAGGGGGGAATGCTCGTCTGGGTCATCTCCTACCTTTCTTTGCGGTGTACTCAACACCCATGGGACAACTCTTCTTTCTTTTGTTTTTGGTTTTTCTTACCTTTTGCATGTTGGTTAGTCATCCAGCATATTTAATCACTTTCACTCATAGCATGCTCCTTCCTGTTACTCCTACTACATGGATTTTCTCTCGCCTCCCTTCTCTTGCAAGGAAATAAATCACGCCTAGGGTTCCTGTCTGCCACCACAAACGCTCCTTCCCGTCGTCTGCCGCCTTCCGCAACGAAGTGCTGGAATCATGACGTGCACATACATATGAACAAGGTGTGCCTGCAACTATCATATTCTATATTTGAATCATATGTTAGTTCCAATGTGAAGGAGACATGTACTGTGTGAGGACCCAAGCTTTGAACTTTAGTCGATCGAGAGAGGAAAAACAATGCACAAGTGGCCAATTTATGGATAATATGGGGTCACAGAAGTATGAAATTCTCGAAAACTAGAAGGCCAATTTTTTTATGCGGAATTGACACTTGAGAAGAGAAGGCCCAAAAACGGATAACATACATCACAAGGAAACAATGCAGACACATCATATGTTACATTTGCAAAGATGGAACCAAGAAGAAACAAGCAGGACAAGCACATATTGCATTCTCTATACTAAGCTTCGCAAAAAAGGTAAACACCTACTTTGGGACACCTTTTGTTTCAACTTGACACAATGAAGCAGGCAAGTGGGGATACAATGGGACGCTGTGTTAAAATAGAGAACGTGGCTCTGATGAAGGGAGGTCTTGAGGCATGTCTACTGGACTAGGACATGTGATTTTCTCCTCCCGTTGCAACGCACAGGCATGTTTGCTAGTGAATATAAATTCGTAGTGTGACTGAATGAAAGATATGGTTTGAACGAACTTGCATTTCTCTCTCTTAATGTACAAACTTATCAAACGATTTTCTTTTAAAAAATGTCAATGGTTTTTAAGTACAAAACAGTCATCGTAAATGTTTTAGTTAGAACTCCCGTATTCAAACCGACAACTTCCCCAGGAAGCCAAGGGAAAATGTGCCGAGCAGGATTTGTGCAGCTCTTGATTGTTTTAGATAGAACACCCATATGCAATGTGAGAGCTATGATCTTCCCCCTTAAGCCAAGAGAAAATGCACAACACAGGATTTGGGGCATCTCTTCAACGCAAAGTTGTTTTGGATGACCTATGTGCAACACTTACAAACAATTTGGTAAGATTTGCATCTGTCATATTGGGTATGTTGCCATTTGTCAAACTGGAAAGATTGACATTTGTCAACCTTGTAGCACTATGATTTGTCAAAATATGCAGCTAAAAATCACTGGTAGTATCTAATTTTTGCAAATAAAATTCAGTAATTAAGCATAGATTTCATTCGTAGATTAAGCAGTCGCTCTTTATACAAACAGTTCAACTCGATAGCTAAACCTACCAAAATTTTCCCCCATTGTTGCCAACCACGTACTGAAATAACTAGTTCTATTTTATATACTAGCTAATTTTAAGTACGTTGTACAGTTCCACCACGTCTATAGTAAGATGAACTGAACAAAATAGCACCTAAATACTACTACTACGTAGGCGCTTTGTACTACTTCCGGCAGCCTCTCCTCTGCCAAGCGTGCTCAGTGAGGCAAAGGAGGAGGAGCCTACCGACAAGCTGGAAAACTGCAATACGGTGCCTGCCGCTGCTGCAACTTCAGCAATGCTCACCTCAAACGCCCTCTACCGCTCCAGACGATCCCTCTCGGAGCGGGGGTTCTCCTCATAGATCTCCTGATCCTTGCCTATGAGGTGGCGTGTGCCGCGGCCACGGCGGTGGTAAGGCTCTTTGCATTCTCGATGAGGCGCTCCTCCTCCTCCCGCAGGAATTCAGTGTAGCGTGCAAGGTTGCTGACGCACGTGCGGGCATCCACCTCTGCCTCCCGCCCCTGGGTGCCGGTGGCAGAGTGGGTGATGACCTCGATGGTTGACGGTGGGCTGCCAGCCACGGCGGCCGACTATGGGATGGCGGCCACGACCACCACCTCCCGCCTTCGGGCTGCGGTGGCGGAGCGGGTGATGGCCATGGTGGCCAGCAGTGGGGTGGTAGCCACGACGACCACCTCCCGCCTTTGGGCCACCGCGGGCATCCACCTCCGCCTCCCGCCTTAGGGCGGCGGTGGCGAAGCCGGTGCTGACCCCGGTGGTCGACTGTGGGCTAGAGGCCGCGGCGGCCGATGATGGGGTGGCGGCCATGACCACCACCTCCCGCCTTCAGGCCATGGTGGCGGAGTGGGTGATGGCCATGGTGGCGGAGTGGGTGATGGACACGGTGGCCGGCAATGGGGTGGCGGCAAGGACGACCACCTCCCACCATTAGCCCGCGGTGGCGGAGCAGGTGATGGCCCTGGCTTTCGACGGTGGTGTGGCGGCAATGGTGGCCGACAACAGCTGCTGACGGGCAGCGGTGATGGAGCATGTGGTGGGTGTTCCACGCACACCCAACAAGAACACCACGCGCACTACACTACATTGGGGACCGCACCACTGCCACGGTGTAGCGTCCCAGCTGGAGCTGTATGCAAATGACAGCGTAGTGGCTGAGCGACAATGACGGACCGGTGCCATTGGCAGAAGCATACGAGATAAGCTACAGAGAGGAGGTGAATATGTGACGCAGGACTCGCCGGCCACGTGGGTTTATATAGCAGGCCAGTAAACATTGGGATTTTGGGGGATTTCACTGAGTCGGGCAGGAAGCTTGCATGGGAGCCTGCGAGGTTGCGTGGGAACGGGCTCATCGATGATTCATTGGCGCCACCGTTTGGCCAAAAGAATGCCCCCACGCGATGCGCAAGCTTGTGCTGTAACTGTCTGCGGCAGCGGGGTGACAAGAGTGCGAGAGGAGGACGAAAGGCCACGTACACATACGGTTAATAAAAAAACATTTACAATTTAATTACCTACTATACCCCCGTCCTGGTTTACAAGTAGTATTTAACTAATAAAATACGAATGCATGTCGCAAAATATTATATAGTTGGATTCATATTTGAGCATAGATTCCAATTATATAATCTTTATAACATGCACTAACATTTGTTAGTTAAATTTGAGGGCAAAGTATGTCATATATTATAAAGGGGACTATAGACCAAGACGGAGGTAGTACCACAGGGCCGCTCTCTATGCAGTGACACAACTGTCAGCCGGCTTGTAGGCGACCATTTCCTGTGTTTTCGACTGCTCTATGTGTGTGGTTGCTTGCGGTTGAGGCGGCTGCAGCACGCTCTGCTCGCATCTCACCGCACACACTCTGCTCTCGCTTCCCTCCGGGTGCTCTGCCCTCGTCCCTCCATGCACACTACCAATGTTTGTGTTCAGCGCACGATCATGCATGTTCGTGTGCATGCGGTTGCGCTGGGCGCGACGCTACAATGCAGTTACCCGCTGCAAAAACTGCCATGCGGGCGCGCCGAGAATGCAGGCCGCCGGGCCCCCATTTATTCATGTGGCAATTTACCTTCATCTCTCGCGTCACACGACACAATAAGCACACCCACAATGACACATGGCGCTCCCAGTGGCTCCAATGGCACTCCCAGTGGCCGACGATGACAACGGCGGGCAGTTCACCACGCATCACGTGGTGGACACCCACGTGAGGGGGAAGGCGCTCTCGATGGTGTACATGAATGACCCGGTGTCGGTGGAGATCTCCATCCAAACTATGGAGCAATTCCTTGCCAATGAAATGTACCAAGTGGTCGGCTTCGACCTCAAGTACACCATCGGTCATGCCGGGCACGATCAGAAAGTTGTCGTCACCCAGTTGTGCGTGTGACATGATGTCCTCCTCTACCACAACCACCTGGCCACAAGGCCTTTCGAGCATTTCTCCAGGTTTATCAACAGCTCTAACTACAGTTTCTCTACATTGGACACCACCAACGATCTAAAAGCGCTCAAGGTTTCGGGCTTGAAATGCGGGAATCTTGTCAACATCCAGGACCACTACAAGGTCTGGGGCAGCGACAACAACAAACTGAACTCCTTGGTTGACCTCGCCTCGGCCATTATCGACCCCTACTACATGAAGATGAAGGATGAGAGCAAGAAGGACAAGAACGCCTGGCACAATATTTGGCATGAGAGACTAGATGAACAACACGTCAAGTACGTGGCCAAGGACATGCACACAAGCTATGAGATGGACAGGCGGATCATTGACACGAGGAAGTGTCTTCTTCCTTCCCCAGACGAGGGATCGAGCCATAGAGTAGTGGCGGGAGTCTCACAAGAAGTAGATGACTAGATGATCGTTTATCCTACTTTAGGGTGCATTCAATTGTTTATTGAGGTGTGTGCGAATGATCTGTATAGTCACTTATGTAATTGCATGTTTATTTCAGTTATATATATATATATATGTATATATATACATACATTTTATTCTTCTATAGACATAGCAAATCACACAGCTTATTAGCAACAATCGTCTGTGTTATTATTGGTCTTCGCACACATTTCTGATTTTGGACCTGTTTGGCTCGTATCACACACATCTTGTTCAGTTGAACCATTTCCATTGTGTTGCCTAATCACACACAATTCATCCTAGTAAACTATATGCCGTATATCGCACACACCCCCATTTGGCTGCCATTTCTGTTGTTCGACATCATCGCAAACAGTTCTTCTGCATTAACCATTTGCCACTCATGCAATGGAGGAAAGCTTCTACATTCGTGGGGACGTGGCATTGACCATTGGGCGGCAACAAGCGGTCATCCAAGTGCGTGATAAAGGATGCAAATAAGGATCCTACAGCAGCAACGACCAGCTTCCCTACCGATAGCTCATCTAACAGAACTCCCAAGGTAACTGTGTTGAGGTTGGAGTAGTCATGAGATGGGTGACCGGATGGGATGTGGACTCTGTGTTGAGGCTGCAGTAGCCAAGGAGGACTGGAGCAGCGATGGCCTTGACCCCGGCGGGAGTGGCCTTCGGCCAACTTTGGGCACACGGCCACAGTGCCGTAGGAGAGGGATGGAGATCTGGGGTGGTTTGTGGTGCTCCGTGGAGTGCTCTGGTGGCGGCAGAACATGAGGGAGGGCTTGGCTTGAGCAAAATTTGCCCGGTGGGAGCGGCTGCTATCACTGCAAAAAAATACACTTCCATGATGATATGTGTTTGTCACAGTAGGTCGCATTTTTTGTCATGCATGTACATCCATGACGATTTTATGACAGAATCAAGATAGTCATACCTGTGCTGTCGTAGAAGTGTTCCATGGCATTACCAAAATTATCATCATGGAAGTGTCCACTTCCATGACAATAAATCGCGCGTCACAGAAGTGCTTTCGTCAAGGGTGAGCCACACGTGGCATCCACCGTAACGGAACGCCGTTAAGCTATCGGGTTGGGTTTTGGATCCGATAACCCGTTAACAGCCCCGACCAATGGGGATTTTCCACGTGTAAAATCATCATTGGCTGGAGGAAACACATGTCGGCTCACCGTAGGGACAGATGTCATCCACTCATTGGACAGAAGGCGCCTATGATACGTCGACACATGGCACGGCCCATCAAGTTTAAATGGGCCGGCCCAACTAAAGGCCCACAAGATTTTGTGGACCATAATGGGCTGGCCCAGCTAAAGGCCCACAAGTTTTGCGGACCATAATGGGCTGGCCCAGCCAAAGGCCTACAAGATTTCGCGGGCCATAATAGGCCGGCCCAGGTAAAGGCCCACAAGATTTTTGTGTGCCATAATGGGCTGGCCCAGGTAAAGGCCCACAAAATTCTTGTAGATCATAATGGGCCGGCCCAGCGAAAGGCCCACGAGATTTCACCGACATTAATGGGCCGGCCCAGCTGTAGGCCCACAAGATTTTGAGGACCCTAGTAGGCCGGCCCAGTAACTGGCTGCCATGTTTTGGGCCAAATGCCGGCCCATATTTGATCCGGTCCATTAATGGCCTCCCATGTTCCGGGCCTAATAATGGCCCATATAAGATCCGGCCTGTTAAATGCCTCCCACTTTATGGGCCAAATCACGGCCCAGATCAGGTCCGGCCCTTTAAGAGGCTTTGGGCTCAATTATGGCCCATATCAGATTCGACCCGTTAACTAGATGCTATGCTTTTGGGCCCACATGCTAAAGGCCCATTTAGTAATTCAGCCTGATATTAGTTTTGGCCTGTTAAGGGCCCATTTAACATTTCGACCCTATATTAATTTCGGCCGGTTAAAAGCCCGTCATATAGTTGGGCCTAACTATGGCCCGGTTTGCATCCGGCCTGCTCGCAGCCGATGTCTGATTGGGCCAAACAAGGACCGAGACAACTTTGGTCTGTTAAAAGCCCGTGAATTGATTCGCACAATCATGGGCCGGGGTCCATTTCGGGCTGCTGCCGGCCCGTGAGCTATTCGACACGTTTCAGGCCCAACCTACTTCTCAGCCTCCTAAAAGCCCGTTGAGTTTTCTTGCAAAAAGAGGGCCGGGGGTTACTCGGCCTATTAAAGGCCCAAATCTACTAGTGGGCCAGTTTGACGGGGCCCATGATGTGGATCATACATCGTGATTGCATGACGGCCCAATTATATACCGTAATTTTATGGTTTGGCCGGTTTACTGCGAAGACAACATATATATATAGTAAAATAACTGCAGCATCGTGAATAAGAAAAAACCTAGACTATACAATAAAGAAATTACGGCATATTACATCCACAGGGCATCAAAGTTCGCCGCTATGATAGTAAAGCACAAGCAGACAGCAGATTACATACACTAGGCATCAAAGATCGCCAGGAGTGCAAATAACACGCCGACAAAATAATATACAAAACCGACAACACTTCAATAGAGTTCAAGAAAGGTTAGCCCTGCTGGGGAGCTGCAGCGCAAGCAGCTGAGCAAGATGATGAGACTGCGCTTGTTCAACACTTATATCTTCCTCACTCTGAAAGATGAACAAGCAGACAGATGGCAGGTTTTGCACATAAAAGTATCAGTGCTGACAATTCATCACATTTCTTACTAACGAATAAAGTGACACAGTTTAAAATTGCATTAACACAATATGGTATTATTCAGGTCAAGACATGGCAGGAAATGACATTGTGAAGGAGTTGGCAGCTTCACGACACCACTGGATTACAGATCAAGAACTCATAAGTATCAACGGTTAGTGTGCTGTCAATTTATCCCATTTCAGATTGGCAAATAAAGAGACGGTTTAAATAATAGTAGAATGATATGACATTGTTCATAGATAAGACATTGCAGAATATGACATTGTGCTGTAGTCGGTAGGTTCACCACACCACTGGATTATGGATGAAGAACATAAGCATACATGCAGTGCAAAAGAAGATCACTTGCTCTGTATAGTTTAATTTACATGGTATGAAGAAGGAACTTGGTTGTACAACTGAAAACTTAAATTGAGAAGGACAAACTTTTGTTTATGAACTACATAATAAACTTTAAACATGCAATTTGATGCAAACACCAAAAATAAACAGCTGTTGCAGTCATGGCTAACCAAATATACACAACAAAGTTTGAAGGCTTGAGAAGGATAAACTTACATTACTAGTGAAGACAGGCTCTATAAATCCCTTGTCCATGCTGATTGGGGGGCAATTCAAGAATTTTAGCACAAAATCTTCTTCATAAGCATTGCCTTTATTCTATATTTTGTTAAGAGTAAATATAGATGTCATAATATACGAAAAAATGGAGAATATTTAAGATAACATGAAGAGTGATGCTACATAACCAAGTATCTATAAATGTATGTGTAGCTATACAGGCAAAAGGCACAGTCAAGAGCAATGCACAGCTAAACTTCTTCAGTACCAACCTTATGGTAAGAGTAAATATAGATCTGATGTGTAGAAAATGGAGGGCAAATGAAAATAAGTTGCAGAGTGATGGTACGTGAACAACTACCTGTCAATATAAGTACACTGATAAAGGACAGCATGTACTTACAAGAACAAAGCAGAGCTAAAAAAATTCATTGGCATTGGATATATTCTACACTAATGTAACCATTCATATAGATAAGATAATTTGGAGCGAACAATTGATAAGCAAGCTATCATGCATACTGCTGTCACATAATGAACCAGGTATGTATGCAAGTACAGTGGTACAGGACAATAGGTACTAACATGAGCAAAGCAGCGGGCAGCATATTTGTGATATCATGTCGTTCTTCTCAAACCGGAATTCTTCTTCGAGCAGATTTCCTGCAAAAAAGATCCATAAGGCACATGCGGAAAAGTAGAAGTTCAAATTGTCATGTGATTTCATAGATAGTACCTCATCCTGGGAATGAGACCAGTGCATAACATGGTTTTTCCATTCAATGTCTTCTAAATTTAGCACAGGAGCCTTCACCAGAAATTCGTTTATAGACTTGCCATCAAAGTGTGATTTCCTCAGGTAACACCGATACTGCTGCAATGCTTCCTTGAAAAGCACAAGCAAGCTTTGCTCGTCATGACTATCCAGATTGACCCTTGCCTAGTTACAACAATGTAATGTAAATCATTGATTTGTTCGATCAGCAGAAAACAGGAAAATAATAACCATGAATAATAGCACTTACACGTAAGTTGGACATGAAGATGTGAAAATGGTGTTTGTCTTCACTATAATCTTCCCATGATGGGAATATATGCACGTAGTCCCTAACAACATTGAAAGCATTGTCTTTTAAACTGGGAATAATTGGAATGGGGTTCGAATCTGCAGGAATTGGCTGTCTCTGTAGTTGGGATAGGTCTTCGGCCGGTGGACTTGCTGTACTTTTTGCCGGAGTGGGATTTTTCTGTGGTACGGCTGGTGCTATGGCAAATGAAATCGGTGTACCTTTTGCTGGAGTGCAGGTCCTGTGTGGTGGGGCTAGTGGTGTGGCCAGTGAAGTATGGGTACAGTCTGCTAGAGTCGGTCCTATGTTTGGTGTCACTGGTTATACAACCAATATAAGTGGGGCGCTGTCTGATTTCTCCGGCACCACCACGTTTTTCAACGACTTTGCTGGTGCTCCTTCAGGTTCAGCAATCACCCTCTTCCTTTTTGATGTCTGATGCACAAGAACGACATTTGAGTGGAAAAACATGGTATGATGACAGATGGAATATGTATTGATAATGGATGGGCATGGCATCTCGAGTTATATGATGAGTAAACTAAGCAGATGGCGGTGCAACAAAGTAGAAGAAAAGCAAGACAACATATGCAAGATACGTGCAATCAATGAAACCTCGCCAAATTAGAACAGGCACCTTGATGGGTGAACAGGACATGCCATCTGCCTTTGACTCCTCGAGGTTAGAATAGTCATTAGGATGATATTCTGAACAAGAATCAACAGGTGGGAAGCGTACGGGTTTCATTGCTTCCAGAATGGCACTCAATGCCTTGGTGCCAATTTTGTAAGTCATTGCAGTGTTCCACAATATTCTTCTGATGCGCGGATTATGATATTCCCTGTAATTGTGTATTATATCTGAGAACCATGAAAACATAAATAGTTGTGAGATTATCTTTGTAATGCAGATGATATTCTAATATAGGGGCGCCCCTGTAAACACTTATGTGCTATCACTGGATTCTGATGAGAGAGCTCATGTTTGCTGTAATATGGTGCGTGCATTTATATAATCTGGAACAAGTACACAAAAAATAGGCTCCAGAAGTAAGGATAGCTGGTAGATGATAGGTTCATAATATACTGTATAGAGAGTTTATTGCCAAACCATGATAACAAGAGCACGCAGCAACTAGGCAGATCATAGTGTACATAAGAGGGGTACACCATAACCACGATATATAAATCGGGAAAGTGGAACTGGCTTGAAAATAAGGTGTTGTATTGCCGCTAGTAATTGAAAGCCTATCGATCACGTACAGGCCAGCTCTATCAAACATGGTAAAGAAGAGCAAGCAGATTTTGGATAATAAAATGTTGGTTGCGCAGTGCCCACACATGATGAACCAGAGCGCATTAAGAATGCAACTCCCAGCTGTCTCTCGACCATTTCAGGCGGTTGGATGAAGATCCTACGTCTCCTAACCCTTCTTCTTCCTCGTCTTTGATTCTTCCCATACAGAACACCGCACGGGCCGCCGACCGGACCACCGGCCCCCACCGCCTGTGTTCCTCCGCCACCCCCACCCCCACCCGCGTCGAGTTTTCTTCGTTCGGCGAGGCCCCACAACCACCCGAGCCCCTTGGATCGCACTGGCAAACTCCGGCGAGCTCTGAAAAATCGGCTGACCCAATTTTGAAATTTAGTCTACTGTGATTTAACTAGTGTGGAATATAAAAGGGGAAAACCATAAGCATTGGGAGTATAGTGTTGAGCATGCCATGGCAGATCTGAAGGTGCAAAGCGAACAAAGGCAACATCGCAACCAAGACAAGAAATCAGAGTAAAGCAGTGGCGATGTATTTTCTTGCTGCGATAAATAAGTTGAGCAGATATGAAAGAGTACCGCCTCTGGTGCGGCGCCGTGTACGCATCTGCTGAGAATTTGACGGTGCTGCGGTGGCGATGGTTGTCGGCGGCGTGGAAGCAGATCTAGGAGGGTAGACGGTGGCGGCGGGGCACGGTGGATGAGACGGTCATAGGAGCGGCGCTGGCAAGGTGGACGACGGCGGGGATGAAGCGAGAGGACGGGATGCAAGGATCCCGGTCCAAAGGCGTGGATGAGAGAGGTCGATCTCTTGTAATGGATGGCGGCGTCGGGGTATCAGCTCCGGCATGGTGGAGGAGGACGGTGGTGGATGGGGTGGCGGACGGCGGCGGACGGGGGAGGGTGGGGTGGAGAGGGTGTTTTGGCGCCCATGGAGTATGAATGGGGAAAAGGGAGGTAGAGAGGAAGGGGGGAACCATGTATCTAGGGTGCGCTTGTCTCAAATGCGAGGAAATTTACAAACTTAGCCCCCGTTTCAAATTTCTACTACATCACTGCAACATTAGTCGGTCCGAATATTTGCCGACGAGAGTTTGTTTTCAACGCCCACCGTGTATGAATATGAATCGGGGAGGGAGTCGATTTCGGCCGAGGGCACACTGTGTTTTGGCGCCCACCGTGTATGAATCCGGGTGAGAGGCGGTTACGTCACGTTTGGGTGAAATTACAAACCTACCCCTATCGAAACCTATAGAAATCCAGCAGCTAGGCTTTGCGTGGCAGGGATAGGCAGTAGTGATTTCCATCTCGTAGATTTTGGTTTCGGGCGGTTACTGCGACTTTCCCCGCTTCATTCAAATTTTGCACAGTTCACGTTTACCCTGCCAACTCAATTCGAATCCCGTTTGTATTCAACTATTTTTTTCGGGCGGGATCCATTTTCAATTGGAATTACATTCTATGTACATCAATTTTTTATATATACTTTCAAAAGCACAACACCATTTATACATAAATATGGTTTACAAATGGCATGATCTCAGATTCATAAGGTTGTATCCATCAATTTGGATTTTCAAATATTTGAAACCACTTTATGTTGAAATCCAATGTATGCATTCCTCGCTAACTGTCTCCAATTAATGTGTGTTTCATGCGTGTTTTTTTAACTTCTCAAACATGTATAATGTGTTTCACACACGCAATATATAGTGTAATCCCGTTTAGACATTAATTGCATATAAACCATGCATTGTTTGTAATTGAAGAATCTATGGATCACCAATATTGATAAACTATATAACATTACACGTGTGCCCAAATTCAAATGAATATGCATGTTTGATACACCAATTTGCGTTATGATATTATCGATGTTGTGATCTCCAGTTTAAATATTTGAATCCCCTTTAATCCAGATATTCGTCTCATATAGCTATCACTCATGCTTATATAGGACTATCTCTCTGGACCTATACGCATTCATCATCTCTCAGGTATCTCTCATGCTACCTGTATGTCAACAATGATCTTTTATCTTCATAACACACTGACGGTACTCTCTCCCTCGACCTTCATCACTCTATCTCTCTCTAAGTATATCTCGCTCCCTGCTATGTGCCTCTAACTATGATTCTCCATGTGGAATCTCTTTCTCTCACATAAAGACAAAACTTTGTCTCCCGGGGTCTCATTTCTCCCTACTATTCCCATGTGTGCCACTCGCACACCCCTCATACAGAGATGTCTTTCGCTCCTTAGATATGAGAACCTACGACTCTTCCTCTTCAATATGTCTTTCTCACACACAAACACAAACTCTGTCTCCCAGGGTCTCATATTTCTCCATTATTCTCTTGTATGTCGCTCACACACACCCTCTCTCCCTAGAGATATCTTGCGTTCCCTCATATGTCTCTCTAGCTATCACTCTCGTTGTGAAATATCTTTCTCTTTCGCAGACACAAAACTCCGTCTCTCTGGATCTCATTTCTCTCTGATATCTGTTTGTATGTGACTCACATGCACCCTCTCTCTATCTCTCTCACACCCACACACATAACCCAGCCTTCTGATCCACTCGACTCCTATCTCTAACGCACACTAGCTAGCATCTTTATATTTCTATTTATCTGTTTCTCCATCAACCTTCTTTCTCGCCCTCACTCTTGATTCCTATCACGCACACTACATATGTTTCTCTCTACATGCAGTCAAGTGCCCTCTCACACACATATATAACTTCACCCTTTGAACCACCCAACGGTCATCTCCAACACCCAAACTAATAGATATCCCTCTAGCTAGCATCTCATCTCTATATCTATCTGTAGTTTCTCCGTCAACATTTCTTTCTCGCACAGAGTCTTGCTTCCTATCACCCACACTATATATGTCTCTCCATACATATGCATTTATAGGTTGATCTCTTTTGCACAATCTTTGCACCTCACCCCCTCTGCTTGCCATAGATGCATGCTCTAGCCCACGCCACTATCTCTTAAAGACAAAAACACATGCTCAATTGTCGGGCCTTCTTCCCTACATTCTCACATGCATGCATATTGTCATATCGATCCGTCTCTCCCATGTCGTTGATCTTATGACTTATGTCTTCTTTCTTTTAACTCAATCATGCGTGCGCGCACACATACACATCCCACGTATACATGTATACCTATCACACATACACGTTCAAGGTCTCTATGTCTCCATATGTAGTTAATTACCCTCAATCCTAACGCCACATCGAATCGTTCTCCTCTTCTGTGCACATAACTTCCGCCTGGATGGGTAAAACACACACTCACACTTAACAATCTCCTTCTAGCTACCAACCCCCCCCCCCGGCGCCTCTCACTCTTCCCCTATATCCCCGAAACCAATAAGACCATCCCTTTCTTTAATTCCCGCCTACATGCACCATCGATATATAGTAGTCTTCCTCGGTGTCTCTCGAACAAACACGTTCTCTTGATGTCGACTCCTCTCACGCGCACGCACCTTCTCTTCCCTCTCTACGGGCATTTTCTCTCTCGCACCCCATC
>NC_041391.1:349231024-349355889 GCF_002162155.2 Triticum dicoccoides
CGCACCCCCCACACACACTTAGACTCCATCTCTCTCTCTCTCTCTCACACACACACACACACACAAACTAAGACTCCATCTCTCTCCTCTCTCTCTCTCTCTCACACACACACACACACACCACACACACACTAAGACTCCATCTCACACACACATGCTCTAGGCGGAGCATTTGTTCCTACCACCCTTCATCCAACCTTACCCGTATGATAAACAATCACCTTTATTTACTTGCATAACATGGACAAATTCCACTTTACTTTAGTAGTCAACAAACTTATCATCTGTACCCTTATAAAAAAATGAGTTGGCGATGATGGTGTGCCTGCCATCTTGTAATACAAACCGTATGATCTATATCTGACGGATAGAAAGCAAACTATGATAATTTTACAAAACATACCCGCACCTCTCTCCACATCATTATCTCCCGCAACCTCATTGATCAGCAATTAAAAAAGGAATAAGTCTATGGAACAATCTAGCATGCATGGTGGCCGCTGCCGCCTGCCGGCGCCGTCCATCCCCATGCCTCCGCCCATTCTGACCACCAGTCACCACCACGCTCCACTCCTCCTCGCCTTATCTCTCATCTTTCATTTTTTCGATGACATTCTCGAGATACCAGTTTTCCGATAAAATTCTCGAGATATCATTAGTTTTTACACATGGTATTACTCCTGCATTGGTCAATCACAATAGGTGTTTTGTAAAAAAATGCATATTGATGTTCCATGCAATGCACGAGAATCTTGCTTGTGATTATATATCGCAAATCATGAGCAGGAAGTGACATTTTTTTGACACAACCATGTTAACATGGCCACGTAAATCACTAGCTAAAGTAAATACCATTATACTTATATCCCGATGCAAAAGGTTGAGTACATGTCCGAAGAGTAGAGTCGCACACACACACTCTATCTCTCAGAATCTCTCTCACACACACAAACCAGTTACGTGACGCCCACTTAAGCAGACACGAGTATGTTACAATTTGTGCACCCGTGGGTACGCGTGATGCTGCGCATTTATTTAAGCCGGAAGGTGAACCCAAACGATAGCTGCATTCATTCCCCTCCCGCCGCCTCTTCTCTGGTCGCCGTCGCCCGGTAGCCATGGGTCGGCCGAAGGTAACAACATATGCCATACTCCCGCCGAGGCGGCGCTTTAATATGGAAATTTTAGTGGTCATGCATGCATCTTTTTGTGCTAGCACTCCTATATAAGGGTTGACCGGTTGCTTCCCGTGGACGTGCGCGGGCGGTGGAAGAGGAAGGAGAAGGGAAGCGGGCTGTGGAGTAATGTTTTTTACCACAATTTCTTAGGAAACTGAGTGCAATAATTGAGTAGTTTTGAAAACTAGCAGTACTACACCTGAAACGGTTCAAAACCTATACTCCGTTGCCAGCGCGTGCTTCCCACGTGAAACGGTCAGCGTTGCCCTGGAGCGTCAGTGCCGCATTAATGCTCGGCCGGAGCGGAGGCGACCTCTCACTAGTGCTGGCTTTGAAGTGGCGCAACGGCCGAGAGAGCGCAGCTTCCCGGTGCACGCGACTGCTCCGCGTCGAGACTGGCCATAGGCCATGTTTGGATCCATGGGTTAGACTAGCCACAATTGTAAGTAACATACACTACTAACATACACATATCCCTAGACTATGTTACTACCTTCATAGTGGGTAGTAACAAAAGTGTGGTAACATGGAAAGCTTCATTTATTAGGTTATAGACTCATATTGCATTGGGACATGTGATGTTACAGTAACTAGCCAAGTTACTATAACTACCTCTCTCCTCATTAACTCACTGCCACATAAGCAAATTTGCTGAGTTGGACTCGATGTTACTGCTAAAGTTACTCCCACTATGGCTAGTCTTAGAGTTAGTTTGAGCTAGTTGGGGCTCAAATAGCCCGAAAGTATCCAAGCATGAGGGTTTAAATTGGAGCAAGTTGCACCGAACCCACCAAAAAAACTATCCCACCCAAGAGGTGCTAACTGGAGATAGTTCTCATTGGGACCACTGAAAAATCACTTTTCTCTCTCCATGAAGTGCATTCATTGTCAATCTAACCCTGTCACCCAAACACCTCTTTGGCTACAGTTAGTTCAGGGTTAGTCATGAGTTAGTCTAACCTCTAGCTAAGTTAGAGTATCAAATAGGACCAGTATAGGATATGCAAGTTGCTCAAAGCATACAGGCAAATTCATACGTGAAAGGATTTTTTCTTTTTGAAAACGGAACGTGAAAGGAATTTTTTTAGAATGCCCTTGGCATGTCGCTAACATGTGATGAGTTAACCGACCTCAATAGACGGCAGAAACGCCAGCCCGCCGCACTTTGATAGAGACGAGGAAGGAGAAGCGATACAGGCTGCTGGATTACTAGAAATAGGTGTCGCACGGAAGCCAAGAAATATGGTGATAGCGTGGGTTTGCCATGTACTAGTATGATGTAACTACACTGGGCTGCCGTGTTTCGTACTCTTCCAGTCCACTGTGGAGATGATTGGTTAATTTTATATCGCTGAATAATATTAAATATTATGAGTGCAGATGCTCCACCATGAGGTTCCTTGCTCCTTCTCGCCTTCTCGGTCGTCCGGAATCTATGTTCTTCCACTCTATTTTTTTACGTGAGCTTTGTTCATCCTTTTGCCAACACGTGAGACATCTAGCATCAAGGTGGACGTGTTATGCAAGGATCGTTCCATCTATATGAAGAACACGTGGGACTGGAACTACGGGACAGACATGTACCCAGGAGTGGACGTATGAACCTGAGTAATGTAGCGCAGTAAGTGAAGTAGAAAGGCACAAATGGTATGAACATGCGTGGCATATAGGGCGTGCTTGGTTGCATTCTTGTCTCAGCATAGTTGTTCCCTCTTCATGCATGCTCAACTCAACACCCCTCTTCATGCATGCTCTCTTCATGCATGTGTCGGGGAAACTGATCCGCGAACACCTATGGGGCCGGCGGACCGAGCCCCTTTCGGTTCGGCGGGGGGCGGAGATCGCACGAAGAGCGGATCGAGGCGAAGCACACGAGCAGTTTACCCAGCTTCGGAGCTCTCCGGAGAGATAATACTCCTACTGCTGCTTGTCTAATTGTATTGAGTTCTTGCTCGGGAGCGCTGAGTGCTACAGTACACACGAGCTGCTAACGAGACCGAGCGTGAGTGTTTTCTTCTTTCGAATCCCCTTCTACGTTGCGCATGGGCCTCCTTTTATATGCTAAAGGGGTCACCGACAGGTGGCAACATAGACAAGAGTAAAAATGGAAAAGGAATTGTGGTTGGTACAGCTACCTGTACAGTGTATCATACCTAACCCTGACAGCAGGGGACAAAGGCATTAAATGCCCGTCTGCATCGCCCAAATAGTGCAAAAAGGACCGTCAGGGACGCCACCGCTCGCCACGATGGCAGTCTTGTCAGCATCGCTTGCCACACGCACCGCTGGCTGCAGAGCCTCTCGCCACGCGCGCCTGGAAAGGCCCCAGGGCGACACGTTGGTAGATGTGCTGGAGCGCGGGTACAGAGTGGTAGCTTGCCGCGGCAAGCGCCTTGCCGCGGTCGTTGTCTTGTCGCGTCCGGAAGCTTGTCGCTCACCGGGCCTTGCCGGGACGCGTGGCGCGTCGCGGCAAGTTTCTTGAGATGCTTTGGTTGGCCTTCCCGGCAAGCTCCTCTTGCCGGGGCCTTGTCTCCTTGGCTTGAATACTTTGTTCTTGAATGGATCCAAAGGAACCACGGAGGACCTTGGCAGTCACCCGGCAAGCCTTGCCGCCGGGTGTTGCAACTGCCCGTGCACAAGTTCGGGATACTAGGGTACCCCTACTCTAGTACACTGACAGGAGCCCCCGGGCATAGGCCACACACGGTGCCGAGAGCTGTTGGGCCAGGCCCGAAACAGGGCACGGGCACACGCGGCCTGGGTCACGCTGAATCTTACTCCGTATCCACCGCGCCCTCCCTGAACGACACGCGTTGAATGCGGTGTCGTGGGAGAGATCATGGGTGGTTTCTTTATTCGGAAAGACGGAACGCCCGCCCCCTCCCTCCTTATAAGCAGGGGAAACAGGGGCAGTTCGCCCATCTCGCCGGTTGCTACTCCAATCTCAGAAATCTCCGCCGCTCGCCCTTTCTTCCCAAAACTGAAAGAGAGCAGCGCTTCGCCCCCCATCGCCACCGGCATCACCAATGCCGTCGATCTCCCCCACCACCTCCGCCATGGCTCCAAAAGCCGACAAGGGGAAGGTCGTGAAGTCGGCCGAGGCGCAGCGGCTCGCGGCGCTGCGGAAGGAGCGGGCAATCTCCCCCCCCCTAGCTCAGCATGAAGGAGCTGAGGGAGTACTACTACCTCTTCTGGTCGACGGAGACGCGAGCGCATCCGCGTACGAAGGTACTCCCGGCTGCCGCTTCGGAACTGGCTCCGAATGGCTATCCTTTCTTCGCGCTGTTCTTCTACTGCAGGCTCTGAATTTTTCTGCGATATCATGAACACCTACGGGTTCCGCCTCCTTGACTTCACCCCCAATGCCGTTCTGACCATGGCAGTTTTCGCACATCTCTGCGAAAACTTTGTCGGAGTCCATCCAAATGTAGCTCTTTTCCGCCACTTCTTTATGCCCCGGGTTGAGAGAGGAGAGCCTTTATCCGGCGGAATTGCCGGGATCTCGAGGGCTGGCAAGAAGGAAGCATATCTGGAGGGAGAGCTCCGCAGCAAGTGGGAGGAATGGAGAGCAGAATGGTGCTAGATTGTCGAGGAGAACCTGCAGCCATTTATCGCTCAGCGCCAAGCCCCAATAGCGCGCGGCAACGATTGGAGCAACGTGGCCCCGGAAGATGATAGGCTGAAGATTGCCGTCACCCGGATCTTACGCCTCAGGCTTGCCGGGCTCACTGTAGGCGCCGTTGGCGCAGATTTTCTTCGCCGCCGCATCGCCCCCTGCAGGAGAGGAGGAGACCCGCCTGGGAGTTCCAAAACTCAGCGGATATCATGAGGCTGCGCCCGGGCCTCAACTTCAACTTCACTGTCCTGGAACTGGACGAGATGATTCTGGAGCTATTCAAGCGCAATCCTCAGCATCCCGAATCGTTCATGTTACCGAGGGGTGTCGTTCCATTGTGCAACAACTCCTCGCTTGACCACATCCGCGCAATGATGCCGTTGTGCGATTCGCATGGAATTGTCCCGACTTGGCAAGAGCCTGCAGACGACGTCGTGCGGGATTTCTTTGACGGCTTGGTAGAAGTGCCGGTCCGCGCTGATGAACAGAAGAGCCTTACTCGTGACACCACCGATGCGGAGATGCAGCGCATCGCCACTAGGCTGGAAGAGGCGGCGACAGCAGCTGCCGCGGGCGAGTTCGGGTTCACCGTGGAGGAGGCAGAGGCAGCAGAGGCGGCAAGCCTTGTCGAGCGACAGGAGTTCGCCAGCGAGGAAGAGCTTGCCGGGCCTGAAGCTGAGTCGAGCGAGCCCGGCAAGGGAGAGCTTGTTGGGCCCGAACCTTCAGACAGCTTGCCGCAAGCGGAGCCCCCAGCTGCACCAAGAAGGCGTCTCTACAAGGCCGGGGACGTAGCGGGGCGGCAAACGAGTCAACAGCCGCCGTGCCGCGTGACATGCTCTACCGCGGCAAGCACTGTTCCCGTGGGAGCGCCTCACGCCGCTACGGCAACTGGGACGGGGTCTTCCCGGTCCACCGCTACTGCCCCTGCCAAGCGGTCAAGGGAAGCTACTCCTCCGCCTCGTCGCACCGGAGGCGAGCCAGACTTCTATCTCTCCGCGCTCAGCTCCGACGAGGAAGAAGAAGATTAATATTCTTCGCTGTACTTGTAGTTCTTCAATTCTTGCTGTTTTTGTCTTGTATCTGATTTGTTTTACTCCGAACCCGTTCCTTTTCAGGACTCTGGCCTAGAGAGTGGCGAAGAGAGCCAAGGTCCCGGTGATTGTCATCGAGGACGAACCCACCGCGACAGCAGAGGGCGTGTCCGAGACCACCTTGCCGGATCCGGCAACTATTCCCCAAAGCAGCCCCAGCGCAGCCCCCAGCGTAAGTATATGGTTTGCTTCTTGCTGACAGGCGCTCATGGGTGCTCTTTTTTTTGCTGATATCTGACTGCTGGTTTGTGCAGGAGCAGAGCAGCCTCACCAGGAGTGCCCGGAAGCCGCTGCCGAAATGCCATCTGCTTTGACTACACCGCCAAGGGAGGATTCCCCGGCAAGGGAGCGTTCTCCAGCAAGGGAGAACTCTCCGGCAAGGGACAGTTCTCCAGCAAGGGACGGCACTAGCGACCCTCCGGTGGTTGAGACCACGACTGCAGATCCTAGTACAGGTAATCCTCTTGCCTGAAAACTTCCCTTGGGTTCTTCTTCTTCTGATTTTCTTTTTGGATATTTGCTTGACTTTTCTCCTTTTTCCGTTCGTCAGATCCATCTGCCACGGAGCCAATGGAAACTGAAGGAGAAGCCAGCGCTAATGATCCCGCCGGCGAATAGGCCACCAAAGCTGCCGCCGCAGAAGCTGGCGAGGGATCCGGCGATCGCACTGACGGCCCCGAGGCCGCAGGAGCGCCAGGCGCTACGCCGACCGCTGATCCCTCCGCCACTGCTGCAGCGCCAGGCTCCGAAGAGCCCAAGCCCGGCGCCTACTTGAAGGCCGGCGATAGCATCTTCATCAAGCTCCCCTGGGCGTCCAGCTCCAGGGCGCCGGTCGAAGGAGAAATCTTGGATGGAGAGGTGCTCGCCTCCGCTGGGCTGACGTTGGTCGACGCGCCAAGCAGCAGCAGCGACAAGCCTGAGGAGGAGCGGCTGCTGCGGAAGCTGCTGTCGCTCTACCGCGCCCGACAAGCCAAGCTGGCATCCCGAGAAGCGCTTGTCGCGAAGGCAGGAGTGGACATCGAGAAGCGCGTGGAGGAGCTCCGGGGTCTCAGGCAGGAAGCTCTCCGGTCCCTGGCAGAGGAGCGGAAAGCCTTCCTCCTCGAGAAGGCTGAAGTTGAAGAGCAATAGCGGCTTGTTGCCGAGAAGCTATCTGCGTAGGAAGGTGAGTTGGCGCAGCACAAGGTCAACCTTGACAGCCACGAGGAGGAGCTTGCCGCGCGTGAGCAAACATTTGGCGGGGCTCTCAAGGAAGCAGAGGATGCTGCCGCAGCGGCCGAGGCCGCCAAGAAGGAGCTGGAGACGAAGATGGCGCAGCTGGAGGCCGATCTCAAGGCGAGCGGCGAGGAGCTTCCCGCGCTCAAGCGTGAGCGCAAGAAGGACGCCGCTGCTCATGGCGAGCTGCAGGGTCGTCTCGCTGAGAGGAGCAAGGAGCTCAGCGCTGCTAGGGACTCCAATGCATATCTTGAGTTGAAGCTGGTTACTTTGACTCAGACGCTGGACGGCGCTAGGGATCGGGAGGTGGCCTTGACGGAGAAGGTCAAGGCCGACGAGGCGCTGCTGGCGAGTGCTGCTGCCGCCCAGAATGCTTTTAGGGAGACTGTGGAGCACTGGACCGAGGGTCTCGTGAATGTTGCCGCAGCCATCGACGGGGAGCTGGCGCAGCTGGGGATGGCGGATCTCGGGTACCCCTCCGATGAGCACCTCCAACCCAGCGCCAAGCTCAGCCTGTTCTTCAAGGGCGTGGCGACGACCCTCCAGCGACTCCGGGAGAAGATCCCAAAGCAGCTGGCCGATGAGTCGCGCAAGATCTGCGCGGGAGCTCTTCAAAAGGTGCTGGTGAAGGTGGCCTTCCGCAACCCAAGCCTCAACCTCACCAACGTCCTCAGGTCCCTGCCGCCGGATGCTGATCTGGAAGCGCTCAAGGCCCTTGTCGCACCCATTGTGGCCAAGGTGAGCGGGATCAAGAGGGTTGAGGGCGATCGCGTAGATTAGGCCGCCCGTTTTCTCTTTTTCTTTGTCGCTACTGGTCATGTCATGAGAACAATCTGTTAGAGCTGCGATAAGCTATCTTGTAATATAACTCTATTTTGGGTAGAGATTGCTGTGTTATTTCCTTTACTTGATTCCTTCCTTTGTATGTTTTTACCCTACGCTTTTAGGGAACTTGTCGGCGCAGGCACCTGGGCCGCGAGCGCTGAGTGCGGGACGTCAGCAGCCTGCTGGCGGTGCCGCTTCCGACAAGAATCCTTGCCGCAACTAGTCGCAGCTCACTTACGTTGTTGAGCGGACTCGAAACAAAGTAAGGGCGCAACTAGCTACGAGTTGGTTCCTCCGCGCACAGGTTTTCCATACAAAGCACGGTCGTTCGAGGAAGATAACTTAAAAATTTAAAAACTGATTGCTCAAACTTTGGCAACTTAGCTTTTCTGTCGCTTGCTTTCCGGTAAGGCGAAACTTCCTTGAACGATGCCTGATCCACACCATTATCTTCTCCTTTCCCCCCGGCAAACTTGTGGGCGAGGGAACCTTCTTTTCCTTTTTGAGAAAAAGAAAGAAGAGAAAATAAAGATATGGAGCCTTACGACTCGTTATTGCTTACCGGGGGTAGGTGCTGCACAAAGTGTCAGATAACGCATGCAAAGTAAAAAATCATGAAATTGACAAGATGTGCGGAGCACATGAGCTTTACTTATGCACGGGGTCTGCGCCCGGCTTCGTACAAAGGATTACATGCAACATCGGCAAGACTTGTACAAAAGGTGGTTGCCAGAACAGGTTCCGGCAACCGCGCCTTACGGGTAAAACTTACGAAGATGCTCAATGTTGAAATTCTTGGCGGACTGAACGCGCCGAAGAACAAGGTCGCCTTCCTCGAGACTTCTGGCACTAAATTTGCGGCTATGGTAGCGGCGCAAAGCTTGCTGGTCTGGAGCAGCTCGTACAATGACCTGAAGACGGTCTTCCTCAAGGAGCAGTGCATCATCTTGTCGCAACTGCTCTTGCTCAAGCTCATCATAAGCGAGCACTCGAGGTGACCTGTATACGATTTCCGTGGGGAGAACTGCCTCTGCTCCATAGACTAGAGCGAAAGGTGTCTGGCCAGTGGCTCGATTTGGCGTCATCCTGATCGACCAAAGAACCACCGGCAGCTCCTCAATCCAGTTCTTTCCGCACTTGTGCAGCCTGTCAAAAGTTCTGATCTTGAGCCCGCGCAGCACTTCAGCATTCGCCCTCTCCGCTTGACCGTTGCTTCTCGGATGAGCAACAGAAGCGAAGCAGATCTTGGCGCCAAGATCTTGGACGTACTGCATGAAGGTGCGGCTCGTGAATTGCATGCCGTTGTCGGTGATGATCCAGTTAGGGATCCCGAAACGGCAAACAATTGACCTGAAGAACTTGACTGCTGATTGTGCTGTCACCTTCCTCACTGCCTCCACTTCCGGCCACTTTGTGAACTTGTCGATTGCAACGTACAAGTACTCAAAGCCCCCGACAGCCCGGGGAAAATGGCCGAGGATGTCGAGCCCCCAGACTGAAAATGGCCAGGATAAAGGGATCTTCTGGAGAGCTTGAGCTGGCTGGTGTATCTGTTTGGAATGGAACTGGCACGCTTCACACTTGGTTACTTGTGCAGTTGCATCCTAGAGGGCTGTCGGCCAAAAGAAACCTTGCCGGAATGCTTTGTCGGCAAGTGCTCTTGCGCCAATGTGGTGACCACATATGCCTCCATGTATCTCTGCCAACAGCTTTTGTCCGTCTTCCCGGTGAATACACTTCAATTTCACGCCGTTAAGTCTTCTTTTGTACAGTGTGCTGTCGACAAACTGGTACATACTTGACTGCCGGGCTACTTTTTCCGCTTCTTCTTGCTCTTCAGGGAGTTCTCCTGTCTGAAGGAAACGGACAATCTGCTGTGCCCATCCTGGAGCTTGCGGCTCGACAACAAGGACTAAAGGCATATCTGCTGCTGCGGGAACATCCGCTTCTACGGCGAGAACCTGCGGTTCAGCCGGAGCTTGATGTTCCCCGGCAAGCTTGCCGGAGCAAAACTTGTCGGGAGCGTCTGGTTCAACGGAACAAGCCCTAGGGCTTGCCGGAGCAGACTGCTCCTCAGCACCCTTGGTGTTGATTTTTGATGACCTTCTTGGCGGCGGCTTCGGGGAGCTCTGCCGGAAAATAGTCACCAGAAATCAACTTCCTCTTCTTGCTCTGTCCAGTTGATGGTGTTACAGATGGTTGAGTCAGCTTGAGCACAAAAATCCCTGGTTCCACAGGTAACTTAAGTGCGGCGCACTTTGACAGGCCATCGGCAATATCGTTCTGAGCTCTTGGAACATGTTCCATCTGTAGGCCGTCAAAGTGCTCTTCTAGCTTTTTTACTTCATTAACGTAAGCCTCCATCAACGGACTCTGATAATTCTTGTTCACTTGGCGGACGACAAGCTGTGAGTCACCCCTGACAATGAGCTTCTTGATCCCAAGGTCCGCTGCGATCTTGAGACCGGCAAGCAAACCTTCATACTCTGCAGTATTGTTCGTTGCTTGCTCCTTGGGAAAGTGCATCTGGACTACGTACTTGAGGTGCTCTCCAGTGGGTGCGACAAGTAGCACGCCCGCACCGGCGCCTTGCAGCAAGAAGGCACCATCAAAGTACATCAGCCACTCTTTGCTTGCTTCCTCGACGGGGATGCTCGTTTCTGGAATTTCTTCATCTTGTGTTGGCGTCCATTCTGCCATGAACTCCGCCAATGCCCTGCTTTGGATAGTCGAAGTGCTCTCAAACTTGAGGCCAAAGCTTGACAGTTCCAGTGCCCACTCGACAATCCTGCCTGTTGCTTCTGGATTTTGCAGTATCCTCTTGAGCGAAAAATGAGTGACGACTGTCATCTCATGTGCTTGGAAGTAATGGCGCAGCTTTCTCGAGGCCATGAGAAGGCCGAAAAGCAATTTCTGCACACCAGAGTACCTTGACCTAGCCCCCTGCAGAAGGGAACTGACAAAGTAAACTGGGCGCTGGACCATTCTCTTCTGCATCTTCTCACGCGCCTGCGCAGATCCATCTTTGTCGGGACCAGAGGTTGTCGGTGAAGTCCCTTGCTTGTCGCTGGATGCACCTGCCGTGGTTGCTGGCTCATCATCCGCCTCCCTCTCCGCCACTAACGCAACACTAACCACTTGATTGGTTGCCGCTATATACAGCAGCAACTTCTCTTGTGGCTTAGGTGCGACAAGTGTTGGAGTGGAGGACAGGTATTTCTTCAAGTCCTGCAGTGCAGCCTCCGCCTCTGGAGTCCATTTCATTGGACCTGCCTTTTTCAATATTTTAAAAAACGGCAGGGCATGCTCAGCAGATCTAGAGATAAACCTGCTGAGAGCAGCCACGCAACCGTCAAGTCTTCGTACATCCTTGACGCGCTTTGGTGCTTCAATCAACTCAATGGCCTTGATCTTGTCGGGATTGGCTTCAATTCCCCGCTGAGACATGAAGAACCCGAGAAGCTTGCCGGAGGGGACTCCAAACACACACTTCTTGGGGTTAAGCTTGAGGTTGATCTTGCGCAGATTTGCAAAGGTTTCGTCTAAATCTTGAATCAGAGTCGCCTTGTCCTTGCTCTTGACCACTATGTCATCCATGTAGGCTTCCACATTTCTGTGTATTTGTGGCTCAAAAGCGTCATGGACTACCCTTGAAAATGTTGAACCAGCATTCTTTAAACCGAAAGGCATCCGTACGAAACAGTATGTGCCACATGGGGTAATGAATGCGGTCTTCTCCTCATCTTCTTCTGCCATGAAGATCTGATGGTATCCTGAGTATGCATCAAGAAACGAAAGCAAGTCACATCCGGCCGTGGAGTCAACAATCTGGTCGATGCGCGGCAAGGGAAATGGGTCTTTGGGACAAGCTTTATTGACATAAGTAAAGTCGATACAAAGCCTCCATTTCCCATTTGCCTTGCGCACGACTACATGGTTGGCCAACCACGTAGGATGGAGCACTCCTCTGACAAGGCCCCACCATCAACTAGCATCTTAGTGACCTTGAGGTTGCGAATAGTTGGTGAAACCAACGTCGGCAAGCACCCGACCGCAGTTATGCGATCAGGGTGGTCCTCAATATCAAAGATGATAGGCGTGCTAGACCATTTCAGAGGCTTGCGCGACTCGACGGGTGGTTCTGCCGCATTGACTTCCCGCACCCACTGCTTGAGCTGGCGGTGTGAAGTATGCAGAGAAGCACCGCCGTCAACGCACATGACATCTGTGGCTTTCTGGAACTCCTGCTCATTGGTCTAGTCATCATCCATATCTTCATCGTCGTCGTCATCTTCATCCTTGTCGCGGTCGTGGGGAGGTCTGTCTCCTTGTCGCTGCTTGGCCTTGCCACGGCGTCCTCCTCGGCCGGGGCGTTTCTTGCCGGATCCTCCAGCACCTTCCTGGGCCTTCTCCTTGTCGCGTCGCTCGTATTCAGCCTTTTGCTGCTCGACAAGCTGCTCGACCTTCTTGCAGCTCTGGAGGTCATGGCCCTTGGTGCGGTGGATCTTGCAGTATTGCTTGTTGGTGCCGTCCTGCTTGTCGGCGACTGCCACAGCCTGGTAGTTAGTGCCTGCGGCAGTCTCCTTGCCAGAGCTACCAGCTTTGGCTTTCTTGGCGCTACCTCCTCTGCCGGACTGCTCAACGACTAACACATCTTTGCCTTTCTTTTTCCTGTTGTTCCGCCGCCGGTTTTTCTTTGCCGGGGCAGCATCCGCACTATCAGATCCTCCTGCTTCTGTATTTTCTCCGGGGAGTTTCCTCCCTTCCTCAGCACGTGCACACTTGTCGGCCAGGGCATATAGCTCACTGACGTCTCTGATCTTGCACATCGCCATTTCCTCCCGCATCCTGCGATTTCGCACGTTTTGATGGACATCTAGGATGTTGTGCTGTACGCGGCTGAATCTCTGAATGTACTAGCGCAGGGGCTCTCCTTCCTTCTGGGCGAGCAGATGAAGGTCGCTCTCTTGGCCATGAGTCTTGTGGCCGCCCGTAAAGGCGCCGACAAACTGATGGCATAGATCTGCCCAAGAGGATATGGAGTTGTCCAGCAAGTGCATGAGCCAGGATCAGACATTGGGCTTGAGCACCAGCGGGAAGTAGTTGGCAAGGATCTTGTCGTCCTGTCCCCCGACAGCTTGCACCGCGATGGTGTAGATGCTGAGGAACTCCGACGGATGCGACTTGCCGTCATACTTCTCTGGTACGTTTGACTTGAAATTCTTTGTGCTGGGCCACAGGACTTGCCGCAGCTCACGAGTGAACGCAGGGCAACCTACCGTGTACAGCAAGTCGCCTGGTTCCCCTGGCGCATGCATGTCGACAAAGGGCACAGCGCGCTGGTCGGATTGATGCCGCGCTTCTCTTCGGTGCTCGATGCGAGTACGACCGTCTTCTTGCTGTCATTCGTGAAGAACTTGGCGTTGATCGCGACGAGCTCGTGGATCTGATGATGCGGTGGAGTCGCTGTCGAGGTGGATCCGGTGAGTCGGCGATCTTGGCCTTCGGGGTGGGGAGCGCATGGTGGTTGCACCCCCACCGGTTTCGTCGCCATTGGCTCGTGCCTGGCAGCCCTGCCGCGGCAGTGATGTACTCGGCTGCCGCGGAGTGTCGCCGTTGGCGAAGCCGATGAGACTCTGAATGGTGGCCCTCCATCCATCGATCTTGTCTGCCGTTGGGGGGTAATCTAGGAGCAGTTGAGCTCGCGCCAAAGCTTCTGCTGGAGTGGTGGGCGGCAGTGGCGAACGGTGCGAGGAGCGGGATATGCTCGGACTTCTAACTATGTTAGAAGGAGCTGTATCCCGTCCAGGTGACCGTGTATCGCTCGTGCCAATATGTTGGTGTGCATGCTGGTCTTGAGCACCCCGAGACCCGCGAGCTCGATCTTGGTCCAACAAACGTATGGTACTGCGAATACCATGACGCTGTCGGTCCTGCGCCTCCTGGGATGGGCGCGGAACATGTACGGACGCCGAGGTCTGTGTAGTGTTGTCCTTGGACCTCGCAGCACCATGAGCTCCCTCGTCGATGTCCGTTCTTCCACCGGCGTCTACCCCACCACTCGTTTGCTCCGGTGGTGGTGGGATCGACGTGGACGGAACAGTCGCCGCCGAAGCCTTCTTCTTCGGTGGCATGTCGATGGAGAAGATGAAGATCTGGCTCGTGTGAACGCCGGATCGGGTTCACACAACCTCAATGCCCCCTACCTGGCGTGCCAAAGATGTCGGGGAAACTGATCCGCGAACACCTATGGGGCCGGCAGACCGAGCCCCTTTCGGTTCGGCGGGGGGCGGAGATCGCACGAAGAGCGGATCGAGGCGAAGCACACGAGCAGTTTACCCAGCTTCGGAGCTCTCTGGAGAGATAATACTCCTACTGCTGCTTGTCTGATTGTATTGAGTTCTTGCTTGGGAGCGCTGAGTGCTACAGTACACACGAGCTACTAACGAGACCGAGCGTGAGTGTTTTCTGCTTTCGAACCCCCTTCTACGTTGCGCATGGGCCTCCTTTTATATGCTAAAGGGGTCACCGACAGGTGGCAAAGTAGACAAGAGTAAAAATGGAAAAGGAATTGTGGTTGGTACAACTACCTGTACAATGTATCATACCTAACCCTGACGGCAGGGGACAAAGGCATTAAATGCCCGTCTGCGTCGCCCAAATAGTGCAAAAAGGACCGTCAGGGATGCCACCGCTCGCCACGATGGCAGTCTTGTCAGCGTCGCTTGCCACCGCGCACCGCTGGCTGCACAGCCTCTCGCCACGCGCGCCTGGAAAGGCCCCAGGGCGACACGTTGTTAGATGTGCTGGAGTGCGGGTACAGAGTGGTAGCTTGCCGCGGCAAGCGCCTTGCCGCGGTCGTTGTCTTGTCGCGTCCGGAAGCTTGTCGCTCACCGGGCCTTGCCGGGACGCGTGGCGCATCGCGGCAAGTTTCTTGAGATGCTTTGGTTGGCCTTCCCGGCAAGCTCCTCTTGCCGGGGCCCTGTCTCCTTGGCTTGTATACTTTGTTCTTGAATGGCTCCAAAGGAACCACGGAGGACCTTGGCGGTCACCCGGCAAGCCTTGCCGCGGGGTGTTGCAACTGCCCGTGCACAAGTTCGGGATACTAGGGTACCCCTACTCTAGTACACCGACAGCATGCTTCTAGTGTATTTGTGCTAAACTAGTGTGGACTCATGCACCCTCCATACACTCTACCAAACACCCAAAAGTAGGTCGAGAAGGGAACTCTTGGGCGGCATTTGTCTCTTACTAAGTACTACCACTAAATGTTGTATGTGCAATGCACGGTGATGTTATGGAGTACGTGCCTAAGTACTCTACTACTACTATATTAGTTGGAGGCACATATTAACTTTTATATTTGTTTACGTGTATGCCCCGGGACCTTCCAACTAGACGTGTCTTTCTCTCCAGGTCACACTTTGTATCGTTCATACCACTAAGTACTACTACGTGTGGTCTCCGACCCAGAAGTGGAAGAAGTGGAGACGCTCTACCACACTGTTTTTTTACGCTGGGCTTTACCACGCTGTTCATGTCCCACTCCTTTCGCTGACGTGTGGGACATCCAGCACGTGCCATGTTTGGCACCCTTCGTCATAAGAGTTGAAACACTAGCATTCATCATGAATAAAAAATAATTATAAACCGTCAGTGATACTATTTTTTTGCGAACCAATCAGCAGTGATACTATACCATGCGGTTTCCTTGCTCCTCGATATCAGAAAGGATACTTCCGTTCGCCAACATGTGGGACGTCGACCATCTTGGTCCACTTGCCATGCACGCAGAACTCCAAGGGAGAGTCACCCAGGTCGTTGCGCCGCAGTAACAATGACTAATGAGCTATCAAATCACAGCCCCACTTCCCACTTTGAAGTTGCTCGGACAAAGGAACCATCATGACTTCGTTGAATTCCGCTTCTTGAAGAAAACTACTGTACCAGCAGTACTACTAGCTACAGTATTTACTCCAACAGAGGCCTCCTTTCGTTCATAGGATAGGAATATGAAAATCATAGGAAGTGAGATGACATGCATCTCAATTCCTATGGAGAAAGAGATGCCATTTGATGCTTAGGATAGGATTTTTTCCATTTTGTCTAGGCTAATGTACTGGTAATTTGCTCTAAACACTACAGTAGTAACTAGTAGTACTGGTACATGCTCATACTCAGACACAGACACACACACTAACTACTAGTACTACTACTTCTCACATGCTGGCCAGACATCGTTGTTCTCCTTCCCGGCTTTGTCGGTGACACCCCATCATGCTTGGATCTCCACCGACCTCTCCGCAGCAGCGCATGCGTCCTTTTCTTTCTTGCGGCGGCGGGCCTCTCTTTTGTTGAGTGCTTTCTGGCTTTTCCACTCCCTCTGTGCGGCTTTGTTCGCCTCTTGCTCTACCGCCCATTCGGCCTTGGCATCTTCAAATTCCTCCCACATAGTTGTGAGGTCACGAGCGGCGATGAACTCACGGCGGGATACCATCGCTTCCCTAACACTTTGTGTGCGGTCGTGGGTGGCGAGGAACTCGGCACGGCGAGATGCCATCGCTGCCTTACCGGTTAGTGTGCGGCGCGGTGGCATAAACGATGCTTGGTGAGAGCTGTGGGGTGGAGTGGCCGGACAACCGTATAGTGCATTGGTTTGTCAAGAGCTCAAGGACAGAAGACAAAGCAAATCAGGATTCCCCTTCAATCCTGGTCATTTATTACCGAGTAAAATGCATTGGCGGTCATCGAACTTGTCTTGATAGCTCACTTTGATCATTGTATACGAGATATGGTGATTATACGGTCATCGGCTTAGCGTATAGCTCCGTATTTGTATGGTTGACCAGTCAAATAGTCTGCATGCACCTCATCAGCTCATGTTCTTTATCTATCTATGCGGGCCTACCTGTGAATGGAGAAAGAAATACTGTAAAAACCAAAATTATGCGTATGTGGGGAATCAAACCACGGACTTGTCGCTGCAACACACCCTCGTCAGCCAAATGAAAATGAAATGCTTCGCGTTTGACACGCACGCTCACGCTGTCAAAGCATGCTAATGCAGGCACATCGCCCTCTAAATCAAAGTCCTGCTCATGGTGCAACGCAAACGGCGAGCCCATCACCTGCGCGCCCCAGCGGTGCCTGACATTACTGTTTAGACGTTTGATGGAGGCCTACGCGAACGCCGAGCATGTATTCACCTGGCTCAACAGAAACGGTCATACTCGGACCCCCTTGCTCATGTATATCGTCCATCACAACGACAAGCTATAAAACAGCCTAAGCTAGAGAGGGTACTATGGTAGTATGGTACGGAGTATGTACTATCGTGAGCGACCGATCTTAGTGCCATTGCACATCGAAACCCCTTCCATCGCTAGCGTGCGCTTCCCGCCTGAAATGGTCACCGTCTCTCTAGAATGTCAATGCCGCATTCACCAGACTTAACTACAGGTGCAATTGGTGTGTCACTGACATGCGGGCCAGACGCCCGTTGGGCCCACATGTCAGTAACCCAAACGCATCTGCAGTTAAGTCACTGAAGCAGTGTCCGCATTCACGCCCGACGAACCTACTCTGGCGCCAGTTGTCCATCCGTCTGCCGCGGCTCATTGCCATTCGCCTGCTATATGAACTTGAGCCCCAACTCCTAGCCATAGCCAAAGACCCACACTTATTCTCCTCCGGTCCCTTCCTTCTGTCGGCACAACTTCAACCATGGCCTCCTGGCGCTCCGGAGCTCTCTTGGACGTACTGTCGCAGGAGCAGATGAGGGACATTGCGGCTCCGCTCCGGGTGCACTCCAAAGCTCTCTTTGACGTACTGCCGCCCTCCGCCGCCACGACCATGAAGCCGGCGCGCGTGCGCGGGCGCAGCCGGCAGTGAGGAAGAGTAGTACACGGTAGGTCGCCACCGCTCTGGTCCCGGGAAGGCCACCGCTACTCCACTCAGTCGACACCAAGCTTGGTGGGGTAAACATCAGCAGCCGATTAGCCGCTTGACGGCGACGTGGAGGCGGAAATCTTCAGAACCTTGTGCTCCGGCCGGAGGAGGAGGTTATCGAGGCGGATGAGGAGGAGGCAAAGGCAATGGCTAGCTTTCTCGGGTTCATGGCCGGACATGGTAGTCGGGCGCCGACGATCGTTTAGATTAGGTTTACAGTAGGTTTAGTACGGTTTGTGTGAAATATGTAATGAATTTCGTCTAGTTTGTAGGAAAAGTTTTTGAAATGTATTGAATTTCATCCAGTTAATTTCATCCGGTTAATTTGAAATTTCCTTTGTTTGCACGAATTTCGTCCGATTAGTTCATATAGTTGTCGAAAGGTATGCGGGCAGCATCGGATGGCATCCATCAGTGTCCTCGGACAGATGCCGGTGTAAATTTGTGGGCCAGCACTGGTGATGCCCTAACTATCATGCTATAATCGCTAACAATCCTCCATTATTTGGCAGGGAATAGTTATCCCTCGATCAAAATCAGATCCGCGGTGTTTCGCACTCCTCCCGCGTAAGAGTGTAAACTCTTGCTTACATAGAAATGGAGCAAGTGGACGGCACTGTAGCACGTCATATCACTCGAACTAGCCCGCCTAACAAGCGGGAAAGCACCGCCCTCGTCATTTTGTTCTGGATTTCTATCAATCCATCGTGCAAAAATGTTACGCTTCGCAAGTTCTAAAGGAAAAGGCGGCACACTTACGACTCGTACGCGTCGCAACCCCGACAGTCCGCCTCGCACGCCGCTCACCAGACGGGACATGCGTTGTCTTGCAGTTTCACTAACATGTGGGACCGTAATTGAATAAACCGTCGATAGCCGAAATCTAATCGCTCGGCGGGTCTCGGCTGAGAAGAGAGAAACGGGGGAGGGAGAAGATATCGCCCGCCCACCGCGTACGGACTCCAAGAAATATGTGGTGATAATGTGAAGTGGGCCATGCTGGAGTCCGGACCGCTTTCGGAGCCCGCTCTCACCGCCCAGGCCCTCAAGACTCCAGCTGCCCGCTGCATGCATAGCAAGTAGTCCCCGCTTATGTGGAGGAGAGAGAGCCATCGACAAAGTCAAGGAGTAACAGTGGAGACAATAGCTTTCATCAAAAATAAACAATGAATACTTGTTGCTCGTCCTCTATATCGGAAAGAATACTTTCATTCGCCGACATGTGGGTCGTCGACCATCCTGGTCCACCTGCCATGCACAAAATTATCCTGGTCTACCCCGGTCGTATCGCAGGCCCAAACTTTCCCACTGTAAATTGTTCGGACGAAGGAGCCATCATGACTTCGTTGAATTCCACTTCTTCAAGAAAAATTACTGTACCCGCAATACTGCTACCACACGCATAGACTGGATGGCACTGTACCACGTCATATCACTGAAACCCACTTGGCCAAACTAACCCGCCTAGGTCATCTATTTTGGAATGGAGGGAGTACGTCTCTGCACTGCTATGATTTTGTGTTGCATGTTCTCTGTACTTTTGCTACGATTTTCCTACCCTATGAACCAAATGAGGCCTGAATGTATGTCGACTATTGTCTGATCGATCGCTAAGCCTACAATTTTAGGAGCTAGGGCTATTGGCCGATCGACGAGGGATAAGTATAAGCGTACCACAAGCTCATCAGCCCCAAAATTTCTCTTCGGTGAGTGTTTTGCAAGTACTATAGCTCGCATAGTATCTAGCCTACTAACACCAAGAATCATCAAACAAGCCCTACTGATATGATAAACAGTTCAAACTTACATCTAAGCATGCCATATATTACATCAAAATCTGGTGAGGATACATCTGTTTCCATAACTCGGAGAGGGTTCGCATGATTCATCGCATGATTCACTATCAAACAAAAGTAGCAAGATCCGCCCACACAAGACAGTGCACTAGCCCTAAGATGGTTTGATAACATGCATCATTCTGGTAATTAAACACAGGGCAATGCAAACTACCCTCAAGGATTAGCGCAATCAACTATTTCTTGTCATCGATCTGTCGGGCAATGACCACAGCACAGACAGCAGCATGGGAATTGATTTCTGGGGCGATGTCCACAGGACTGACCGCGACATCGGAATCGATCTCTGGGGCGATGTCCACAGGATGGACAGCAACATCGGAATCGATCTCCGGGGTGATGCCAACAGGACGGGCCACGACATTGGAATTATCAAGGACAACCTGCACAACCCTAACATATTAGCAAGCACATTGCAAATAATCAAAAAGCACAACTATGGTAATAAGCCATTATTTCTTACCTTGTGCAGCTCACCGGGGTATCTCATCCCTCCGAGGGCCATCTCCTCGTCCTCGATGGGGGCCATCACCTTGCCAGGGGAATACTACTTCTCAACGGCGACTATCTCCTCAAACTCGGTCTTGAGCCTCACATAGGTAGCAATCAGAGTTCCTGGGGTAGGCACAGTGGGGCCCTTGCTGTTCTTCCAACTTTCTTTGAGGAGTTCGTCCGCCAACGTCCTCAACTCTTTGGCCAGTGCTTGTTTCTTGGAGTTCTTCGTCTCCATGGGTTGGTCCGCCAACATGGTCAACTCGTTGGTCGGTGCTCGCTTCCTAGAGATCGCTGTCTCCAGTTGGTTGTCCGCCGACAACTCTTTGCCTAGTGCTCCAGGATCCATCAATGAACTGACAAACAAAAAGCAATCGAAAGGAAACCACAATCGCAATGAAAACAGGAAAAGAAAAAGATGTGAGAATCGGTCGGTGCTTCGCAAAAAGAAGATTATTGGAATGAAAATATAGCAACATAACTGATTTTCCCACCTTTCCTTCGTCGGTACAGAAGAAAAATGGCAGAAGTGAGTAGCCTGGAGTGAGGTTTTCTTCAAGAAAGGGAAGAAAGGGCTTGAACAAGCGTTCCAATTAAATGATGGTTGCTTCGTCCAGTCCAACTTGGAGGCCACCTTACCACTGCTGGTAAAGGTGTGGGTTTTGTGATATGACGGGTCATGACGGCCACACTGGGGTGACAGGTGAGTCTCGACTATAGCACCTCGCTGTGATTTGGTGGATGGCACGCGGGCCCGGATGCTTTGAAATGTCCCGCATGTAGATAGAGCGGCTAGCCGTATAGGAGTGCTCAATATTGTGCACCGCGACCAAGGCGGAGAGGAAAACGAGAGAACTGCGTAATTAATGCATGATTTTAATTAGGGTAGTTTTGTAAAGTACGAGATACATTCCTCCAATCGCAAAATGCCTTGGTTCATGAGATTTGAGATTTGAGCCCTATAAACCGGAAGGGAGGGGGTACTGCACACGGTGTAGTCTAGTCACTTGTTGAAATCTCTAGAAAGGCAAATACTCCTTTCCGGTTTACAGGTCTATACTACTCCCTCCGTCTAGGTGTGTAAGTCATCTTACGGAAACCAAATAGTCCCAAAACACTTAGGAGCGGTGCATTAATTTCTACCTTGTTTCTTGTTTCTTGACATACGTATCAACCAATGAGAGATGAGAGGTGTGCATGCTTTTAATGACTTTCAATGGCTAGTTCATTGCATGGAATGCTATTAATTAGCAAATAAACATTGGTGACCCCAGGAGGAAACGGTGCTAAGCGCGTGGACCAATGCAGAATGAATATCAACCAATGGATAATGGCTAATTTTTTTAAAATAATACATTTTTTAATTAATTTTCATAAATATTACGCTGGGTAAAAAAATTAAAAATAATACACCGTCGGCCCGCTGCAGGCCGACCGGGCCTAGTCGGCCCACAGCAGGCCGATTGGATTCCAGTCGGCGTACAGCTGGCCGACTGGCCCCTATCGGCCCATTGTGGGCTGATTGGGTCCTGTCGGCCCACTGTGGGCTGACGGGTGCTAATTGGTCCGTTGTGGGCTATTTGTTTTTGCAAAAAAATAGGCACAAAAAAATATATGTTTAAAAAAATGTTAATCATGTAATTAAAAAATGTTAAACGTGTATAAAAAATGTTCCTGATGTATACAAAAAATGTACAATATATATGAAAAAATGTTGACATAAAAAGTATGTTTTAAAAAGTGTTAATCATGTCTTTAAAAATTGTTAAATGTGTGTATAAAAAATTTTCCTTATTTATACAAAAAATATAGAATGTGTATGAAAAAAATTTGACACCAAAAAATTATGTTGGTGAGTTGGTGACAAAAAATAAATCAAGGTTGTGAAAAAAATATGATTGGTTGCTCTTTTTGTATCGAACTGGAACATTTTCTCAAACATATTTTTTTGGTGTCAACTTTTTTTCAAACACATTCTATAGTTTTTTTATAGATAAGGAACATTTTTATACAAACATTTAACAACTTTTAATCATGTATTTGAAAAAATGTCAACTTTTTTATACACGTTTAACATTTTTTAATCAAACATATTTTTCAAACATAATTTTTTGGTATCAACTTTTTCTCATACACATTCTATATTTTTTGTATAAATAAGGAACATTTTTTATACACACATTTAACAATTTTTAAATACATGCTTAACACTTTTCAAAACATATTTTTTATGTCAACATTTTTGCATATAAATTGTACATTTTTTGTATACATGAGGAACATTTTTTTATACACGTTTAACATTTTTTAATTACATGATTAACATTTTTTTAAACATATATTTTTTATGCCAATTAGCTCCAGTCGGCCCACAGTGGGCCGACCGGACGCAATTAGCCCACAGTGGGCCAACAGGGGCCAGTCGGCCAGCTGTAGGCCGACTGGAATCCAATCGGCCTGCTGTGGGCCGACTAGGCCCAGTCGGCCTGCAGCGGGCCGACAGTGTATTATTTTTGAAATTTTTTTATCCAGCGTAATATTTATGAAAATTAATAAAAAAATTTATTATTTAAAAAAATTAGCTGGATAATGGAGTTTAATTGTTAAACAATAGCAATTTTGTCTCATGCAAGAGCCTGGCTAGTACTCCAAGGAACCGCACCGCATGAGCGTTCGCAACTGCCACATTCGGTTTGCGCTTGGCTCTTCGCCTCTTCGAGAAGACGAACAATGATGTTACTCCTACTTCTACAGTATCGAATCCACTGCTGCATGTCCGTCCACCTCGTGCAGGAGGAATAGCGTGTAGCGAAAGCTTGTACTTACTGCTCCTGCCTTTGTGTCTATGATAGGTGGGCCCAATAGGTGGTTGGCCCCCCTATCATGCTGCCAAAGGCAGGTGCAGTTAAGGCACCAGAGCTCAGTCCGCGAGGGAGAGGGTGTTGTAGGAATCAAATTTCTCGGTCTTGTACGAGTTGACGCGACACATCAAAGCACAACACTCGATAAAAGTCTTTTTACACATTTCAAATGGGCTACTTCGTATGTAGGAGTAGACATATTCTGCTTCGTATGTAGTCACTTGTTGCAATCTCTAAAAAGACTTATATTTGCAAACGGAGGGAGTACAACGCATGCATGCATGCCGTGACTTTCCTTTTGATACTTGCATGTGTTGATTTGATGCACCTTGCCACATTTTGACTATAAATTTAATTAACCAAATTGTCATGCATGTCACATAAAATTACGGGGCTGTTTGAATTGTGACTATGTTTGTCTTATGTTGCAACATTATTTTTCCCACACTTGCCACACTTGCCTAACCTGAGTTGCTCAAATTGTTAGACACACTTTGGCTTACCTAAGGAAATCTTGCCACAATTTTTGTGTCTATGACATGTGGGGTTCACTACTAATAAAAAAATTTCTTGTCTTAGGTTTGGCTAATAGAAAAGACTTTAGGAACGGAGGGAGTAGAAAATATAAATAATAATTCATGGTGGGGCAACCCACGTTTCCGCTAATTTTAGCCATGGGCTTGTTCACAATTTTTATGAGGGGTGGTTGTTCATTTAATGGAGGGACTTGTAGTACAAGACTTGAACAATACAAAGTGCGACCTGGCACACCGTAACACCACTTGGAACAAGCGGGTAGCTATCTCAAAAAACAATCAACAACTAAAAAACCCCGCGACCTGGCATGTAGTAGTACACAATTTTAAACGATTGTTTTGATGGAGTGAAAAAGGAAAACTGCCCCACTACTTATATATAGGCCGGAGCCTCCGCGCTTGCTTGCTAGGGTTGCTCTATTCACACACTCTCATCCTCTCGAGATCTAAACAAGATAGGGGTAGTAACACTGTCTTTCTCCCTTCAAAAAACACTGGCTTTCTATCCTCACCGCTGGTTATAGATCCGGACGTATCCCCCTCCGCCGGTGAAGGGGAGGAGGGGCAGCGTTTAGGCCGTCGTTGACAGCGAGGGAGGAGACCCACTGCCGGCTTCACCGTTATCTCTAGCCGAGCGCCAGTGCGGGAGGTCCTTCGATCCCTTCGTCGTTTCCTGTGGGCGGATCCGGCCTCCCGCCGCCCACCTATCCATATCCCGACGACCTTTAGGTATATCTTCATTCGAAACCGCCTTAGCTCTACTTCCCCAGCTCGCTACGTTGCTACATGTGCATCATTTTCTACCTCTCAGCCCCTCTCGATCGGATGGTCCAACGTCACCTAGTTTTTTTCTTCTATTGTTAGAGGTAAAGCTACTTCATGGAGTCGAATCTTGTACTCCCTCTGTCCGAAAATACTTGTCATTGAAATAAAGTGGGGGTGGGGGAATTTAGTATGTACATCGGACTTGGTACAAACAGGAAGGAAAGGGGATGAAAGTAGTACAGACTGGTCATCCAACCGGTCTCTTGGTCGAAAAGGGAAATATAGGGGTAACGCTGTACACGGTGGTATGACCAGGACTAGATTTGCTATCTACACATAGGAGTAGGTGGCTAGAGTGAACAACAATGGGACCAACCCAGATATGTTTCTTGGATGTTTGTTTCTCGGGGCAACAAACTATGAATAAACACTTTATGCCCCTTTTTACGTACATGGTGTTGTAGTGCTGGTGCACCCACTGTCCCATGCCCTTATACCAGATATTTAGGCTCCGGTCAGAATAAAGGGGCAGAAAACATAGGTCTTGATGAAAATAGAGGAATAGGAAAGGAATGTAGGTATAAAACTATGGAACAACGAACCGGAGGAAACTCTCAAGAGAATGTGTTTGGATGGACTACGAAATGTACATATTTGTTTTTTTAGAGTAGCATGCTTGGCAGTATAAGATGCTATTTGTTTATTCAGCTGCATAGTGACTACTCTTGTCCTGACCTCACGTACCACACATATGTTGATTTTTTTATTCCGGCAAACACAACACAATCTGTCTAACGCATGGCAGCGAGTGCCTGCCTCGGGCTTCCGCCCAAAAAATGAGCAGCGCGTGGATGTTTCTAATCCAATGGAATCAGTACTACCAGACCAGCTTTCCTATGAAACACTATTCACCTTTCCCGTGTTCCGAAAGGTTGGAAGGGAAAGAATACCGTAGGAATTGTGTTCCTACGAAAATCCTGCACCAAACCTGTGAACCGAACGCAGCCTTAGCTGTTCTTAATATAATGTCCCTGGTAAAAATGAAGCCATGCCACTGTCTTTGCCTGTAATTGTTTGAGACTCTGACAAGTTTAGCCAAATGTTTTTGCCTGTAATTGTTTGAGACTCTGACTATTTCCTCTGTGCCTTTTTGTGCAAACAGGGATATCCAATTCACCTGGTTGCTGTTGTGACCTTTTGGTGCACTGCACACAAAACTCTTAAAAGAAGTGACTTTTGTGCTGTTTAACTGGAATGTCAGAATGAAACAATTGGTTCATTTTGGTGGAACTGGACAAAGGGAGATCTGTGTTACAATACTCATCATCCATATTGGCGCCATAACCTTCCTTTAGGTTAGAATGATATTTAATGCATGTGTTCATCTCTATTATCCGACTGCCATGAAAAAATAATGCTGTTTTTACTAGTACACTTGTACTCCCCCACTGACAAAACCAATTCTGAATTAGAAGGCCAATCATGTACTTGGTTTCACCAACTGGTGAGGAGATAGAGAAACAGAGCATAAAGAGGAAGAAGAAGACGAATAAACAGTGCCAAGGCGATCTTGCTGAAGCCAGAGGCCTCAGTCGAGGTTATTCAAGGGCTCCGGCAGCGACTACCTTACATGTGAGACGATCCTCCAAGGATCCCTTCCACTTCTGTTGTCTCATTTAATTAATTAGGAGTACTTAAGTACCACTAATTTATTACTGCCTAATTTTCCTGTTGGAGTTAAACAAATCTTTTGTAGGACCCTATGCTGAATCATGTACGTGTGAATGTTTGTCTATGGAGGTGAATCATGTGGTGGAGTAGGGATGTTATATTATTAGTGTCATGACATAATAGTGCTATTGTTTTCATGTCAATTTATTGCCATTGGTTCAATGAGGCAATGTTTTGCGTATTGTCCATCATGAATTTGATGCTACTGTTTGAGTAATATGCTAATGTCTTCCTATCCTTTCTCACTAAGCTAATGAAGGTTTCACCTTGTTCCTACTTGTGCAAACAAGCATCATGTTGTGACAATCATACATTTTAGTGGAACTACACAAGACAATACAATAAACTGTATCCCAGCCAGTGCTTTAACTCTGCTGGAAGTTCTTGATAATCTTTAGCACTGGTAAACAAGAGTGATTTCAACCATACATTTGAAGTGCACAAAAATATATACTATTGTGTGATTCTAGTGAGTTCTTTATCATCTCTTATGGGACTACATGAATAAGCTTTTTTTCTCAGGTTGGTACGGGCCTAAGGCCTTCATCCATATTAGTTTGTTGTCATCTCTATTTGTATCATGCTACTATCATGAGAAACTACTTTATCTTTGCACTTTTAAGTTTTGCAACCTATGATAAATGGCAATGCTTTGAGTCTTGAGTTGAGCTAATTGGCACTGATTAAATAAACTAATACCTCTCTTTAAGCAAGACTACTATGTTGCTAACTTTACCCATTAAGATAATGAGGGTGCTTCTATTTGTTAGTGTATGTTTCATCAACTAGTCCAACTATTACAGTAATCTCACTCTCTCAATATATGTGACAATAGGGATACTCGATTTTGGTGTAACTGCACAAAAACTTTGGGTGCTTCATTGCCTCGACAGCTTCCGTCCTTTCCTGTCAGTCGCTAATCTCCGCTTGCTTTCTTCCTTTGCTGTCAGTCGCTTGGCTTATCTCGGCTTCCAATCAAAAGAAATAGTAATTGATATGCTACCTCACATAGGTTGGTACTGGTCTTTATCCTGATTATTGTGCCTGTCATATGTATTGGTAATTTGGTATTGTGCTATTGTTTGCCGATTTCATAAAGGAGTAATTTGGAGCCTGAACTCGCAGGCAAATCATTACATCGGGTGATTTCAGTAGAACTGCACAAAATGATTAGATGGACAGGTACTTATGCTACTGCTATGTACTCCAAAGTTCACTCAGACAAGCATCAATGTTGACAAGAAGTGCCTATATTCATTTGAGTATCAACCGGTGTCAACCAATTGTCAAACTCCAAGTATTAGGAGAGTGAACGCCAAAAATATTGCTTGGTGCATAGCCCAGAAAAACGCAGTCCAGTCTTTGGTCCCAACTTGTGCCTTTTGGTTATCGGCACATATGGTAGCGAACTATATGGCATGGAGTCTAAAGATTCCAGACAAGTTGGTTGACACGTATATTCATCTGGCACTTAATCAGTCTGCATGCCAAGGATGCTCCATTTCAGTTGAGCTGCACAAAAAATTTGGGTGATTCATTTTCTCAACCGCCTCCTTTCTCGTCTGCAATGTAGAAGTTTTGCTAGATACATGACCAAGATGAGCCAGTAAATTAGTTGGATGAAAGTAGTGTCCAAGTTGCTCAAACCTCCCTCGGCACGAGGCCACTATTTGAGGATAAACCTACAAGCAAAGTTCAGATTGTCTGTGCTTCCTCTTATGTACTCGAAAGTTTACTCGTACAAGAACTATTTTTAGCAAGAAGTACCCCCGATTGAACACCATTTACCAGTCTGTACCCTAGGTAATTAAAGTTCATCCATGGATCATATTGGCTGTGATCTCAATCATTTGGATGCATAAACATACTGAACATGTGTATATCTAAATCTTTTTGTGAATTATGTATGAATATTGTCGTGTGATCTATCAATCATTTGGATGCATAGATATGCTCAGGTTGTGTATATATGAATCTTTTGAGTTGTTGATAGTGAATGTTGGCTATGAATATGAACGTGTCCTATGAACCTGAGTTTGATATGAATGTTTACCTTTTCTGTTGTATTTGTGTGTGAACTTGTTAGTATGCCTTCTGTGGGGTATAAAACGCATGTCTATTATAAAAGTAATGCTGTTTCCAATTTATTTTGAGCAATAACTCGCTATTTTCTTAATTATATATATATATACATATATATATATATATATATATATATATATATATATATATATAATGTGCCTCTCCGGTTTATTCTTTGATATTAATTGCTCCTTCTACATAACATTATATATATAACGAGCCCACCTAATACGTGTATTTCAAGGAAATACAAATGGGCTGGGATTTTTTAGAAAGTATAAATGGCCTGATTGACGTGAAATTATTTGTTCACCCAGCCCAGCAACTGGACTGTACATTCTAGAAAACATGGGTTAAATATGTGCCACATTTTTGCAGGCTGACATGTGGGCCAATAGGTCGAAGCCTACGCAGGGCGTTGTCAACTTTGTCAACAATGATTGTGTCATCCATAGCCATTGGATTTATATTCAATGGTCGGCATGCACCTTCAATCTCTCGTCTTCTTCCTCCAGTGTCGCCGGGACCACCTGGTCCGGCCTCCGACGGCTAGCGGCTCTGCTTAGCACGCATCGCTGCGAAGCGCTACCCCACCGCTGGCCAAGCTATCCCTCCACCCCTCGACACCTCCTGTTATTCTCCATAGACTACAGCCCCACGCCGCAACAGGACAAGTTATAACCCTTCTCCTCCTCTCAATCTGCGACTCCACTGCCGCATTTTCCCATCTCCGAGTCGTTCCCGTCCGGGGCCTCGCCGTCGTCCACCGCCTCGCTGTGTTCGGTGCGGCATGGTCAACAAACAAGAGTCATCGGAAGAGGACTGTACATGGAGAGCCTGACGGCTGGGACCCATGAGGTCCATGGTCGCACGCAAGGAAAGTTCCTCCTTATTAAGCTGAAAAAATGTTTCCTCCACCTGACAGCTGGGACCCACCGGCTGTATCTTCGCACGGAAGGAAGTGCCTCCTTGTTTTGCGAAAAAATTATTCATCCCGTTGACAGCTGGGACCCGTCAGATTTGGTGACTGACTTGTGGGCCTACTAAGCGGACGTGTACGCACGGCTTTGTTAGCTTAATCAACAAATGATTCTAGCAGCTAGACCGTTGGATGTTAATCCAACAGCCGTGCTCCTTCTTCAACCTCTGTTCTTGCTCCTGTCTCCCGTGGGGGCACCGCGGCTGTGCTGTCGTGCTCCCAAACCAGTGAAGTTTCCCACTCCTCTCCATCTGCGACTCCACTGCCCCGTCTCCCCCATCTCTGGGTCGTTCTAGTCTGGGTGCGCTCGGCACGGTGTGGTCAACATGGTCAACAACCAAGAGACATCTGAAGATGACTGTACGTGAGAGGCTGTAAATTATTAGAAATAATGGCAGATGGGTTGTATGTTGCTTTCCACATATTTGAGGCTTTCCTAAAAAAAGGTTGACGCACAAGCAGTCGTGCTTCTTCAATCTCTGCTCTTCCTGCTCCAGCCTCTCAAACAAGCGCCGACGGGACTGCCTGCTCCCTTCTCCCCGCGGCCGGCTTTGCTGCCACGTAGGCCTCACCGCCCCACTGTACTCCCATCGCTGGCCTAGCCATCCCTCTACTCACCCACACCTACTGTTATTCTCTAGCGACGGTAGACGAACCAGTAAACACTCGCACAGTCGTACTCCCCTCCGCGTGGGAAACAACTGCCGAGTCTTCCTTGCCTCCGTGTCATTCCCTTCCTTGGCCTCGCCGTCGTCCACCGCCCTAGTGCTCTCAGCGCGGCCTGGTCAACATGGTCAACGACCGACATGCATCTGAAGTGGACTGTACGTGGAGAGGCTGACAGCTGGGTCCACGGCTGCAGGCAAAGAAATGCCTCCTTATTACGAGCAAAATAATGATTCCTCCACCTGACATCAGGGACCCACCGAAAGGGCCTCTGTATTTCACGAAAAAAACATTACCTCCGCTGACAGCTCGGACCCGCCAGCTATATCTTCGCACGCAAGGAAGTGCGTCCTTATTACGCACAAAAAAATGAATACTCCGCCTATTAGCTGGGACCCAGTATAGTGGTAGGCTGACTTGTGGGCCTACTAAGTTGACGGGGACGGAGGGCTTTGTCAACTTAGTCAATATGCACGATTCTAGCTCCAGTGATCGTACGATGTGCATCCAACGGCCGTAGTGCTTCTTCAACCTCTAGTCTTCTTGCTCCAGCCGCCCAAACCAGCGCCGGTCGTGCCTCATGCTCCTGCCTCCCGGGGCCGGCTGCGATGCGGCGGAGGCCTCACCGCCCCCTACTACTCCCATCGCTGGCCAGGACATCCCTCTACTCACCCACACCCCCTGTTATTCTGCGGCAACGGCAGCCTCACACCGCAGCGAACCAGTGAACCCTTGTACTCCTCTACGTGTGGGCATCCACTGCCGCATGTTCCCCGGCTCCGCGTCGTCCCCTTCCTAGGCCTCGCCGTCGTCCACCGCCCTGGTGCTCTCGGCACGGCGTGGTCAACATGGTCAAGGAACTGCTTCCATCGGACGTCGACTGTATGTGGAGAGGCTGACAACTTGGTCCATGGCCGCTGTAAGGAAGTGCCTCCTTATTACGTGCAAAATAATTACTCCTCCACCTGACAGCGGGGACCCACCGGACGGGCCATCGTATTTCGCGAAAAGACGATTCACCCCCCTGACTGCTGGGACCCACCAGCTACATCTTCGCATGTAAGGAAGTGCGTTCGGGCAAAAAAAAGGATTCGCCCCCCTGATTGCAGGGACCCACCAGCTACATCTTCGCACGCAAGGAAGTGCGTCCTGGCAAAAAAAATGATTCGCCCCCCTGACTGCTGGGACCCACCAGCTACATCTTCGCACGCAAGGAAGTGCCTGACAGTCGGGACCCACTTGGTCGAAGCGTACGTAGCGTTGTGATTCTGGTCGCGAGCGTGTACGTATATATATAGTGGTGGATGTAGAGGCGCGCACGTGTCGTAGTAGAGGCGCACATGTAGCATGTACACGTACGTACAACGGCGAGGGTGCAAGAAAGAAAATACAGACACGTACGTACATACGGGCACGGTCTCGAACGCCTACTCGTGCATACGTACATGGCTGGGTCGGAATGGAGAAATAGCATCGTCGTCGTGTTCATGGGGAGCCAACCGGCTGAGTCGGAACGGAATGCGTGGTCGTGTTCATTGGGATGGCTTGGACGGAATAGACGATGGAAACGACGCTTGGCGTACCGCACAATGAGGGAAACGGCCTTGTGTTCGACCGGCCACGTTCGAAACAGGATCCTGTTCATCGGGAGGGGTCTGGCGTACCGCAAAACGGAGGAAATAGACCTCCTACGGTCGAAACGATGGTCCTGTTGATCGGGAGGGGTGTGGCATACCGCAAAACGGACGAAACGGACCTCCTACGGTCAAAACGGGGGTCCTGTTCATTGGGAGGGGTGTGGCGTAACGCAAAACGGATGAAACGGACTTGTGTTGGAGTGCTACGGTCGAAACGGGGGTCCTGTTCATCGGCAGGGGTGTGGCGTACCGCAAACCGAGACTCCGCGGGGTACTGTTCATCTCCACCGTCGCCCTCCTCTACCCTCCACGGGTTACCGTCGACCTCCTCCAGCCTCCACGGGCTCCTATTCATCCAGCATCCACCGCGCGCTACTCCATCGGCTACAGTTCAACCACCCCCCACGGGCACCCCTCCACCGTCTACTGTTCATCCAGCCCTCCACACCACAGGCTCCTGTTCAACCACCCCTCCACGGCCACCCCTCCATCATCTACTGTTCATCCAGCCCTCCACACCATGGGGTCTTGTTCATCCAGAGGCAACGCTACCGCTCACTGTTCATCCAAACCCCCCCGCAACGCTCACTGTTCATCCAATCGATCAGCTTCAGTTAGCAGCAGTAGCAAAGGAATCGCTCCATCGGGTTCAGTTAGCTTGGGTGCCGCGAGGTGCGTCCGGCCGAGGCTCTGGCGACGGCAGCGATCACAGGAGGGCGCAGGAAGGCAACGAGGGAGGACGCAGACGAGGTACTGAGGTCATGGAGTCAAGCAGAGCTCAGGGACAAGAGGAGGAAGCCATCACGGGGCGAACAGATTCTGTCAGCTACAATGTTTCTGTGGCCGCACGACGACGAGCGCCATCGAGGAGGCTTTGGTAGGGGAGATGAGTCCAGGAGGACGGCGACGACATGTGCTAGCTGCTAGACACGCTCACGCACGCGAAGATGAGGAGAGAAGGAGGGGCCTGAAGCAAATGCCAGCCAGCTCGCGCACATTGCATGCCAAAGCGGTGGTCACCGTGTATTCTGGCATGAAGAGGACAAGAGGATCTGCCTCGATATGTCTGGTGACAAGTCCATGCTTCACTGAGGCAGGGGGAGGCGAAAGATCAAAAGGAGGGGCACTGGATCGGTGGGATTCTTCCTCTGGAGTTTGTTGTAGCAAATTGTCCACATTTCTGTGATTAGTTAAGAAGGGCTAGTAGCCAAATGTGATGTCTGGGATGATTAACTAAGGAAGGACTACCATCCTGGAGGTTCTGGAGGGGAATGGACCAAAGCTTAATACAGTTTCTTCACAACTTCATAATTTGGTCCAGAAACAAGATCATGATGCATTTCAGCTTTTGACAGCTCTGATTCCAGTGCTACCATATCTGACAGTTATATCTTGGTGCCGAGCAACATTTTCAACAATCTTGTTAGGGGAGAAAGCTCGGCTGCACCTGCAAGTATTGTGGTTTCTAGTCCGGCCCCTTAGCATAATGCATTGGACATTCAGATCTCTCTTTCTGCTACTGGATTGCAGCCTGCTATGTTTGCTCAGGGTACTATAATCAGCTCGATGATGATTAATGAAGGTTTTCCCATTGTCAGGCTTAACACCTTCCTCAGGTCTGCAATCATTCCTATAGTTGCAGCATATGGCCCATGGAGCTCTGGCTATGGTCTTAGGGATGCTAGAGTGGAGTTTAAAGTGGCAATTACTGAAGTGGAGGGAATTCTAACTGTTACTGAAGCCACCAAGACCACAACTCTGCACAACTCCACTGCTGTTATTGTTGAGCAGATGCCCATGGAAGCTGATCTCTCTCGGTTTGATCTGAATGATGGGGATTCAACGGCTCCTTTCAGTGTCTTTCCACCTTGTCTGGGGCACTTGTCAGACCCACTTGGTTCTACTGCTTCTACTGAACTGCCTGCCCAGGTGCCTGCGATGACTGCTACTGCTGTTTCTGATGACCTGCATGTCCCTGAGCCTGTGGTGAGTACTCGTCATGGAAAGGCTCCTGCTCCTGAATCCTCCATTAATCTGCGTCGGAGCACTCGCAAGAACAAGTATGATGGATTCAAAGTGCCGTCACTCTTGGAAACAAAGAACAGAGCCTCCAAGGTAAAACCATGGGTCGTTCCCTCTGCTGCAACTCCCATCACCACAACTGAACTTTGTGATGAAGCAAAACTACCACCTCCCACCCTGATCCCTGTCATTCAGCAGATTGGCAATGTTATGTGTGGAATCCCCGCTGCTGAACTCTCGGAGGAGAAGCTCCTTGCTTGCAAGGACGCAGGGCCATCTTCTGATGCGGCTTGATCTCCTTATTTATCCTTCTTATGCCTCTTTTGGTTAGTTGGAATGTTCTATGTTGGAATGTACGTGGGCTAAACTCTAAAGCCAAATAGTTAGCACTTTCTAATGCGATCAACTCTAGTGGTTGCGCAGTTATTTGCTTGAAGGAAACGAAAAAACATTCTTTTGATAATGCTTTCATTAAATCCTGTTGCCCACGAAGATTTGATAAGTTTGATTTGGTCCCTCCCGAGGCGCGTCAGGAGGAATGGCCACCATTTGGAATAGTGCGGTTTTCTAGGCTACTTTAGTGGCCTCTGAAGACTTTGCACTGGTAACTCATTTTCACTCTACCCAGTCGGTGCAATCTTGGACCTTAGTTAATGTGTATGGGCCCTGTCAAGGTGACCCCAGAAAAAATTTCATTGCCTGGCTATTCTCACTTGATATACCTCCTAATGAAGATTGGCTCTTATGTGGAGATTTTAATTTCATTAGAGGCCCTGACAATCGTAACAAACCAGGTGGCCATTTTGGAGATATGATAACTTTTAATGATTTTGTCAAATCACAAGCCTTAATTGAACTGCCCATCAAGGGAAGAACTTACACATGGAGCAACATGCAAACTGATCCCCTCCTAGAGCAAATTGTCTGGTTCTTCACTAGTAATCATTGGACCAGCTCCTACCCAAACATGCTTGTTAAACCCCTTGGCAGACCGGTCTCAGATCACATACCTTGTGTCATCAATATTGAAACAAAAATCCCACGTTCCAAGATGTTCAGATTTGAATCTTATTGGATCCATCACCCGGGGTTCTTAGAAACTGTGAAAAGGGCTTGGGCCATACCTGTGAACTCTCCAAACATGGCGTCAAATCTCTGCAAAAAGCTCAAGCGCCTTCGGCATGAACTAAAAAGTTGGAGTAAGAACATTTCTAAGTTATCAATTGCTATTGAGAACACTAACAGGGCCCTTCTAGAAATTGATGGTTTGGAAAACAGGAGGCTTCTCACGACACCAGAAGCAAATTTCAGAACAATTCTCAAGAACTATTTATTAAGACTCCTGTCCTACCAAAAGCTATACTGGAAGAAACGCTGCACGGTTCGTTGGGTTCAATTCGGCGATGAAAATTCCAAAAAATTTCAAGCAATGGCGTCAGAACGATATCGCAGAAATAACATAGCCTCCCTCACGACTGAATCTGGCTTTTGTGTAGAGGATCATGCAAGCAAAGAAGCCATTATATTTCAGACTTTCAAAGATCGACTTGGCACAAAACCAAGCACGACATGAAATTTGACTTGCCCAGAATCATCAAAAAGATCGATGGCCTTGATGAACTCACAGTACCATTTACCATGGCTGAAATTGACCAGGTGATCAAAATGATGCCAGCGGACCGGGCCCTGGGACCTGACAGTTTTACAGGCATATTTATAAAAACTTGCTGGGAAGTGATCAAGTAGGACTTCTATAAGCTTTGCAACCAGTTCTTCAAGGGCAACCTCAACTTAGAGAGCATTAATGAAGGACTAATCACTCTCATTCCAAAAGTTCAGGCGCCGTCAACAATTAATGAATACAGGCCCATCACACTACTTAATTGTTGTCTCAAGGTAATTACTAAGCTCCTGGCCAACCGTTTACAAAGACTCGTGCTCAAAATAGTGCACCACAACCAATATGGTTCCCTCAAAGGGCGCACGATCCAAGACTGCCTGGCATGGGCCTTCGAGTATATCTACTAGTGCCAATCTTCCAAAAAAGAAATTGTCCTGCTAAAACTAGATTTTGCTAAAGCCTTCGACACCATTGATCATGATGCAATGATTGAGATCATGAGAAACATGGGCTTTAATGATAAATGGCTTGGTTGGATTAAATGCATCTTTGCCTCGGGGAAATCTGCTGTCCTCCTGAATGGCATACCGGGAAGACAATTTCATTGCAAATGTGGGGTCTGCCAAGGTGACCCTTTGTCCCCCCTAATCTTTGTCCTAGCCGCAGATTTATTACAAGCTGCTATTAATGATGCTTTTGCCAAAGACCTCATCAAGTTACCCTTCCCATGCGCTACACAAAAAGATTACCCGGTCATTCAATATGCGGACAACACGATTCTTGCAATGCCAGCTTGTCCTCTACAGGCTACAACTATCAAAAATATTCTATCTGACTACGCCACCTCTATTGGACTCAAAATTAATTTCCATAAATCCACACTTGTCCCGATCAACTGTGATGAAGCACTCTACACCAACTTGGCGAATATTTTTGGTTGTGTGGTGGGAAAGATGCCTTTTACCTACCTAGGCCTTCCATTGGGGACTACTAAACCTACCATTCATGATCTCATGCCTTTGGTCTGTCGACTAGAAAGAAGACTCTCAGCAACACTTAATGTGATCTCATATGGTGGCAAGTTATCACTACTCAACTCGGTCATTACCTCGCTCCTAATCTATGCCATGTGTACACTTAAACTCCCAGCAGGAATCATTGAAATCCTTGACAAGATTCGCCGCAAATATTTATGGACAAAGAAAACTGATCAAGGTGACAAGTGCACTTCACTGGCTGCTTGGGACATGGTTTCCAAACCAAAGAAATGTGGTGGTCTAGGGGTATTAAACCTGAAAATCCAGAACGAGGCCTTGCTTCTCAAGTTTCTTCATAAGTTCTACAACCACTGGGACCTGCCCTGGGTTGAGTTGATTTGGAACACCTATTACACCTCCAAGATACCCCATGCTGCCGATCCTTGTGGCTCCTTCTGGTGGCGAGATATCTCAAAGCTCATTCCCACTTATAGAGGAATCGCGATGGTTAATGTGAGTAATGGAGCAACCACTCTCTTCTCGAAAGATATGTGGCTGGGTGAGATCTTGGCCGAAACTCATCCACGTGCTTTCTCGTTTGCTAAAGATGAAGACATCTCTGTTCGCGCGTTCCTAGGGGCCACCAGTTTGCAGGAAATGTTTCATCTGCCAATTTCGGAGCAAGCCCATGCGGAGACCAGAAATCTGCAAAGCCTTACCTTGGACGTTCAGCTGGCTAGTCAATCAACACATGATGATTGGACATACACCTGGGGATCAAAACTGGCTATTATGCCATCATACAGCTTGGGAGCTTCACACCCGAGGGGCCAAAGAGAGATATGTTTCTACAAGCACGACTCAAACATAGGCACCCATTGAGCACAGCTCACAAAGTTACTTGGGGGCTCTTTGTGTAACTCTTTGTGTAAAGTAACAAAGAGTTTGAAAGGACCCTTGTAATCGGGTATCAACCCACGGCTTGGAAGCCTGGTGTATTCACCTAAAACCCCGGGTTAACCTGCCTTCATCAAGTAAGCCACTCCTATCCAGGTAATCCTGGCATGACCCGCCGAACGTTTGACAGTTACTCATTGAGACCTTGAACTTGTCAAAGTTAAAACGACGATTGGTTAGTTGGAGGCCCATCTTAAAAGGCTTTGTCAAATGGTTTAACTTAGCGGCCTGGCAGCCCACGAAAAGCCTTGAATTTGGGCCTAGCAGCACTTGAAAAGCCTCGACTACAGGTTTTATTTGTTTTCACTTTTTACAAGTTTTTTCTTTATGGATCAAACATTTCAAGTAAACCGGTGTCTTTCGACCCGGCCAGACTATATGTCTTCATCTTAACCCGGTGTTTCTTAACCAAGTGTGGCTTACAGATATCAGCTGTTAAGCATATAATCAAGGGTGAACCGGCATCTTTTAATCCGGTTTGGTATTGACTATAAGTCGCCAGAATGATCATCCGGTGTTTATCAATACCCGGTATGGCTTGTTATGCACCAGCATAATATGGTGGGTAGCTTCCAACACCCAAAGTTTGGGTTTTCACCCTTACTAAATAAGTTGGCGGGCCAACAACAGTGATTTAATATCACAGGTATGATATGATTCATATTTCTGTACCTTATCACCTTTGTTATGAGGATTTATTTTCTGTATTGGGTATCGTAACCCGTCCGGTAGTAAACCGCCAGGACATGTTTAAGTATTTAACATGCAGATAACAGGACTCATACAGCATACCAAGACAAATAAAGCATCGCAATATCATGCTGGATTAAAATATCAAGTGGCATTGCACAATGGCAGCAAATCAAAGTATGCCAACTAGCCTATTACAAGGCGCTTTAAGGCCCGAAACAAGTGATTGTTCTTTACACAGAACACAATCTGTGAATATCAACCTAGTTGCCGGATTAAGACTCATTGTCGGGTTGACGAGAGGTTGATGAATCTTCTGGTGTCGGTTCAGCCTCCTCCTCCCCATCCAGCGGCTGGAAGTCAATGGTGGTCCAATCAATCTGGGGTAAAGCTTGGAAGACAACCTCTTCACTTATAAGTTCGGACGGGTCAACATCAGGGGCGTAAGTGTGCTTACGGATTGGCGGGATAAGATTTTGCACTTCCTTCATAGCAGTGTCAATCCGTTGGTTGTTGGCATCATAGAAGGACCGCTGAACAGTCAAATTAGCTTCTTCCGCCAATTGACTTGCCAAAGGACACATCTCCTTTGTCAGGGCTTTGAGGGCTTCATTATAAAATCTGCCCCGTTTTCTTGTTCACCGGGATAGCCCTTGGCAATATCAACTGGATCCAGGTCAGCTATCCATGCTTTGGCTCGAGTAAGTGCCAACAAAGCGCCAGCCCTGGCAGCGGATCGCTTCATCTCCTCTATCCGCGCCGGCGCCATTGATAACCTCGCTAGAGTGTCCTTGATCAATGTTGGTGCCGGTTTGTTGTAGGAGACTGCATAGATAACCCGTTGGGCACCGGTATACAGTTGTTCTATCAATGTATATGCTGCCTTCAGCTTCATCCGTATGTCAGCAATCAGATGAGCAACACAGCCACCTATAATGGTTTAAGACATTGATGTTAAACCGGCAATTTCAAAGATGGTTATTCAAGAGATTTTGATAAGAGTATTTACCAAATATTGCAGAGGTCATGGCATTTACTTGGCGCTTCAACCCAGTTAGCTCTTCTGCCACCAGTTTAAAAGCTGACTCGACGTCTTCAGCCCGCTTCAACAATGCAGTCTTTTCAATTTCCCAGCTAGCACGTTCATTCTTGAACCCTTCCTTAAGTTGTTCCATGGCTGTCAAAGCGGTTTTAAGCTCATCCTTGGCCTTGGAAGTCTCTGATTGCTGGGATTTGATATTCTCTTGAAGATCGGCAATTTTGGAGTCTTTGTTGTTTATATTGGCCTGCAAAGATCAGATGATGATGATATTTTTTTCTCAAAGTCCCAAGCATATAACCAGTTATACACTTGGCACTTGGGGCTAATGAGGAACGCTTTTTTCTTTCTGATTATTTAAAAAGTCCCAAGGCTCAATACAAGTATGAATCTTGGCACTTGGGGGCTAATGCATGTTTGATCAAAAAGTATACAGGCGAAAGGAGATGGCAAAATGAATATTGGGTCATGAAGTCCCGGTTCACCTTGATAAGATTAAACCGGCCCTTGGGGGCTACTCAGTTGAAGCATGCTTTATTCACAAGTCTCGGTTTGTCTTCAAGAGATAAACCGACCCTTGGGGGCTACAATGGAGATATATAGAACAAAGCAAGATTAAAGTGTGTGGAGAGTTACCTCATAGCGCTCTTTCATCATATTCACCAAACTGGCTTCATAGTCTCGGCTAGTGTAGAGGCGATGTAAGAAACCGGAATGAAGCTCTTCGGCAGAAAAGTTGACATAGCTGGATAAATCTGTCTTTTCTATCCCCTTGCCCATAGCAGCAAATTCTTGCTTAGCAGTGTGCTTTGATAAGGCAACTGGATTGCCTGGGGCGGTGTGAGCTGTACTAGTGATAATAACGTCATCATCGCCACCTTTTGACGGACTTGGCGGATTGACGGTATCCCTGGCTGGGCTCGGCAGATTAGCAGCTGGGCTTGGCGGATTAGCAGCTGGGCTCGGCGGATCAACAGCTGGCCTTGGAGGCATAGCATGTGGGCTTGATGGATCAATATGCATAGCCGGGTCAGCTTCCGGCGGATTAGCATCAGTGGCTGGATCTTGCGAGGCAGAGTCATCCATGACAACATCAGTGTCTCTACCAGCTTCTTCTGGGGTCTTCTCCGCTTCAACTTCTTCAGTGGGGTCACTGGTCTTGGCTTTCTTGCTCAGTCGGGCCTTGGCACTACAATATCAAAAAGAAAAGATTAGTATTATAAACTGACGCATGAAAAAAAAAGTTAAAGGACAGTATGCTTACCCAGCGACGGTCTTGAGGGGAGGCAATTGTGTGGTTGATGAGTCGCCAGATGAAGAGTTAGAAGTTGCCTGATAATTTGAATCAGACGGATTAAGTGGGTATCGGAAGCAACCCGCCAAGGGGCAAGGTTTATTAAAAGAGGAAGAGACCTCTGGACGATGTTTCCGAGGTGGAGTGTTTGGTAAACCGGAGGAAGTGACTTGTTGGCCACTGTGCCGAGTTGTGCGACAACCTTCATGTTGCTGTGTCTTCAAATAAAATTGTGGATCCAAATGAGCAAGAGGGTGAGAGCGTTTTACTTTCCGAACTGCACGACGAAATTTTTGAATTGGCACGTGATCTGAACCGGAGGAAAGGGAGATTACCTCAACATGATCAGCGCGGTTGGCTTCCGCATCATCCTGGTAATAGTCATTGTTAATAAGGTGTATGAAAAAGGAGATAAGGGAGTCAAGTTCTACCTCTTGATCCGATTCTTTGATATCTTCGGGCGGTTCAGCGGTATTGGTGGTTTTCTTCTTTGCCGGTTTCTTTATAACTTTGCTTTTGGCACGAGGGGCCCTTGCTGGTTTGTCGGAAGCTTTTCTTTTCTAGAAGGAGCTATTGGCCTATAAAGGTAAACAAAGGTTTATTAGAACAATGTTAAAGCGGAGGCGGATCAAGAAAGCACAAGGTTAAAATCTTTACCGCTGGCGGTTTGTTGGAGGTGTAAAAATGGGCCCGCCCAGTTTGGCTGCATGCAATAATCGGTTCGTCTAGCATCTTCTTCACAGATTCAGTGACTTCATCATCAGTCATCTCTATCTCATTAAACCGTTGAGGATCCTTGGCATTGCCAGTATACTCGTGCATCAATCCGGAGCGGCAGCTTAAAGGAAGGATATGCCATGCAACCCAACAGCGAACAAGGTCAACACCAGTCAAACCGTTGGCTAGGAGAGCCTGGAGCTTGGCGAGTTGAGGTGCATAAGCCTATCGTTCCCTGGCAGTGAGCCGTTGAGGCAGTGGATGGCCATTGCTGAGCCAGTGAGCACGATAACCCGGCAAAGGATTTTCTCCAGCAGGAGCAGTGTTTTGACAATAAAACCATGTTAGATTCCAGTCTTTGTGATGGCTGTGATGTTTTGCATGAGGGAAATCAACTTCTTTTCTCTTCTGGATTGACAACCCACCAAGTTCAGTGTTGGGACCATCAGAGAATTCAGTCCAACGGTTTAAATGAAAAAAGTCTCGGAAGAGCTCGACAGATGGTTCTTCTTGAAGGTAAACTTCACAGAATACTTGAAAATTGCATATGTTGGACATGGAATTTGGTCCAATATCCTGCGGATGGAGCTGAAAGCTAGCAAGGACATCCTGGAAAAACTTTGATCTGGGAGGGCTGAAACCCCGGTGTAGGTGCTGCATGAACACAATTACTTCTCCATCTTGAGGCTCAGGAGGGCACTCAGAGCCAGGAACTCGCCAATGAAGGACATTCTTTGAGGCTAAAGCGTCAGTTACAACATATCCGTTGATTTGTGTTTCCGTGATCCAGGAAGGAACCCAGTTGCAAGCAGAGAATTGCTTGGTCATCTAGAAAAACAAACTGTAAAAGAAAAATGAAGGCCGGTTTACGATAGATGGTTGATGTGTACTAATCTGTGTTACACCGGGGAATTTGATGAAGGCATATAGTTAAACCGGAATTTGTTACTCAAGACAAGATGGCGGTTTAAGTGAGGGCTAATGGCATATGGCGGATTATCAACTATTAAAGGTTAAACCGCCCTTAAACAGAAGAGGCACATCTGAAACCTACTAAGTGTTTACAGAAACAGATTTCACAAGATGGCAGTATAATTTTGGATCTACCATGGTTCAATAAAGAAAATTTATCTGATCCCTACGATGGCGCTAAGAGGAATAGAGAAGTTCCAGATGGAGTTTTTCTAGGAACAGCAAGATGCTGTGGTGCGACTGACTAAAGTTATGGATCTAGCCGCAAAGAAACTTACCAGGCATAGCTATATTTGGTAAAGAGAAGAATGGAAAGGCGGAGAAGCACTGATGCACATCGACGAACAGGGAAGAACATGAAGCTTTAATGGAGATCTAGGGTTACGAGAAGATAGCTTACCAGGGTCGCGCATCAGCGGAGGAGTATCGCAGGAGCTCTGGTACGAACAGGATGATGCAGCGGCCTAAGTTGGTGCAGATTCGAGGACCGACGGCGGCGGCAGCGACGCTGGAGATTTTCGGGTCGCGAGGAAGAAGACGAGAGGCATGGGGGAAAAATGGAAAGACCCCCCGACCCTATTTATAAGGAAAAGGGGATAAATGGCAGGCGCGAGAATCGAGGGGCCTGAAGCGGCAAAAGGGGGCGCAGCTGTCGCCTCGATCTTCGGGATTTACTTAAGAGGAGGGGATCTTCATAAATCTTTTTATGCAGAGATGACATCACGATGATTTACTGCAGTGACAGAAGATGATGTCACGGCGGTTCACCAAGGTTTACAGGAAAAAGATAATGTGACGGTTTACGAAGAATTATTAGAAGATGCCCATGGAATTTTTCTAAGTGTTGAAGATTGACATGAACAAGTTCAAATCAATCTAGGGCCTAATGTTGAGGATATAACTACTGAGTGTAAACCGCCCAGGAGGGGCCGGTTCACGCTCAACTATACGGAAGCCCATGAAGACAAGAAGATGGCGCTTTACTAATAAAGCTTAGAGGCCCGAAGCCCACAGGCAGATTAGGGCCCATAATGGTAAACCGTCATAGTTGTATAACTTGTGTTGTAAGATAGGGAAAGGGAGAGACCGAGCCAAACACTTGTATGAGTCGGCCTCGGGACTTTGTAAACCGGCCGGCATCAACCTGTGTATATAAAGGGATGACCCTGTGGCGGTTCAGGGACAACAGACAACAACTCGAGACTCAGGCTAAGCGTATTTTCTCCTTGGTCATCGAAACCCCAATAATTCCATCACAACTAGACATAGGCTTTTACCTTCATCGAAGGGGCCGAACTAGTATAAACTCTCGTGTCCCTTGTCCAGTTTAACCCCTTCAGGCTAATCTCGTTGCGATGGCTCCACGACTAAGTCCTTCCGCTAGGAAATCTGACATGATATTTCCACGACAGTGCCCGTTTAATATAGGCTCAGTGCTCAAAGAATATCATGTTCGAATGACATGTATCTTGATTGTAAAAACAATGCTTTTGATAATAAAGCCTATATTTATACCTTTGCTTGTGAAGTATTGGAGTGCCTCCTGTGCGGCCGTTTATGTATATATGTATATAACCTGAAAGTTTGCAGTCGTCGGCTTCAGACCCCTCGCGTATAATGCGGGGGTGTTCGATAAAGCACATAATCACACTTGATCCAATGTCTTGGTCCATTAAGGAGGTGGTAGCGTGGCGAACGAGGCAATGGGACTATATAGCTTTAACACTTTCACTTAGCCATAGGATTTTGACGGTGGGGCTACTATATAGCCCCTGGTATGTCCGCGTGTATCCGAATACGGTGTGTTTACATACGTGACCGGGAAACCAGTCCTTCGTTAATGCAGAGGAATCGTGAAGATTCTGCTGAGTCATCGAGTGGTTGACCAGTCTCTCGCTTTATCATGACAGTCAGTTTGCGGCTTTCTCTACTGAGGTGCTCATCCGGATGAACCAGGGCATAATCGCAATAGTTCTCCCTGTGCCACCTTAGCCGATAGAGCGGAACGTAAGGTAGCAAAACACAGGAGCCATGCAAGCCCAACTATTGACCAAAGACATGATTCGGAGCTGATACATATAAGGCCAATTTCGCGATGCAGAACACTCCCGAAGGTATTCATACTTTACAACATATACTGGGCTGAATACAGCCCTCGATAATGAGCCCTGAATTTTAAGGTACGTGCATCAATCCGGCATGACGAAAGAGCGCCTGTGGTGAGAGCATAGATCTTGAAAAGACATTGGTTGCTACCTCTGTAACGTCTATTCTAGAACCGCGAATCATAAGCTCGCCAAGAACTTCGGTATCCCTTTTGGTAATTTTAAGTGCCAGGAGGGGGTGAGACAACAAGAGACAACAAAAAGGCTTACACAGGGTCTTAATCTAAAAAGTAACCTTTGAACGGGGCCCTGTTGCACGTCTGCGCCTTTGTCTCTGTTCTGCCGTATCCTTGAAGGGTATAGCATGATGGTCATCTACAAAAAAAGAAAAACCCATGTGAAAGAATATGGTGTGACCGTGCGTAAAGTCGGTTGATCTGAATGAACCGTGAAAATTCAATCTCTTGAGTGTAGATAGGGTCAAGCCGAACTATGGACCTTTTACATGCGGGCAGCCCCCCGCACCACATATGGGGGCATAGCCGTTAATCAAGCTCCGGTTTATCTTGGCCTCTACAACTAGGTGTGCACCGAACACGTCGAGCCGTGTCCGTGGTCTCGAAGACCGATGAGTTGCTCGGGTTGGAAAGGCCATTCCGTGATTCGGCTGCTAGAGCCGCCACGTATTCTTCCGTGCGAAGAGAACGCTCTGTGTTTCCGCAGATTGTGATGACGCCACGTGGACCGGGCATCTTGAGTTTGAGATAAGCGTAACGCGGTACTGCATTGAAACGAGCAAAGGCCATTCTTCCGAGTAGTGCATGATAGCCGCTTCAGACCAGAGCAATGTTGAAGATTAGTTCTTTGCTTCGAAAGTTGTCGGGAGAACTAAATACAACCTCCAATGTTAAAGAGCCCGTGCAGCGGGCCTCTACGCCTGGTATTACTCCTTTAAAGGTAGTACTGCTTTGGTTGATTCTTGACGGGTCTATCCCCATCTTGCAGACAGTGTCCTGATATATCAGACTAAGACTACTGTCGCCGTCCATGAGGACTCGGGTGAGATGGTATCCGTTGATTATTGGGTCGAGCACCCAGGCAGCCGAACCCCCATGACGGATACTAGTCGGATGATCCCTGCGAACGAAAGTGATCGGGCAGGACGACCATGGGTTGAATTTGGGGGCGGCGGGCTCTACAGCATACACGTCTCGGAGTGCCGTTTGCGCTTCCTCTTTGGGATGTGGGTGGCATAAATCAAGTTCATTGTTTTGACCTCTGGTGGAAATTTTTTCTGTCCCCCAGTGTTCGGCTGGCGAGGTTCATCCTCATCTTCGCTTAGCGGCACCTTCCCATTTTGTTCGGTGTTTAGCTTGCCGGCCTGCTTGAAGACCCAGCATTCTCTATTGGTGTGATTTGCAGGTTTCTTGGGGGTGCCATGAATCTGACAGGACCTATCTAGGATTTTATTTAGGCTGGATGGACCATCTCTGCTGCCTTTATATGGCTTTTTCCGTTGACCGGGTCTAGAGCCCCTGAATCCAGCGTTTATCGCTGTATTGTCTGGGATGTCTTCATTATTTCGACATTTATCTTTATTGCGTCATGGTTTTCCATTGCCATCCCTGATTTCGGATGTGCCTGGATCGCTAGTGCTGCTGCGGGCCAACCAACTATCCTCACCCGCACAAAAGCAGGTCATAAGAGTTGTTAGGGCTACCATTGTCCTTGGCTTTTTCTGGCTAAGGTGTCTGGCAAGCCATTCGTCCCGGACACTATGTTTGAAAGCTGCTAGGGCTTGGGCATCCTTACAGTCGATGATTTGGTTCTTCTTGGTGAAAAATCTATTCCAAAGCTTACGGGCTGACTCTCCGGGTTGTTGGATTATGTGACTTAAATCGTCTGCATCCGGAGGTCGGACATAGTTCCCTTGAAAATTAGCCCTGAAAGCGTCCTTGAGTTCCTCCCAGCTTTCAATGGAATTTTCGAGGAGGCTTTTCAACCAGTGTCGAGCTGGTCCTTTCAACTTGAGGGGCAGGTATTTGATGGCGTGGAGATCGTCTCCCGAGCCATATGGATGTGAAGAATAAAGTCCTCAATCCAGACCGCAGGGTCTGTCATTCCGTCGTATGCCTCGATGTTTACGGGTTTAAACCCCTCTGGAAATTCATAATCTAGCACCTCATCGGTGAAGCACAGGGGGTGTGCGGCGCCCCTGTATTTGGCTTTGTCGTGGCATGGATCCGATGGCTGTAGTGTTCGGTGTTGATTCCGAGCTGGTAGTCGATCAGTATAGTCAGTTTGGTGGTTGTCATCCTGCATAGGAACACGTTTCCTAGATCCATAGATGGACCTGGTTACGCCAGCTCTTTTGTCCAGGTGCTCACATAGATCGTGTTTCTGGTACTTGGCTGCAACCTCCCTTCCTTTATGGGGTTCTAATGTGTGTGCGGCATCATTAGACGCTTTGTCTCGTCCACGAGGTGGCTGATTTGGCAGGTCGGCCGTATTGTTTTTCGGCCGAATGGGCGCGATAGCCTCGTCATCGAATTCGGGAAGCAGCTTACGTTTTAGGTAGCTCGTTGTCTGGCGATCACCGCCGTATCTTTCCTCAGTGTCGAGCACTTCATTCCATCTGTGGTTGAGCATGTCCTACGCGGCTTTAAGTCATTGCTTCTGCTTCTTCAAGCTCCTTGCGGTGGCAATAAGTCTCTTGTGGAGGTGCTCTTGTTCCAAGTGTTTTTCTGAGATGATGTGTGCATCATCGTCCGGACTGTTATCCTCTCCGGAGACAGGTTTATAAGTTTTGTCTTCGTCATCACTGTGATCGGATAGCGGCCCCGGACTGTGTTCGCCGTCTCCTTGCTTGTCCTGCTCCATCGTTGGGTCTGCGGGGTCTTCATTGTCTTCGGCATCGTCCGGGGTGTTATTCTTTCTTGTACCGGTATTGCTGTTTCTGCTATGGCGGGGTTTAGAGCAGCGCCACTGACATCGGTGCTTTGGCTGCTTCTTAGGAGTCGTTGCATCCTTCTGATCCTCGCCGTTGTTTTCTATGCGTGTGTCCACCATATATATGCCGTACAATGAGGTGGTTGTCTAGCGCCCTGTGGGTGGTGGTTCCTGTTCTTCTCCGGCATCGTCGTCCATACCGTCGATGTCTTTGGAGTCGAAATCAAGCATGTCGGTTAAGTCGACGACAGTGGCTATTAAGTGGGCGGTGGGTGAGTAATGAATCCCTTCGTCATCCGCTTCCCACTCAGGCCGAACATAGTTTGGCCAAGAGTCTCCTAACAAGGAGAGAGATTTTAATGAGTTTAGCACGTCGCCCAAGGGTGAGTGTTGAAAGATGTCCGCGGAGCTGAACTCCAAGATCGGTGCCCAGTTAGATCTGACGAGCACGGATACACGCAGTTCGGAGCCTATGGCCGGAAACGAGTCAAGGGTCCGATGACACAGACCTCATTGGAAGTGAAATTTGGGTTCGGCTCTATTAGCGTTGAGTGTGCGGCGTCCATGGGGGGGGTCCATCCTCCCGTCCTCGGATGGCACGATCCGTGCTGGATCTAAAGTCAGGATAACTGCAGGTGCAATCTCCTGAACACCGTTCGATGGCAGACCTAGGTCATGCTCATCGTGGTTGTAGGGTGCACCTGTCATGGGCTCGAATCCGTCGAAGATCAAGTCTCCGCGGATGTCGGCAGTGTAGTTCAGGATTCCAAACCTAACCTGATGGCCAGGGGCGTAGCTATCGATCTCCTCCAGATGGCCAAGCGAGTTGGCCCGCAGGGCGAAGCCACCGCATACGAAGCTCTGTCCGGGAGGAAAACCTCAGCCTGGACTGCATCGTTGTAGATGATCAAAGGAGCCATCAAGCCTTATGGTGACGACACAGTGGAACTCTCAATGAAAGCACCAATGTCGGTGTCAAAACCAGCGGATATCGGGTAGGGGGTCCCGAACTGTGCGTCTAAGGCTAATGGTAACAGGAGGCGGGGGACACGATGTTTACCCAGGTTCGGGCCCTCTCTATGGAGGTAATACCCTACTTCCTACTTTATTGATCTTGATGATATGAGTATTACAAGAGTTGATCTACCACGAGATCGTAGAGGCTAAACCCTAGAAGCTAGCCTATGGTTATGATTGTTGTTGTCCTACGGACTAAACCCTCCGGTTTATATAGACACTGGAGGGGGCTAGGGTTACATAAAGTCGGTTACAGAGAAGGGAATCTACATATCCGAATTGCCAAGCTTGCCTTCCACGCAAAGGAGAGTCCCACCTGGACACGGGACGAAATCTTCAATCTTGTATCTTCATAGTCCAACAGTTCGGCATAAGCATATAGTCCGGCTGTCCGAGGACCCCCTAATCCAGGACTCCCTCAGTCCCTGCTCTCGAGCAAAGCTCAGTCACCGTTGGTATGCCAGGTCACGGTGCCATGGACATGGCCAGGGGGTGAGGCCTCAAGGGCTAGTAAGGGCCCATGAGACGTGATGCTCAAGGGCCCCCCCTTTAATGTGCAAGCGAAATGTGCAACAAAACAGGATGGGTGGCCTCACGTAGGTGCCTTGGAGTGATCACGACCCGCAACACCAGCTCCGGAGGTCCCTGCAGGTTAGCCGAAGGAAGAAAGCATAGAATACAGCGGCGCTCACTAACCTACCGATGATCTTTCCGTGAAAAGGTGAAGGCACTAAGGACCCGGAGAGGTGACATGCGCGGGCCAGACCGCGAGCCAGAGCTCGGTCTCTTAGGTTTTTCACCACTGCAGGGACAGACCCGAGCACAGGCACCGTGCCAATAGCACCCATTGTGGGATGAGCTCGAGGCGGGTTAGCAGCGCGCAGAGGCCGCGCGAGGCGACTCCATGAATAACAGGATAATGGAGACAATGCAGATAATCATGATAAGGCGAGGCCAGTTCTGATGGATGCGCAACATGATACACGCTGCAAGGCATCCCCGTACAACTTGAGGATAATGCAGCCCGAGGGGCGCCCTCAACTGAACAAACTAAAAAGTCACTTGGCACCGTTGGGGTAGATGTGTTGAAGTAGCTAGAAATCCGCGCCACAGAAGTTGCTCCTCATGAGCGAGTGGGCTCCTGAGTTTCGGGGGGCTCCGAAAGCTCCGTCTCTTCCTCCGTCAGGATTGCCTGGCGCCTGTCTTCATGAGGCGCCAAGATGCCCTACATGCATCGCTGGAGCAAAACAGCCGCGCCCGGTAGGCCGAGCGGCATGTGGATGTAGCTGTGGGGGTGGCCTCCACACCGGTCGACATGGGACAGCCAGAAGAGCTCTTGGGAAGCAGCCCTATTGAGGACCGGGATGTTGACGCACACGCGCAGCTCACCGCTCGTGTCCTGTGCGGGAGCTAAGTTGTTGGGGAAATTGAACACCTATGGGGTCACAAGGATCCCTTCTACGTTTGGCAGGGGATTAGCTGCACGAAGAGCTGGTCGAGCCGTTAGCACATAGGGGATTTTACCAAGGTTCGGGCCGCAAAGATGTGTAATACCCTAGTCTTGCTTGTCTGGATATATGTGTTCTTGAGCTTTTGAACTAGCTACCGTGCGAGCACGGTCCCAAAGTCCGAATCCTCTCTCTGTATGACTTTGGCCAACTTTTATATGCAAAGGGGTTGCCACAGTGGCATACAGGAGGTGGCAAGCTACAGTGCACGAGCTTATCACTCGGCAACGTAGGACAAACGCATTTAATGTGTTACCTACGCGCCCTCTTGCTTTATCAGGGACAGCAACAGAAGCCATCCCATCCTTGGCCGCTCCTCCATGCTTCGGCACACATCTAGGATGACGAGGCATGCAGTGCCATGCTGGCTAACTAGCTGCTGTGTTGGCACAATGGTAAAGCCTCCGCGAAGATCTGCATGCTGCCACGTAGGTGCCCGTTTAGTTGGCACGCCTATCGTCGCACTGGAGTGGTGGTGAGGTGGCGAAACCTTGCCGGGCGTGGGTCTGGCCGCGGCCCAGCGATCGTCCCCGGCAAGGCTTGTCAGGGGCCTTGGTCGTCCCCGGCAAGGGTCTTGCCGGGGGTCTTCATCTTCTGGTCCCACGTGGATCTTGTGGGTTGTCAATCTTTATGAGGATCTGCATGCTACCAGGCATGTGCTCTCCAGGTCTTGGTCTTAACATTGTCGATGATGTTAGAGCTCTCAGGCCAAGGGTGATGGACTTGCTGGTGCTGTGCAGGTTGCCTCGACAAGACCCTTGCTGGGGTGGGCCAGCTCTCCCTATGCTCCTTGTTCTTTGAGTATCCGCCTTGGTAGTATTTGGTTTTTTTCCTGTGCCCCCACCAAGCCGTGCCGCTGGTGTTGCTGCGTCTGCCCGTGCATCGGTAAGGGGTACAGAATTAGCCATACTTTTGTACACCGACATGCGTTGAGCAACGCGGGCCGGCGCTTGCCATGCATGGCCCGCGCCTCCTGAAGATCTTTGATTTCCCTGGTTATGAACTCCTTCCCGCTCAGTGCTCCATGCCCTGTGCCTTGCTCCCGGAAGCGCGCGTTGAAGCACGCCTCCACATGGTGCCCAAACGCCTCCCTCGTGACGCTGGCTAGGTTAGAGGCCCTCGAGAGGAGAGCCCCCAAGCCCAACCTGACGGGTCACCGTGCATGCCTTCCTATGCGAGAGGGATAGGCGCCCCAGCAGAGGGCGAGGGCCTGAAGTGTGACCATCAGGCACCCCAACCTCCAGAGGGCCCCTGAGGAGGAGCTGGTTCTTCTTGGGGGCGACCTCAGGGGGATTGGTAGTGCCCTCTCCATCCGAGTTTTCGACCGCCGTAGCCTGGTAGGTGTGCTCGAGGGAGCACACCACGTCCTTCTCATCGCATACAGCCGTGATGATGCCGCAGTTTCCTGGCATCTTGAGGATGTTGTAGCCGTGGTGAGTTGCTGCGATGAACTTGGTGAGGGTTGGGTACCCGAGGATGGCATTGTACGAAAGGTGGATGTGAGCGATGTCGAAGTCGATGAGCTCTATCGGTCTACAAAGGTATGGACACTTCTGTACCCCTTACTAGTGCACGGGCAGACGCAGCCGTGGACAGTCGTGGCCACACCTACGACAGGGCGTGGTGAGGCAGACGAAAGCAAAGCCCGAAGGCCACCAAGGCAGACACTCGAAGCACGAGGGGCGAGGGGCAACCCGCACCAACACCAGAAAGTCCATCACCCTTGGGGCTGAGAGCTCTGACACAATCGACAATGTTAAAACTAAGATCTGGAGAGTGCATGCTCGATAGCATGCAAATCTTCATAAGGATTGTTGACCCACAGATCCGCCTGGGACCAGAAGACGAAGACCCCCGGCAAGACCCTTGCCAAGGACGACTCCAAGGCCCCCGGCAAGCCTTGCCGGGGACGATCGCTGGGTCGTGGCCAGTATCGCGCCCGGCAAGGTTTCACCACCTCACCACCACTCTAGTACGACGATAGGCATGCCAACTAAGCAGGCGCTTGCGTGGCAGCATGCAGATCTTCGTGGAAGCTTACCACGACACCAACGCAGCAGCTGGTTGGCCAGCATGGCGCTGCATGCCTTGTCGACCTGGACCCGTGTCTAGGCGAGGAGGAGCGGCGAAGGATGAGAGGGCCTCTGTTGCCATCCCCAATAAAGCGAGAGGACACATAGGCAACACATTAAATGCGCTTGTCCTACGTTAATCGAGCGATAAGCTCATACAAGTGTAGCTTGCCACCTCCTGTGTTCCACTGTGGCAACCCCTTTGGATATAAAAGGAGACCCGAGGCATATAGAGAGGGGATTCGAACTTTTGGACAAAGCACGCACCGTAGCTAGTTGAAGAGCTCAATAACACACATATAACCAGACAACTAGGACTAGGATATTATGCTCTTTGCAGCCCGAACCTGGATGAAAATCCCCTATGTGCTAATGGCTCGACCTGCTCTTCGTGCAACTAACGCCCCGCCGAATGTAGAAGGGATCATTGTGACCCCCATAGGTGATCGGTTACCCCAACAAGCTCGGTGAGGTAGTTGTTGTGCTTGCCGAAGGTGACGGGGAGACGGATCTGCCCTATGGGGTTGGTAGAGCTGTCAGTCACTCTTGAGAATGGCTTGGTGGGATAAAGCTGGTCGTATGGCACCTAGATCCTATCAAATGTCTCGGCGGAGAGGACATTGAGCCTAGCACCACCATCGATGAGTGTCTTGGTGGCGAGAATGTTGTTGATGGTTGGCGAGCAGAGCATTGGGAGCACGCCTGAAGTGGCCGCGCACTTGAGCTGGTCTGAAGAGTCAAAGGTGATGGAGTACCTAGACCACCTGAGTGGACGCGACGCCTTGAGATTGGGGAGGTTCGCGTTCACCTCACGAGCGAACTGCTTGAAGATGCAATGGGAGGCAGGGGCCTGAGAACCTCCCAGGATGTAGGCGATAGCATGAGGCTCTTGGAAGCCCCCAGCTGCATCATCCCTGGCGGTGGTTGTCGTTCCTTCTCGGTGGCAGTGGCAATGAAGGGAGGCCAGCATTGCCCTGAGGGCGATCCTCACGAGGCTGGTCCCGCCATGGACCATCACGAGGCTGGTCCGGCCAGCGGTCCTCACGAGGCTGGTCACGCCAACCCTAACGGGGCCACGATCGTCCCAGCGGCCTCCGCCGCGACCTCCTCTGTGGCCATAGCCATGGTCGTTACGCTCGGGGCGGCGGCCAAGGTGCCCATCCCGAATGGCCCTGAGCTCTTGGCAGTCGTTGGTGTTGTGGCTGTGCATGTTGTGGAAGAGGCAGAACGGGTGGTTGCCTTTGGAAGACGCAGGGTGATCACAGTCGTGCTTCATCTCAGGCTCGACCACCAGCACCGCTGGGCCCTTGCACTTCACGTCCTTTGCCTTGGCATTCTTGTCTTCTGGGTCGGCCTCTGGGAGCTCGAGGAGCGAGAGACGGCCTTCTTCTCCCCTCGCACAGCTAGTCGCCATATTAAACATCTCCAGAGCTGAGCACATGCCCTCGTGTATGGCGAGCTCCTCCTTCATCTTGACGTCCTGGATGCCATCAGTGAACACTGAGATGACGGCCTCGTCCGACACCTTGGGGATCTTGAGGCGGACGTTGGTGAAGCTATGGATGCATTTGTGCAATGTCTCTCCTGGTTGCTGCTTGATGCGCCACAGGTCTCCAGCTGTAGGAGCGCGGTCGCGGGTGCCTTGGAAGTTGGCGATGAAGCGCTCCCGCAGCTTGTCCCAGCAGGAGATCGACCCCACCGGAAGGTTTAGGAGCCACGAGCGTGCTCCATCCTTGAGAGCCATAAGGAACCAGTTCGCCATGACCTTCTCGTAACCACTCACCGCCTTGATGCTCAGCTTGTAGAGCTGAAGGAACTCGGCCGGGTCGGGGGTGCCGTCATAGCGCGGAGGAAGATCCGGCTTGAACTTGCCGGGCCAGACGACATGGCATAGCTCTAAAGTGAACGCTCAGCACCCCGTCATGGCCACGGGAACTCGCCGCGGAGGGGGAGCGCGATCTTAACACCCACGTGCAGTCGCCTCAGGCTGCACGTGGTCTTGACGCGGGGGCGCTGGGGGATCTAGGAGCGCACGAGCCTCTCCCTGGGGCTGCTGCATGACCCGACAGATGTCTTCATCGCGCGCGGGCATCCTGCGCGGCTAATCGCTTTGAGAGGCATGGCGCCTTGGCTCGGGGATGACATCTTGCTGAAGAGGAGGAGGCGCGCTGAGAGCCACATCTCCCGCCTGGGGGCGGCGGGGGAGGAGCGAAGGAGACAGCACAGTAGCCTCTCCAGCAGCACTGATGAGCACGACGATGCAGTCCAGCCAGTCCTCGTAGTGGTCCTCGGTCGGACGGTAGCGCAGAAGCTCACGCGCCACGAGCAGCGCCAATTGTGCAATCGCCGGCCCGCGACGATAGTGGGAAGACGAAGCAGCAGCCTGGGTCAGTGACGGAGTGGCCGTCACATTGCACAGAGGGTGCAGCAACGAATCCTGCTGTTCGTGGGCTGCAGGGCTAGAGGCGGCGTTTGCCACGGGCGACGGGGAGCGACAGGGAGCACCGTTGCCCACGGGTGCTGTCTAAGCGACACCCGTGGCGAGAGCTGCCCGGCGCTCAGCACGAACTCGACGAGTGTCCGACATGAGAACATCGGAGCGATGGCAAAACAGCCAACGGAAGAGAGGCTTCGACACGCCCCTACCTAGTGCGCCGAATGTCGGATTCCGAGCTCCACAGACCCAAGAAAGGTTCGAACTCTCGGGCGTGTGTGAAGAACTCAACCTCTCTAGATGATCGACTCGCTGCTCTCACGTCCTAGCTCGATGAACAGGCAAGAAATGCACACAACAGTTTACCCATGTTCGGGCCAACTTGCTGTGTAAAACCCTAATCCTGCTTTGTCGAGGATTAGCCTCGCAGAGGTAGAGGACGAACTAGTACAAGGGGAAGAACGGCCTCATGAGTCTTGTTCTTGCGGTGGTGGCAGCTTCGAGGAGCTATCCGTCTAGGAGTCGACCCCTTGCTATGGCGGTGGACATGCTATATTTATAGTGGCCTTGGTCCTCTTCTCCCAAAACTTAGGCGGGAAGGGATCCCACAGTAGCCACTTTTGAAAGGGGACAAGTAGTACATCTTATCCTGACAAAAGGTGGTCTTCGCCTGCAAAGCTTCTTGTTGTGACGTCATGGTGGGCTCGACGATGACATCCATCTTGCCGTTCTGGCAGTCCTGGTCTTGTTGCACGCATTCGGCAACCTTTGGTTAATTCCTTGGGACTTTGTGCCTGCGCTTGCCTCGTCTGCACTAAAGAGGAAACCTGTCGCTCTGTGCTCGCTGGCGCGCGCCTGGCATTGGTCATCATGGCTGACGTCACCTCAACCTCATGAGGTGAGTGCTTGCATAGAAATCTATGCTCCTCGGGAGGCCGCTTGGGGAGGCTGCTCCTTCCGGAGGTCTTGATGTCGTCCACCTCGCGAGGCTTGTCCCCTCGGGAGGGTCTTTTGTTGTCGTGGCTGAAGATGGGCCGTACCAGGCCTTCAATGGAGCCACGCCGGGGGCCGCAAGTAGGCAGGTCTGGGTACCCTGGTTCCCTGAACGCCAACTCACTTATTAATGGTTTGGTTAATTAGTTGTCATCTTCAGTTAACTATTTGGTTCAATTCTGCAAATATGATGTTCAATTCTTCGGGCTTCAATTTTGTATTGTCTTCCATGTGAGAAATAAATTGAATTTATCTTTACAAAATAGATGAGAAACAGATCCAGTTGCTATATTTCCAAGTTGTCAAACATGCTTGGTTTGGTTAACTGTCTGATCTTCTAGTATGTTATACATTGTGCAATGTGGTGCTCAGTTAATGTTTAGTTCATATGTTGTGGTGTTTAGTTAACTGTTTGGTTCAATTTTGCAATGCGATGTTCAATTGTTGTGGGCGCATTCTGTTATTGTATACCATGTGAGAAATAAATCAAATTTGGTTGTACTAAATACATGAGAAACAAATACAATTGCTATATTTCCAAGTTGTTAAGCATGCTTGGTTTGGTTAACTGTCCGATCTTCTATTAGGAGTATGTTATATTGTGCAATGTGGTGCTCAGTTAATGTTTGGTTCATTAGTTGTGGTGTTTAGTTAACTGCTTGGTTCAATTCTGCAATGCGATGTCTGATTGTCGTGGGTAGAATTTGGTATTGTTGTGCATGTGAGGAATAAATCGAATTTGGTTGCACTTAATACATGAGAAAGATATACAATTGCTATATTTCCTAGTTCTTAATCATGATTGGTTTGGATAAATGGGTTTTCCATGTGGCTTGAATTAATATGATGAATCTGCAATGTGCTTATTTTTCATCATCATATTTTATTGATAGCATGCGAACCCTCACTTAACCTGATCACTAACTACCTTATATGTGTTGCAGGGAAACAATGGGAAGCACTGAGGTTTACAATCGAGGTTTGCACATGCATTCTCCTTTGTCTAATAGCACATTATTGTGCAATTGCAGGAACCATTCAAATATTTTGGTTTTTAGCAATTTGTTCTTGAACATGTAGGTCCTGCTGTTAGAGGTTTTGACCCACTATTCGACTCTTTTGCATATGGGGAAGTGAGTTGTCCATGAATATCAGTCAAGTCAAGAAACTCAGAAAGATTGTTAGGATAAAGAAATTAGCGACAAAAAACAACAAGATCTTTGTCTGCACAATGAAGAAGACATTAGTTCACTACAGGATGGTACTAACTATTATACCTTGCCTTCTTTTATTCCTTTGCCCCATTTCCAATATAGAGAAGATATTTATGCAAATCCTTGTTTTCAGGCCTTTCCAAAGCAGTTCACTGATGACTACCTCTCAAACCACTTGTATGATTAGGAGGCGAGGAAGGTATTCATACAACACCCACGGTTCAATATTGAATTGTTCCCGAAGAGGACGAAGGATGGACGGTCAATCATGCCCAGGTACTCGCATATAGTTGAAAAGACCATCAACATCAATGAAGGCTCAATATTCGCCTTCCGCTTCAGCAGTTTTCAAGATGAGATTCATCTTTCTATGTACCATCTATGGTGCTAATTTTGAAATGTTATAGATGTTGCATGTGAAACTTGGTGCTGGTGCAGTTGCGTAATGGGGTAGCTGAGTGCTGAAGCTATATGATGTTGTACTCTGATGTATTTCAATTATGAAATCCTGCTTCCTTAATATGAAAATGAAATATATTGTGTGCTTAATATGAAATTTCAGTTAGATTAATAAATGGATTATTAATAATAGGACAATTATCCTACTAATGGCCAATTAGCCTGCTAATTGGGTCTTTCTATTGCAAACGGTTATTGAGAAAACACCATGGGCGATGACCTTAGGCAATGCACATAGTTTCCAGGAATAAACCGTGTTGGATCAATGAACAATCACACATGACATCCTCTTGAAAACTGTTTGCGTTAGGCCACCTTGTTTAAAGGTTTACCACATAAGAAGTGTGTGTGATGGACAGCCTATACCACACAGTTTCTTCTACACACCGTGTGTGATGCATTCAATAACAAAAAAGATAAAAATGTTAATATCGTCTGCAATGGCAATGATACCACAAACTATTTAATGGCGAAAACTGTGTGTGATATACCTGCCAACGGAAATGTTTTCCTTGGAGTGACTGTGTGGGATGTCTATACGAACGGAAACGTACTTCTTGGATTAACTGTGTGGGATGTACATACTAACGGAAACGTACTCCTTGGATTCACTATGTGGAATGTACATATGAATGGAAACATTTAGCCGGGACTGACTATGTGGGATGTACTTACGACGATGGAAACGATTTGGCATGTATAATTGTACTTTTTTAGCACTACTATATGTATAACCGTATTTGATCGCTCGCCCGTCGCACACGACCTCACTTTGTCAAGCGTGCGTGACCGGAGGGCCTATCCCCGACGGTTTCTGGGTCATGTTGGAAGGACCCCCCTATCATAGTCACTCACTTGGCGACAGTTCAAAACACCGTCGCGGAAAGGGGTTAAAAATCATTTATATATCACCTTGCTGTACCGATGCTTGTTAGGATAATTGTGCTTTGGACAAGGTCCATTGAGTACTTCCTCAAGATTCTGTGACCTTCCTTCATTGAAAGGCGGCTCGCCATTACCATTACGATGTTGATTCTTAAATCTGGCATTGGTGTTGGCCACAAAGTCTGACCCGTTGTCAGCATATTTACACTTTCCCTCATTGCCTTGGCCATTATGGTTACCATTATGGCTTGAGGTGTTCTGCTGCCGGCCCTTTCACTGCCGTTTTTCCTGCCCTTACTAGATTTTATCATCATCAGAACCAGGATCCTTTGTACCGTTAGAGTTAGAATATCTGGTTAGTACATACATGAGCTTACCCATGTCCATGAACTTGCGTTTGAGCCGCCCTAGCTTCTGCACCATAGTCTCAAAGTGATAATTCTTCTCCAAAAGCAACACAACTTGAGCCGCCCCAATGCTACCTAAAGATAGCCGCAACTCAGCGGCCCCAATGATGGGCTGACTCGTTTTCTCACTGCACACAGTGATATAGATCGAGAATTGTCATCGGCTGCTCGCAAGTGCCTTGAAAATTCTAGATGAAACGCACTTTCAACTCCGTACATGTATTGATGGAATGGTGGGCAACCTCTTCAGCCATGTGCGAGCTGGCCCCTCAGGTATCATAGTGAAATACTTGGCACATACTACCTCACTGACGTCCAACATCTCCATTGCTAGCTCGTAACTTTCAATCCAAGCCTCTGGAGGAAGATCCGCCGTGTAGTTGGGCACCTTGCGTCGGCCTTTAAAATCCTTGGTTAAGTTCTTGTTACGTACAGCCGGCGCTTGTTACATAAAGCCGACACTAGGCATGGTACTCCAATGGTTCTGGCATTGACCCTGCTCCTACTGTGGCAGAAGGGATCATAGGGGCGGCTGATAAGCCCCAGGTTTGGTTCCTCTGCCCCTCAACAGACTCTTGCATGGTCCACAATTGCCTGAGCATCATCCCTCGGATTAATAGGCGGGTTAACCTGGGACAGGTTACAGTGACGTTCACTGCTTGACACTGTCGGCGACTCAGTGTGCTAGTTGTAGCTTTGACTCGATAATGGTGTAGAATGTAGATGGTCCCGATAGTAACAGTAATTAGCTTGTTGAGAAATCGCTATCTCCAACAGTTCAATGTCGTTCAAGGTTTGCACCACACCTGGTAACTTGCTTGTCACAGGAATTGCAGTAAGCCGGGTTGCCGCCACCAGCATGTTATCCACTAGGTTGGAGAGTGACCCGGCGGTGTCTGGAAGTGAGGCGGTGGCAGCCGGCCGAGGCAGGGGCCAACCACCGGCTCCTCCCTTCTGACTGGCTCAAATAGGAGTGGTTGAGCCACTGCCCCACTCCCAGGTGCATTAAGGGTTAATTGGGGTATAACCGGCACTCCTGGCATGCTTGGACCTGCTCCTGCCGTATTAAACAATCATACCGGCTCATATATTGGAGGCATACGACTATGGTACCTCTGTTGATGAATTGCAATATAAGCATGCTGCTCAAGGTTTAGCTGCCAAGCCCGTGTCTTCAAATGCTCTCATTCTGCATAATTTGTGCTTGCAGCTCAGCTGCCAGGGTGTTCTCTGCATTGATTTCCTCCTGGCCCTTGGTCATCTGCTCTCGAAGCTTTGCGATCTTTGCATTAAGCTCTTCTTGGTTTGCTGTTGTGACCTCGGTCGCCAGTCGGTTTGTTAGGTTGTTCATCAATTCAGATGAAACCTGGGCTGGCGGCCTGACTGAGCCGGATCCTAACGGTTCAGTCACTACTACTGCTTCGGCTATGGTGGTTTTGAGAGCCGGCGCCATCCCTACCATGAAGATGGCGGCTCGGCACGGTGGCTTGTAGGGGTCTGGAATACTGTTGCCATCGGAACAACCCCCAAACCCTTTGTTCTGGAGCTGGTACATTGACTCCGTGTCTCCGGTCGAAGACTTGCCATCGGTGTAAACGAGAGTGTCTCCCCTAGACACGGAATTTTCTGTGAGTTCCGTGCCTAAACTAATGAAGACATGCTTTCGACCGGCTTGGATCCGGGCGGGTTGCATGTGCCGAGCCAGCTCGATGATGTCGGTGCAGATGTCTGGCCTAGGCTCAAATTCGCCGATCATGCCGATGAAGACGTGGATTCCGCCAAAAGGGTCCCGGTACTCGTACTCGATAGAGTCGGTGGGGCCTGAGTCGGCGTCGTCGATGTAGAGCTTGCCGCGGTGACTCCTGGTCATCCTGCCGATGACATATCCCACGGTCCCTCAGAGAGAGCCCTTCAAGAAGTCGAAATAACCGTGCGCTGGCCCAACGGTGGGCGCCAACTGTCATGGTTTTGTCACGGCAGATGTCCTAGTGTGAGGACTTACATGTGAGGCCATCGCAACTAGGTGATTAGCTTGTCGTGGTTGAGAGGGACGAGAGACACAAGTTTACCCAGGTCCGTCCCCTCACGGTGGAGGTAAAATCCTACTCTTGCTTTTCTGCTTATTGCTTGAGTATCAATTACAAGGGAGAGGACTCGCTTGACCTAGCTATCGATTGATTGTAACCTGACCTTTCTGTGTCGGGGACTCACCTTTATATACAGGTCGAGGCATCCGGCTTACAAGACTCCGGGTCATTTAGACCCATGACTGTGTCTAACTCTAAGTCGCCTTGCCTTTTACGACAAGATACTGTATGGAAGCTTATGCCTCCGGGATGACCGCCATCTTCTGGTTCTGGGCCCTAAGCCGGCCCATCTCGTGAGCTGCCCTTCCAGCCCTACGTCTTGATCACTTTGGCCCATCAGAAGTCTGGCTCCAAGAGTCACCGGTAACATGACCCGGCCCTTATACGGCGGGTCATATCGTGGGATTATACTCCTAACAGTTTTGTCATGGCACATGTCCTAGTGTGAGGACTTAATTCTGAGTCCATCGCAACTAGGAGGTTAGCTTGTCGGGGTTGAGCAGAATCGAGAGACACGAGTTTACCCAGGTTCGGCCCCTCACGGTCGAGGTCATAGCCTACTTCCTGCTTGTTTGCTTATTGCTTTCTAGATCAATACAAGGGAGCCTATTGGTTGACCTAGCTACTGATCGATTGTACCTTAGCCCGATCTGCCTCCGGGACTCGCCTTTATATATAGGTCGAGACCTGGGGCTTACAAGAGTCCGGGTTGTACTACAATACGTGACTTCGTATGTTTCTAACTTGTCTCCTAAGTAAGGAAACTCCTGGCGACTTTAACTTTGGGACTATGATCCGTCATCTTTGGACGCTAGGCCCTCAGCCGGCCCATTATGTGAGCCACCCAACTGGTCCTGCTCCTGGGCGCATCGACCCGTCTTGATGTCGCTCCCAAGCCGCCACCTAGATGACCCGACCAAATCATGGCGGGTTATGTCGTGGGGTTATATCCCCAACCGGAATGGAGCATCGGAAAACTGTAGGATTTGTTCCTTTAGTGTCTCTTTCAAAGAAAAACCATACGAATTTTAATTTCCACTTGGCCCTCCTTTTCAAATTCCTATTGATGAAGAACAAGACTAAGTGATAGTAGCATAATAGCATTATAATTGTACATTTTATTGTGGTTTGACTTAATTTGACCATGCTTCTTTGCATTCCTATGAACCAAACACCCAGATTGACAGAAATCTTGGGTTTTTAAATTTTCTGTTTTGCAAGTGCATTCCTATCGTACTCCTATGTATTTCCTATCCCTGTGTTGCTAGAATCCTCCAATTCAAACGAGCCGTGACAGAATTACTTCTATTACAGATACGTGTCAAAGAAAACCTTGTGTAGCGAACAGACCTCAAACGGTCAAGTCTCTATGCATCAATGTCATCCCTGGATCGATAATGCTGACATGCACAGTACTCGAGGAATTATAACATAGTTTCAGTCAAACACTTATTACGTCGAGTCCTCATAAAGAGTATGATTACATAAATTAATCATGGTTGAAGGCCATCTAAACTAGATACCTGCCGAAGTTTTGAATGTAAATGAGTCCATCAACTCCAACGGCATAGCTGAGTGCAAAACAACGACCTATCGCACCTTATTCGTTGTTTGAGTAGTCTGCAACATAAGACGTTGCAGCCCGAAACGGGTCAGCACATGGAATATGCTAGCATAGTTACACTATAAAGCAATGATAATGCAAGAACTATTTCTACAGGCAATATTTCGTTGGTGGAGGCTGTAAGTTTCATGGTTTTGCATTAAGCTAGTTTTTCCCTACAACAAAGGAATAGACTTATTTAACTACTCCCATGTTGCCCATTATTTGAGAAGGTAACCCCAACTCAAATCCCAATTAAAAGTATCATCATTAACCCAACATCATAATTAATTAGAGTAACGTGATGAGATCACAATAATAGATTCAAGTACCAGATACTCAAGACGTCCATAACCGGGGACACGGCTAACCATGATTAGTTTATACACTCTGCAGAGGTTTGCGCACTTTTCCCCCACAAGACTCGACCGCATCCATGATCGGATGATTGAGACATAGCCTTTCTGAAGCATTAACTCTCTACTCCGGGTAGACAGTACCACCTACATCCCTCTACATCTGCTAGTCTACCTCTTCAAGAGCTCACGCAACTTACTCAACTATGCCAGAGCCCATAATGGCTTGTGGCTGCACACGGAAGTTTCTAGCATGAATAATCTCATGATCCCTTTGAGCCTGGGTGGCATTCCATGGATAATCACATGGTAACCCCGGGATTTCCTAAAAAAGGCAACACATGGTTCCCCAGGTGCCTCAACCAATCCGCCCAGATGTGTATTAATGTTGCCACCTTAATGTTATCCAATTAAAATAACTCTCAAACTTCCATGTGTGAATCACGATCCAGTCCTCGTCTACGAGCAGGCTAAGCAATAAAAAGGATAACGTATATTCCCGGGGTGATCAAAAGGTATCAGGTTCCTACCTCAAGCACTACAACCAAAACCACATGTTCCCAATCCTACCAATGCAAATATTTGTGTAGCTGAACTAATGCATAGTAAAAACTGGGTATAAAAGAGTATGATCAAAGTGTAACTTGCCTTGTTGACGATCTGCAAACTCTAGAGATTCGTAGTAACAAGCTTCGCACTCTGGGTAATCTAGCATAGACAAACAATAGCATTTATAAGCAATCACTCAAACGAAACATGAGAAAACTTGAGAAAAGATCCAAATCAAACACAAAACAAGCAAACGGCTTAAACTAACAAGAGTCAAAACCTAACAGTAATATTAACATGTGAATTAGATCTTAAAAGTAGGTACATGTGATTAGCTATGATTTGCAAAAAAATCAACTCAAACGGAGCAACGAATCTCGAAATACAAACGAAACAAGATCGTTTACTAATCTAAACTAAATTCAAATTTTACAGTACCAAAATCATGTTCAAGTTGATTAACTAGAAACAGGGCTTTGAGACGAAGACTTTGGCGTTGGTTTCATCTAATTTGGATAAACGAGTAAAAAGTTATACTAGTTTAAAGATCAAGGGTTAAATCACGATAAAAATACTCACGGATAAGTCCCTGGCCGAATAAAAAAGAAAAGACTAACGAACGAATGTTCGCTATCTGGACCTATCCGGCGAATAACGTTCGTTAAAATGAATGAACGGACGAACGTCCGCTAAATAAGCTAAACCGAATGAAAACCGATATAAAAAAATAAACCGGAAAACTAAAAAAATCAGGGTTAAAATAAAAAAACCGACCGGTCAACGGGCGGGTCAACGGCGGCTGCGTTCCGGTGGGATCCGGCGTGGCGGTGGCATTCGGTGATGGCGCAGGTGGTGCGGGTTGCGGGATGGGGCGGTGGCGGCGGCGGCGGTGCGGGGCGACGACACGGCAGTGGCGGCGGCGGCGGAGGCGGGAGGCGCAAGGCGGTGGCGGCGGCTTCGGCTTGGGGTCCCGGGGGGCCCGAGCTCGGCTTTTACGGAGGAGGGGAGGCGGCGCCTTGCGGGAGGGGGCACACCCTCGGGAGGCGTGTCCGAGGCGGGCACGGCCGGCGGCGGCGGCGGGGCGGACTCCCGCTGCGGGAGGAGGCGGTGGCACACGCGGTTTGGGACGGGTCGAGAGTGGTGGCGGCGGCGGCATTTATAGGTAAGGGGGTGGTGCGGGGCGGCTCAGGATCGGAATCCGGCCGGAGTCCGTCGCGGGCACGGCGGGGAAGGCAGCGGCGAGCGGGCCGGCTAGGCCTCGGTCCAAAAGTTTTTTTTAATAGGTTTGACAGAAGAAGAAAATCCTAAAAAGAATATAAAAAATTTGAAAAATGCCAAAAATAATTTTCACCATCTAAATAGAATAATTAGAACAATGTGAACATTTTTGTGGCTTAAAAATGCAATTTTGAAAAATGCATATTTTTCTGATTCGAATAAGGTAGCAAATAAACACAAGAAAAATCATAACTTGATTTTTAAAATTCTTTCTCCAATATTCTCTGAATTTGAAGAAGTCATATTATCTTCGCTCATTTATTTTTAATATTGGAAATAATTGGAGAGAAAAAATAATAAAACCAAATTGATCCTTTTCTTCAAATTTGAAATAAATTCAAATATGAATTTTTTTTATGAAACCTCCAACTCTCCCCGTGGGTCCTTGAGTTGCTTAAGATTTCTAGGACCTCAACCAAAATGCAAGAATAAATATGATACGCATAAGATGATCTATGTATAACATCCAAATTGAAAATTGGGATGTTACACCTTGTGTGGTTTGTCCCGCTCCTGCTATGAAGTCGTCCACCCCACCTCAACTGCTCCAATGATCGAAGGGTCCACCACGGCAGGGATCCGCCCTCCAGACTATATTTCACCGCCTCAGAACTTCTTCCCCGCTGTTAGCAGCCATGACAACTGCATTACCATCATCAACTCAGAAGATGACCTTGAGGACTACACGTGTCTGCAAGAGAGGTCGCAGTCTTTCGTGTTTGCTAACGTTATGCATCGCTTAATATTACATGCTACTTTACCTTCCTATTCACCACTTATACTCCGAGTCAGGTCCAAACTAATGCTCAAACTTGAGTTTTTAAATGGTTGTGGGGTCCATATTGAGGGAGCAATCAATAGTATCTGTCTACTATCTGGATAATCTCGGGTGTCTACTATGAGTTTCACGTTGGGTGGGAAGCAAAGAGTAAAAGAGCCATTATCTGTATTTTTTAACTGAAGCTATTATCTGCTTTCTATCATTGGTTTTGGGTCTATTCACATGTTGCTACCTTCACTCTGGATTTCTACATGCACTCCTTACATAATCTCACTATGTTTTATTCATATGCATGTCATTTATTGTACACAATGTTACTAAACATTTAGAGAAAAAGTGACGAGCCTTGCGTGGCAATAAAATTTCAAGCAGACGTCGCTCCATGGTGGGCGCAAAAGCGACCCCCTCTCCTATTCCAGACTGTAATCAAGAGGAACATAACTGTTCAGAGGGGGATTTAGACGGAGCAGACCACTCCTATTTACCCCCTGAGGTCTTTGCTCAAACTTGGCGTGCTGATGCTGGACATATCATGCATATGACGCCTTTTATTGCTTACTTTATACATAAAATATGTCATCTGCTTAGTTTAGACATTCTTTGTGTGAATGTCATCTATTTAGTTCCTAATATATATGAATTATGCAATGCCATCTTGTTTAGCCACGCATCATATATGTGAATTTTGCAATGCCATCCTGCTTAGCCAGTCATCTTATATGTGAATTATATCATGCCATCCTTTTTTTCATTATGTATTACATTTGTCAAAAATGTTAGTATATTCAACTACTCTTCCTGTGCATCAACCATTTGACACATTCATGGAAAAATCTGGAGTGAAAACAAGGTCTTCAGAGCAGACAATGCTATCTGACGAAGCGCATATCTCGCTGGTTACCGATAGCTCCTCATAGGAGGATTCAGAGACACATGACCAGTCCTATTGCCCCCCCCCCCTCGAGGTGCATGCTCTAACTTGGCAGGGTAATATTGCTCATATCGTGCATATGGTGTCTTGCATTGCTATGACATTTGCTTTGTTTAGACATCCTTTGTGTGAATGCCACCTATTTAGTGTCTAATTACCATATATGTGAATTATACAATGCCATCTTGTTGCAACACATTATATATGTGAATTATGCAATCCTATCTTGTTGCAAGGCATTATATATGTGAATTATGCATGCCATGCTATCTAGGCAAGCATAATATATGTGAATTATATCATGCCGCCATTTTTTGCATTATTTATTCCATTTGTCGACAATGTTTGTATATTCAACTACTCTTCCTACGCATCAGCGATTTGAATCGATGATGGCAAAATCTGGAGTGAAAACAAGGTATTTAGAGTAGACAATGCTACCTGCTGAAGCAGATATCTTGTTGGTTATAGATTGCTCCCCAGAGGAGGATTTAGAGACAGATGACCAATCCTATTTCCCCCCTGAGTTGTATGCTCAAACTTGGCAGGGTTATATTACTCATATCATGCGTATGTTGTCTTGCAATGCTTAGGTTTTACATCATATACACAAATATTGAATGCCATCTTCTTAGTTTAGACATCATATATGTGATTGCCATCTGCTTACTTTCTTAGTATATAAGTCATATATTTGAATTATCTCATGCCATGATGTTTACATAGACAACATGTATCTGAATTATGGCATGCCAACCCATTTTCTAAAGACATAATATAGTTATATCATCTCATCTTGTCTACATAGTCATCATATTTTGAAATATGTCATTCAATATGTGAATTATATCATGCCATCATGTTTCCATCGACAACATGTAGGTGAGTTATGGCATGCCAACCTATTTAATAGACACACCATATAGTTATATCATGTCATCTTGTTTACATAGTTAACATATTTTGAATTATGTCATTCTATCACGTTTAGTTAGCCACCATATATGTGAAATTGTGTCATGCTATCCTGTTTAGTTAGCCATCATATATGTAAAATTGTGTCATGCTATCCTGTTTGGTTAGACAACATAAATGGTAATTATTTTAAGCCCACTTTTGTTCCGCACTATCCATTGCACTTGTCTATCATACAATGTTTGTACATTCAATTACTTTTCTTGTTTATCATCCATTTGAATTGGAGGGGGTGATGGCAGTATCTAAGGGAGTAAAATACGGTCTTCAGAAAAAATAGGCTACCCGTCGATGCAGGTAGAATCACAGTTGTATTTACCAAAGAACCAGCCCCAGGACACATAACCCAGACTCTCGCATTTTTTACCCCTACCCATTTGGATAGAGAACCATCTACACCCCTTCAAACCCCAACCACAGCACATAGTAACCCAATTTCAGTTGACACATCACCGTCTCCACCATAGAGAACCCAAACATGAGCAAATAGTATGGCAACTGCAGTGCCCAATGCAGAAGGACCACCACTCTGAACCCCAACTCAACGCTTAAAGCAGAAGAAGAATTATACTCCTTTACCCTTGCATAACTATATTCACTCATACCAACTAATTTCAAATTGGAAGGAAGCAATTGAAACTCCAATGGCACAACAGGTATGTTTTAAACCTATTTCTTTAACTGGATTGTTGTTCTAACTTCTTGTTCTATGTTCATTTTAGTTTTAATTATATAAACAATTATGTTCTCATGTCATCCACATTACAAGTGTTGTTAGTGATGTGTAGTTTTCCACACTTATATTCTAGCTACGCTGCTTTGTCTTAAACGGATATGATTTGAACTGTGTCTCCATCTTGACTTGGCAACATAAAATAGAATGATATATACAATACAGTGATCATAGTACATAGATATATGTTTGTTTCATGTTCTTATCTTGTCCATGTTACTACTGAACCGATTTACCAAAATGAGTTTCATATACTACATGCCAAACCTGTGATGTGATTGCTTGTTTCTCTTGTAGAATGCCGACAGGATATTGGAGAAGACCACCCCATTATGCAATGGTAGAGAAAGTAATGCAGATAAGGTTCAAGATAGCAAGACAACCATGTTGGTCTCCAAGAACTATGATAAAAACTGTCTTGTAGACAGTGAGACAACCCCAAAGTCATGCCTTCATGTAGTGTTCGAGTTACTTTCCACTACCACTAGCACAAGCTGTTCGAACTCGCTGCCTGAATCACTTCGGATTCTTGAGTCTTAGCTACAAGCTGAAAGGCATCAGTCAGCTATGCCGTGACAAGAAGCTGAAGGACTGAGGAAGTCCCTGCAGAATTTAGATGCATACTTTCTTATGCAATAATAAGCATTGGAGGATTTTAGCACCAAAGAGAAATCTAATAAAATTGCTAAGCTTATTGCTAGCATGGTGGGTACCCAGGATATCGCTTCTTGAGCTCTTCCGAAGTGATTTCAATTCTGGACTTGTTTTGTTGCTGCGTCTATTTGCACTGGTGGCCAATTTAGATGCCTAGTGTATGTAATATGCTGCTTTCTTCACTCTATTTGCACTGGTGGTGAACTTTAATGCCTAGTGGATGTAATATTTATAATAGTCATAATTGCCTAGTGTAAGTTGGTTGCTTATTTATTTTGATATTGTCTTGTTTATCTGTTTGCTTGTAGTCACTGAAGTTCTTTTTCTGTGGTTTGCTTTTTTGAGGGATTTTCAACAGTTTGCTAGTGGCCACAATAACCATGGGCCACATACCGACCGTTGTAACCATGTTCCTACTACCTGTTGTAGTAGTATCGGCCTCCTATGGGTTGTAGGATCCATGGGCCTCCTATGGGCCATAGGATCCATGGGCCTCCTACGGGCCATAGGATCCATGGGCCTTCTTGGGGCCGGAGAATCAATGGGCCTTCTATGGGCGGTATGGTCGATTGGGCAAACATGGGCCGTATGATTCATGGAGCAATAACAGACTGCAATATGCGCCGTAAACGGGATAAAATGGGAATCATCTATTTATGGGCCCGACCATTATGGGTTGTTAATAGTCCGGTATTTCTAACGGGCTTAATTCTATCGACAAACATAGCGGGTCATTAATGGGTCGTAGTAGATGGCGCTGAGAAAATGGACTGATAGATTAATAGGCCACAATGGGCCGACTTTAGCCATGGTCTAAATTTGGCCCATCGGTAGACCAGGCTAGTAATAGACTGTAAGTAGTCAAGGGCTCGAAAATGAGCCCCTATAAGTCCGAAAGATAACACGGGCCGGAAATGGCCCAACTGAATTATGGGTCGTTAATGGGTATAAAGTGATATATTGTTCATTATGGGACGGTCTCACCATGGGACGATAAAAGGGCCAAGAGTTACAAAGGGCCTCATATGGGCCGAAAGACATCGTGATGCACAATAGGGGCCGGAAGATACAACGGGATGTAATCATATATGAACGACCCACATGACACTGTTGGGCCTAATTCGGGTAGGCCATAACAGGGTGTGAGTTAGTAGGTTGTAAATGGGCTACATGCGACCATGCCGTTAACAGGCTTTCCATGGGTTGGCCCAATACCATTTGACCAAGTCAAAAGGGCTGGCCTTAGCACCAAAATGGGCCGCTATTGGGACAAGCAACATGTCGACGTATCATAGGCTTGTCCCGTCCATTCACTGGATGACATCTGTCCCACCGAGGAGCTCACACGTGTGTCCTTCGGTCAATGAGAATTTTACATGTGGGAAATTGCCTTTGCTCGTTGCTGTTAATGGATTATCGGATCCAAAACTGAAATCGATAGCTAAACGGCGACCCGTTATGGTGGATGCCACATGTTGTTGCCCTTGACGAAAACACTTCCATGACGCGCCATTTATTATCATGGAAGTGGACACTTCTGTGATGCTGATTTTGGTATTGTCATGAAACACTTCTACGACAGCACATGGATGGCTATCTTGATTCTGTCATAAAATCCTCATGGATGTACATGCATGACAACTAACGTGACCTACTATGACAAACACGTATCATCACAGAAGTGTTTTGTTTGTAGTGACATATTCACCACCATTCCAATCCATCCCAGATGAATCAGACCTGACACAACTCTAAGCATAGCAGACATAGCAATCAAGCATGAATTAGTTGGCACATCATGGCTCAAACAACTCCTACACATGCTAGTGGGTTTCAACTATTTACCATGGCAAAGACAGGTCATGCAGAGGAATGCGTTCAACTACCACAACATGTAACAGTTGAATCGTTCTTGTCCTAATGCAATAAAAGAGAGCAAGGGTGAGAGGGTGGGATTGTATCGGAATGCTCAACGGGTGTTTGCTTGCCTATCACTTCTGAAGATAGTATAGCTATTAATTCTTCATCTATGTCAATGATCAATGCATCAAAATCGTCTTCTACTAAGAAGGAACAAACGCCGACAAACAAGAAAGAACACATTCAATGCAATGCACAATCAAATGAATGATATGACATATTAAGTTACTCAATTGAGCTAATGCAACAGCAAGTCATTTTAATTGAAGTGGAAATCAAACCTACATCAAATTCCAACTACAAACCTATTATCAAACTTTCCCTAATCATGTCCTAAACAGTGAGGTTAACTTGTTCAAACATGCATGAAGATGGCATAAATAGATTCTTCATATTTCTCTCATAAGTTTTCATATATAAATTATTTCATTTGGAGTTACGGTGGAATTTTTATGAATTTTTGAAGGTTGCAATATTTTCTGAAATTACCAAATAATTTTTGAGTTAGAAATAATATACAAAAAGTTTACTGCGTCAGCACTATGTTAGGGTAATGTCATCAGTCAATAGAGGTGGTCTAGGTCAAACTTGGCAGGTGGGGTGTACCTGTCATTGACTCAATGCTAACAGTGGTTAACTAAACCTAAATTAAACTAACCATGGGCTTAATTAGAATGGGGGGCCCAGTGTCTGTGGCTCGGGGGGGGGGTAGTGGTTAACTAAGCATGCCACATCGGCACGGCCGGGGTTTAGCCGCCGCGACTACCAAACGCGGCAGAGGTTCCTCGGAAACACTGCTTTGATGTTCATTTAGCTCGCGGATCGGTGCTACGGGGAGATGGGGCTCGTGCACATCCATTGGTGGTGGTGGCTATAGCTGTTGGGAAACGTAGCATGCAATTTCAAAAAAAATTCCTACACTCATGCAAGATCTATCTAGGAGATGCATAGGAACGAGAGGGGGGGAGTGTCTCCACGTACCCTCATAGACCGAAAGCGGAAGCATTTGTTAATGAGGTTGATGTAGTCGAACTTCTTCTCATTCAGACCGACCAAGCACCGAACGTACGGCACATCCGAGTCCGGTGCACGTTCATCTTGATGACGTCCCTCGAACTCTTGATCCAGCAAAGTGTTGAGGGAGAGTTACATCAGCATGAAGGCGTGGTGACTGTGATGGTGAAGTGATCCGCGCAGGGCTTCGCCTAAGCCCTACGTGAATATGATCGCAGGCGTAAACTGTGGCGGGGGGCGCCGCACACGGCTGGGAATAGTTGATGTGTGCTCTAGGCGCCCCCTCCCCATGTATATAAAGGAGGGAGGGGGAGGGAGGCAGCCCTAGGCGCGCCCAAGTTGGAGGAATCCTACTTGGGCTCCTAGTCCAAGTCGGCCTCCCCCTTTTCCTTTTACTGGGAGGGGGAGAAGGGAAGAGAGGGGGGAGGAAGGAAAGAGGAGGTCTCCACGCCCTCCTCCTAATCCAGTTTGGCCTCCTTCCTTGGGGGCAGGGTGGCGCCCCACCCCTTGTGGGCTGGTGTGCTGCCCTCCTATGGCCCATATGGCCCATATCTTCCCCTGGGGGGTTCCGATAACCTCCCCCCCGGTACTCCGATATGTACCCAATACATTCCGAAACACTTCCGATGTTCGAATACTACCATCCAATATATCAATCTTTACCTCTCGACTATTTCGAGACTCCTCGTCATGTCCGTGATCTCATCCTGGACTCCGAACAACATTCCATCACCAAATCACATAATTCATATAATACAAAATCATCATCAAACGTTAAGCGTGCGGACCCTACGGGTTCGAGAACTATGTAGACATGACCGAGACACCTCTCCGATCAATAAACAATAGCGGAACCTGGATGCTCATATAGATAATAGAGAAGCAACGCGTTTCCTAGACCCCCGCTATAGAAACAAAAAAGGAAATAAAAATTTAAACGGAAAATACATAGCTATACAGTAGCGCGTTTCGTAAAAATCGCTATAGCTATCTTAGCTATAGCGTGTTTTGCAAAAAGGGCTACCGCTAAGTTTGACTTAACCCAAAAACGGTTTCCCCCCGGCCACCACTTCTCCCCCAAATCCCTCGCCTACTTCACCGCCGTCTTCTGCCGACGTCGATGCCCCCGGAGGCACCAGAGCCGCGCGCCGTCGACGCCACCGGAGCCACCCCCACAACTAGAAAAAAGGCTATTAGTGGCACACCAGTTTTTGCTATTAATGGCGCACTATAGGTGCGCCACTATTAACACGCCACTAGTAACAAATAGTAATGGCGCACATTTGCTGCGCCATTACTATAGTAATGGCGCACCTATAGTGCGCCATTACTTTGCCTAGAGGTGCGGCATTACTATCTGACTTAGTAATGGCACACCACAGAGAAGTGCGCCATTACTAACAATTTTTTTCCAATTTTTTTTCAGAATTTTTTTTTCAATTTTTTTTCAGAATTTTTTTTCATTTTTTTCTTAATCTCGGGTCACTATGGCTTAATCTCGGATCAATATGCTTAATCTCAAGTTAAATCGCACACCGTGGTCAAACTTTCCGAAAGGTCACCCATCCTTACACTACTCCAGCCCAAGCACGCTTAAGTTCTCAGTTCTATCCAACCCCAGCACTAGCTCACTTAACAGGCACTTGTTGATATATCTAGCATATCAATCCTATTAAACCTTATTGATCTCTAGGACTTTGTTCATGTTCATGAGTGTGATGAAATTTTGAAAAAATATTTCAAACTTCCCATTCATATAACGTATCATATTTTTAACATTTAAAAAAAATCAAAACCATTTTTTTCTGTTACTAGTGGCGCACCTAGCAAATGGTGCGCCACTACTAAGTTTGATTTTTTTTTCATTTTCCCCCCTCTAGATCTTAAAAGCCCCGTATCTTTAATTCTGTTACATTTTTCGGGATTATAATAATCTTCAATGGGGTTCCCCCCGTTGAATTCGGATGTAACTTTTCGAGTCGATGATTTTTCATATAAAAACTTTTTAATCCGAGTTCGTATGCAAAAGTTATGCCCATTTTACTAAATTCCAAAGAGATTTTGCAAATAAAGTTGAAATTCATATTTGTAAATTTTCCCAACAACTAGACCACATATCACATGGGAAACTTATTTACTTTTATTTTTTTGACATTTCCATCATTTTCTTTTATTTTTATAAAACTGAAAAGGCGGTCCATGGGGGTGTGCATTTGAAAGTTAGTAATGGCGCACCTTCACAAAGTGCGCCATTACTATGTGTATGACTTCGTCAAACCTTGGTCAAAGTTAGTAATGGCGCACTTTGTATAGGTGCGCCATTACTAAGTTTGACATAGTAATGGCGCACCTTTGCAAAGTGCGCCATTACTAAGTTTGACCAAGGTTTGACCCAATCATACACATAGTTATGGCGCACTTTGTGAAGGTGCGCCATTACTATGTCAACTTAGTAATGGCGCACCTATACAAAGTGCACCATTACTATGTGTATGACTATGTCAAACCTTGGTCAAACTTAGTAAAGGTGCACTTTTCACCTGGTGCGCCATTACTATTTTTGTTACTAATGGCGCACCTACACATGGTGCGCCACTCCTATATAGCAGTGGCGCACCACATGTATAGTGCACCATTAATGTCCATATTAGCTATAGATGTTTTTCTAGTAGTGCCCCAAGGCCACCGAAGCCGCGCGGCCTCATCAACACCACCGGAGCCGCCTTCGGCGCCACGGGAGCTACCCTCGACACCCCTGCCTCCCTCGGCAGAACTACCTCCCTCGCCATCACCAGAGACGCCCTACCTCCCTCGCCACCACTGCGTCCCTCGCCACCACCGGAGCCATCCTCTATAAGCCCCCACCCTCCTCTCTCTCATGCATAGCAGAAACACTAGACAGAAAACTAGCTAGCTAGGTTAACTAGTTTAATTAGGTTGATTATCTAGGTTAGTGCAAAAATTTAGTTAGGGCTTTGACAGAGAACTAGTTAGGTTAACTAGTTTAAATAGATTAATTATCTAGGTTAGTGCTAAAATTTATTTAGGGCTTTGACAAAGAACTAGCTAGGTTAACTAGTTTAATTAGGTTAATTATCTAGGTAAACTAGGTTAACTAGCTAGGTTAACAAACTAGGTTAAATAGCTAGGTTAATTAGGTTCGTTAGGCTAACAAGCTAGCTTAAGTAGGTTGGCTAGGTTAGAGAAGAAGTTATTTTAGAGCATTAGGTCAAAAGGGTTAGAGAAATGGAGTTCCTTTGCAATTTAATTGGGTTATGTCCAAGGTAGAGAAGGGTTAGGGAAAATAATGTGTGTGTGTGTGTGTGAGAGAGAGAGAGAGGAATAGCTAGATCAACATAATTTGTGTTCTGTCCTAGGCAGAGAAGTGTTTAGTGAGATCATTTTGCAAAGGTTTTTGATTTTTAAAAAGACCACTATTTTTAAAGGAAAAGATTTTGGCAAGTTTTATTTTAAAGAGGATCCCTTCCTAGAATTTTATTGTTGATTATATCTTTTCATTGAAGTGGTCATGTTATATCTTTTCATTGAAGTGGTTCGGTTGTGCCCAAGTGGCCTTTTGTTGTTTCCAGGGAATGAAGCCGAGTGGCCTATGTTTTGCTGGAATGTTGATTCATTTCTGTTCCGGAAAATTTCAGGTGCACGATTTGTCCACTTTTTAGCAAAGGTCATGCCGAAATTTTCCGTGAATTTCGGGATGACTTGTGCTACAAACTAGGACGTATCAAGTGCCCGGAATTTGCCGCACCAGGAAGGAATCAACGTTCCTGCAAAACATAGGCCTTTTTATGTCGTTATTCATTTTATTAGGTCTAGAATTAATTGACTATATTTAATCATAGGAAACATGGCTAGCAACGATGAAGGACAGGGTTCTAGTGATTGCGACGACATCTACCTGGCAGCACACGAATATTTGAGCCTTGCCAATGATCAACGATTGTTGATGCTGGGCCCACCTGTCTCATCCGAGACTGAAATTGAGACCGGTGCCGAGACTGCCGTTGGGACCCAGACCGGCACCGAGACCGGCACCGAGACCGACACTGAGACTAGCAAAGCCATAGAACCGAAATCGAAGAGGAGATGTCGATGCCCAACCAGCTCCTCACTACTAGACTAGTGGTCACAGAGGTGGATGATGGTAATTTTGAGCCAAAACTGCCTGTGGAAGCGCGCTCCTGCTACGGCAATCAGATAGGCTGCTTCGTACGGGCGTGCGCCACTATCAGTGATAAGAAGCTAAAGAAGAGGCCAAATATGAAGCACTCCCTCCTAACCCTGCTGCACCAGATATTCTTGTTCCCGGGCTCGGAGCACACCCACGACCATGCAGCCTCCGCAAGGTATGAACATCAGCACCCCACCTACCCAATTAGCATCGCCTGTCGTGGTGGGTGATAGCGGACTGGGTGAGGAAGATGCTCCATTAGTCGCTGATGATGTCGCCATAGATGAGGATGAGGATGACGATGACACTCAACAGAATCTCAATACTGGCGCCACTCATGACGGAGGATTGATGGCTCAGCAGTATGAGTACTCAGGGTCTGAGCGTCATGAGTCGGTGCCTGAATTTCCGCCTCTGGAGCCTGAACATACTGTAGACGACCTTCCACCAAAGAAGCATCAGAAGAGAGCGAGGAAAGGCAGCAATAGAGCTGCTGCTATATACCTATCCGCGGTGCGGCGAAATACTATATCCCCGGTGAACCAATCCTACCTGAGGCATCGGTACAGGTCATACACAACGATCAAAGGCGACTTCATGACGATGTGCTGCGGAGAGAGAAAAGCCTAATCGCCTCGAAAAATGCAGGATACCCACTCTACGTGGTTAAAGTGTCGCGGAAAAGGTTGTACGTTGACTCATTACTCGCAGACAAGTTCTTCCTTCGATTCGATTACATCTTTGACATGTTTCACTTGAAGAAGCTGGATCTTATGTTTGTCCACCTTTATGCCTTGTAAATGAACTACATCATCGGGATTGAGCAGATACCTTATATCTGTGTCGCTGACCCGTACTTCATGCACGAGAGCTTCTTGGCAGTATGTGCAAAGCACCATGAATACGCGAGGGACTACATCGTCAATTTCATGGTTGCTAATAAGGACAAGGAGACAATTCTCGTGCCTTATCATCCCCTGTTAGTCATCCGCGCAGATATCCTTCCTTCAATTTCAATCATTCATTTGCATGGTGGAAGCTAATTAATTTGAGGTGTACTTATTTTGTGCAGCCACGGGTGCGCCGTCCTCATCATCCTTTACCCTCGATACTTCCACGCTCTTTACTTGGAGTCGTCAAAGAACATGAACAAAAAGGATTACACCCACATAAAGTCTGTTCTCGATAGTGTTATCTTTTTCTATGACGTACATGGTGGAGAGATCAAGGACAAGAAGACGAGGAGCGGCAGGCCCGCCTTCAGCCAGAAGAACAACTTCTGCTGCATCCAGCAATCGAGTGATACTCTTAGTGATGGATTCTTTGTCCTACACCACATGATGGAGTACTGACGGGATCGGTCGAACCTTTGCATGTCACCTACATACGGGGATGCCCATATTCTACAATGGGCAAGGAACGTAGGAGATATCGAGGATCATCGGCTTCGGGCTGAGTTCTATCAGCGCAAACTTGCCCAAATCATCACAAAGGAGGTCCTCAAAAAAATAGCGTTGTTCTATGAGGAAGGGCCAATGTCGCGGGAAGACATCCGAACACGCATAGCCGCTCAGCATCTCGACCTGAAGCCTTTCACTAAGCTCGGGGACTATCTCCCTGACTTGGATGGATGTCATGACATGTTGTGATTGTCGATATATGACAATGTGTCCGTTTAGTCCATACTTTACGTATGACGAAACTTTGAGTTATGCACGACAAAACTTTATTTGCGATGTAATTAAACCGTCCTCCTCGACTTAGAGAAGATCACTCTAGTTAGGGCATTTTGGGTACGATGAACTTGGTTATTTATTCTTATGACATGTTGCTTCTATTTTTGCCAAGTCTGCCTCTTTCTGTTGCTCAACTATATATGTTGCATATCATGGACTCATGTGACGATGCAGGTGCATAGATCATCGATGGCGAAGAAGTGCTATGCCAGGAGTATACGATGAGTGGCCGGAGTGTCAGACCCAGGTGTACCATTTCCCGGTTTCCAAGCGACAGCCAGTAGTTAGTTTAGGTTCACGCTAGTGCGAGAGAGGGATACGAACTCATGTACTGCATAGTTCTGCTCTCACACATAGTGATATGTCTTCTCGTGTATATCATTGTTTAGATGGATAACGATGTAGTTGCAAGAACTTGTATCGCTATTTTCGAGATGATGATGAGAGACCACTTTGTGTTGGATGATGATTATGATGATGACATGATTTGATGCTATGGTTACATTTGTATGTGTATGATGCTAAAGATTATTTTATAAAGCCTGTTCAAATACAAAACAAATATGCAGAAAAAATACAAAAACTAACAGTAGCGAGGGGAGTAGTGTTAGCAGCAGCGCGCCCTTACCAGTAGCGCGCCCTGAAACAAAGCACTGCAAATATTAGCAGTAGTGAGTAGCCCAAAAGTATGCTGCTGCTAGCCATGTATAGTAGTAGCGTGGGCCATCACCCGCTACTGATACATGTTAGTTGTAGCGACGTATCAGTAGCGCGACTCCCCTCGCTATTGATACACCTAATACGCATGCTACTGCTAGGCTTTTCCCTAGTAGTGTTAATGAGTCTCCGAAAATCGAGGCGTCTGTGCTGTCACATATCCGTTTTTCAGCCTCCTCGATTCCCGTGCATGCCACTTATCCTTTTGCCTTATAAATAGGGTCAGGGGTCCCTTTCACTTTCCTCCTTGCCTCCTCGTCTTCGTCTTCTTCCTCATAACACCTCTAGCGCCCGAACTCCGCCACCGTTGTCGACCTTCGCCACTGCCTCAACCGCGGCCGTTGCATCAACCTGAACTGACCAGCGCTCATCTGCGCGCCTCCGCTGTTTCAACAGCCCCGGTATGCTTTTCTTCATCCCTCAACGCAGATCCCATTAGGGTTTGTGCGAGTTCGTCGGAGTTCATGATAGAGGCAAAGGTGTCCCGTCTTTCGATGAGATGATGGATATCGCTTTGTTGGAAGTCGACTTTGACGATCCGACTACGAACGTGCGAGGACGTCGCGCCTTAGCAATCGCTAAACCAACTCCGAGAGGTTATTGACCACGCCGGAGCATGATCAACCTGACCACGAGGGTCTATATCCAGACACTTGATAGAGGCGAGGGTCCCGATCTTTCGATGAGATGATAACTATCGATTTGGTAGAGACGACTTTGACGATCCGACTACAAACGTGCACGACGTTGCGCCTTAGCAATCGCTAAACCAACTCCGAGAGGTTATTGACCAAGCTGGAGCACGATCAACCTGACCACGAAGGTCTATTCCTGCAAGCAATCGAAGAACGAGCAAGAATATGATAAAGCAATCTGAATATTGCGAATATATATGAAGTATTGATAATGGTGGGGATCCGTAAGCGGTCTTGGTCTGGTCGTTGGACACAAACGAAGTACACGAAGTTGCAATGGCTAACTTTTAACTAAACAAATCCCAAGGAAAAGCTACTAGATGGATCTACTTATATAGGAGCAAGGGGTGGCGGCCAAGGAGGTGGGATGACGTCCCAAGGCAGCCTAAAACTAAATCTAGGTCGTACAAGGCCAATGGGCCCAAGTGGAGGTGATGTAACACCTTTGGACTTGTAGTTTGACTCGGATTCTGCTGCAGCATCAGATTGTTTCGTCCACAACTCAACGCTCCGGACGAATTTGAAGGTGATTCCAATTGGGTTGGAAAGTGCACGAAATCTAGTTTCCAACAAAAAAAGAATCACCCAATTCGGAGTCCGTATGAAAAACTTGTGTGCGTTTTGAGTCAGGTGTGTCTGTGCAGTCCGAATCTGAATCCAGAACGTGAGAGACTTGGACTCTATCTTCTCTTGGGCCAAAAGTGACGTGAGAGAACTTTTTGGACAGCAAATAAACATCTCTTTCTTCCTTATCTTCATATGTGGATTGTACAAATGTCCCATACACCTGCAATTAGACAAAACACAAAAGTGTGTGAAGTATTTCTGTTCTGGATAACATAAATAGATTATTGAATAGTTTGCACTAGAAATCACCTGACAAATATGCATATATGCAATATTTTTGGTCATATCCAAGGTAGTCATGTCCTCATCATCCTCCCCTTCTTGAAAATAAAGCCGTCCTCGGCGTTGCTTAATCTGAAATGTGGCTAACAAAAGAGACAAGGTGTACATGTTGTATATGTATATGTCATCCATTTTTACTTCCCTTGATTTTTGCATATATGACACATGAATAGATGAGTAACTTGCATAGTTCATAAAATCTAAAGCCAAAAAATTAGCACAAGAAGTAGAAGGCATGAAAATATTGCAACTCAGTTTGCACATATAAGTAAAGCTCTTATTCATTTCAAAAGATTGACAATGTTCATCATTAAACCATCCCAACATTGGTGAATAAACCTTACATGCATCAAATTTACATGCTACAACATGCTTAAATAAGCAAACATGCAATAAGTCATTCAACACAGAATCATCACCAAGATTAGAGGTCATATCAAAATGATTAAACATTGGTTCTTTTGCATCAATAGTTAATTCAATGGGTGCACTCAAAATTGTTGGTATTTCAGTTGTTTGATCACATGGCAAAGTCAAATTATCAACGTAGTCCTCTAAAATAGGTGGTGTGATCAAAGTAGTGGGTAGCTCATCAGATGGTGCATTCAAATTGATAAGGCATTCATCATTCTCATGTAGAGATGGAAGATCAGTACCTTTGTCATTACCTCTTATGATCAACTCAGATGATGTAGCCACTCTCGGGGGCGATGTGTCACATGGTGGAGGTGATGTAGTCCTGACAACAACGGATGTGGTTGTCATAGTATGCCTAGTAGTTGAAGGAACAATCATATCAACTCTTGGAATGTGCACCGTGCGCTTGTTCTCCTCGTGGCCAACACGTCGTTTTATTTCCTGTTCAGCTTTGCAAGCAAGATGAAACAAATGGTCCATAGGATAACACTCTGCATGAATTAGTATCTCTTGAATATCACGGTTAATCCTCCCCAAAATCTATCCATAAAATCATCTTCACTTTCTTCTAAAGAGGAATGCAACAAGGTAGTTTGTAAATCATCATAATATTTTGTTACAGTTTCACTACCTTGTTTTAAGTGTTGCAACTTCTTAATCATGTCACGAGTATAATAAGCAGGGACGAAAGTATGTCGCATGGCAAGTTTCAAATCATCCCAAGTAGTAGGTATATAATCAGGGTGTAACCGACAATATTCACTCCACCAAACCAAAGCATAACCAGTGAAAGAACCAACCGCAACCTTAACCTTTTTATGTTCATCGAAATTATGGGAAGCAAATATATTTTTTATGTCGAACTCCCATTCAATATATAAAGCAGGTTTAAAACGGCCATTAAATGGTGGTATAGATACATTAACCTGATCATGTGCATTTGGATGTTTGTGCACCTCTCCTGACGGTTGTGGTATTTGCAAAGGTGGTGGCACGTCTCCCGCGATCGACAAAGCCCATGAATTGACTCTGGATCCTGTCATGATTAGTAGAACAAGAAACAAAACCCAAAAATAATGTTCCTATAACTACTAGGATGTGGTGGTAAAACGCTCACAGTAAAGCAAATATCAATGTCTTACAAGTTCTTACCATGCAGCAGGCGGTGATCGGCAACCAGCGGTGTCAAGTAACTCCGAATATTGAGTAAAGCGATTGCCAGGGGAGCGTACGTATACACGGTGTAGAAATATGTGGAGCTGGGTTGGCTATATATGGTAGCAAAAGATTAGCAATAATCAATTCAAAGATGCAATGTTGAATAAACGCTCAACGACGGTACTGTGCTGGTCCTAGGCTAGACCGAACTAGATACGCGAGCCTAGAACACTAATGAGGTCACGTCGTAGCACAACTAGCATCAATGAAGGACACTAAGTAGCTCTGGATAGCAAGATATAAGTGAAGATCACAACGGCAGTAAAGATAATGAGGTGAAACAACAGCCAAGCAGGATATATCAACAACTTTGTCTTCAACTTTCCTCTGAAAAAGTTTGTGCTGATTTTTTTGTTTTTTTTTCTTCTCTCTTTTTTTTCCTCACACTTTTTTTTCTTTCTCTCCTTTTTTTTTCTCTGACTTTTTTTTTCTCCTTTTTTTCTCTCGTTTTTTTCTCTCTTTTTTTCTCCCTCTTTCCAAAACAAACTAGATAAGATGCAGATTGGATCAAGTGAAGATGTGAACGATCTCAACTATTATTATGACAATGAAAGATGGGTAGCACGTGGTGGAAATTGATGGATGGGTGGTGGACAGCGGAAGAGATAATGATGCAGCGGTGGCGTGACTAATGTGAACAGAACTCGAAACTCTAAACGAACTAGACACTAAGACCAGCAACTCGACACGACGATGCAACCGATAATTCAACTATGCAAGCAATGAAAAGAAAATTGCAAAGGCTCAGACTGGCTTGGACCAAGGATGAATAGATCTAACTCTTTTTTGTGGCTTTTTCTTGGACAATAGGTAAGAAAATAAATCTAATCTAGGAAAATTGGAAATTCTCACCGAGCAACCTGAAAACTGATACCACTTGATAGAGGCGAGGGTCCCGATCTTTCGATGAGATGATAACTATCGATTTGGTGGAGACGACTTTGACGATCCGACTACAAACGTGCACGACGTTGCGCCTTAGCAATCGCTAAACCAACTCCGAGAGGTTATTGACCAAGCTGGAGCACGATCAACCTGACCACGAAGGTCTATTCCTGCAAGCAATCGAAGAACGAGCAAGAATATGATAAAGCAATCTGAATATTGCGAATATATATGAAGTATTGATAATGGTGGGGATCCGTAAGCGGTCTTGGTCTGGTCGTTGGACACAAACGAAGTACACGAAGTTGCAATGGCTAACTTTTAACGAAACAAATCCCAAGGAAAAGCTACTAGATGGATCTACTTATATAGGAGCAAGGGGTGGCGGCTAAGGAGGTGGGAGGACGTCCCAAGGCAGCCTAAAACTAAATCTAGGTCGTACAAGGCCAATGGGCCCAAGTGGAGGTGATGTAACACCTTTGGACTTGTAGTTTGACTCGGATTCTGCTGCAGCATCAGATTGTTTCGTCCACAACTCAACGCTCCGGACGAATTTGAAGGTGATTCCAATTGGGTTGGAAAGTGCACGAAATCTAGTTTCCAACAAAAAAAGAATCACCCAATTCGGAGTCCGTATGAAAAACTTGTGTGCGTTTTGAGTCAGGTGTGTCTGTGCAGTCCGAATCTGAATCCAGAACGTGAGAGACTTGGACTCTATCTTCTCTTGGGCCAAAAGTGACGTGAGAGAACTTTTTGGACAGCAAATAAACATCTCTTTCTTCCTTATCTTCATATGTGGATTGTACAAATGTCCCATACACCTGCAATTAGACAAAACACAAAAGTGTGTGAAGTATTTTTGTTCTGGATAACATAAATAGATTATTGAATAGTTTGCACTAGAAATCACCTGACAAATATGCATATATGCAATATTTTTGGTCATATCCAAGGTAGTCATGTCCTCATCAGTTCATCTCCGCTTTTCTTTGTTCTTCCCTGTTTCCTGTATGTTTAATGCACATCTCGCACGACGTTAGCCTGAGAACTCATTTTTGATATTTAAACGCCCCCTCTCCGCAAGAGATCCCATCTGAGCACATGAACTGCTCTGCTGCCGCAACTTAGGTTTAGAATTTTCTTCATTATTCGAACTGCCATAGATCCAAAATCATAGCATCGATCTGTGAAAGTTGTTTGTCTAACACTTAGTAATTCCACTCACAGATCTAAAAATCGACAGCTGTGTGGGTGGCTTAACTTATAAACCATAACCCACGAGGTACCATTAGTCCCCTCTTAAGCCGCCAATAGTTTGTCTTTCATAATTCCAATGCGATCCTCCGGCTTAACACACTGCATGCCTATCATTCTTACCTTTGAACCAATGGCCGTCTTAACAACATAATCTTAAACTGGCAAAATTTTCATTTCAGATCATCAACAATCACTAAGACCTTCACTGCATGCAACTGGGTGTCATCCCGGGTCACCGACGAAGATTTGAACAACATTGTTGCGGCTGGCGCCTTAGCCAAGAAAGAGGACATCCACTGGAGGGTCCCAGGCCTTGAAAATCCTCCTGAGCCCAAGGAAGGAGAAGTACTTGTTTTCACTGATCACACGATCCGGGGGTTTACCCCGCCCGGCTCAAAGCTCTTCCAAGATGTGCTATAATTTTTCCAACTTCACCCTCAAGACAATGGGCCCAATTTCGTGTCCAAAATTTGCAACTTCCAAGTATTTTGTGAAGCTTATCTTCAAGAAGAACCCATTGTTGAATTGTTTAGAGAGTTTTATTACTTAAACCGTCAAACAGTGTTTACTGACGGGCCCAACTCAGAGATCGGTGGAGTTTCAATTCAGAAGAGGAAAGAAGCCAGGTTCCCCTATGCCAAGCTGCCCAGTCATCCCAAGGACTGGAACCAGACTTGGTTCTATTGCTAAGACACCTCTCCAGCAGGCGAGAATCCTCTGCCGAGTTATCGTGACCATCGTCTTAGCAACACACATCCACTCCCACCACGGATCAGCACGAAGGAACGAGCCAAGTATGCGCCCACCTTTTCAAAGCTCAGAGCCTTCGTGGCTAACGGCTTAACCGGCATCGACCTTGTTCGGTGCTGGGTCTCCTGGAGGATCTTGCCATTAAGCCGTTGCCTTGGCTTAATGTGCGAGTATAACAGTGACTTGAAAGATCCCCAACGCCACTGTGAAATTCAACTATCTGATGCAGAAGTCACTGAAGGGACCAAGGCTTTGTTCAATGAAACCTGGGCAGAATGCAGTAAAACCGGACTTAATCCTTACTGCACCTTCAACAGGCCGCCTGCTGTAAGTGTTGCACATCATTCTTCCAGTTTAGATCATGTTTTCATTAATACTTATCCACTTATGATCATCTGACCTACACAGGCCGATTCTCCATTTTGGAAAAAGAAGCCGCAAGATAAGCCGACAAAGTCGTCCCGAACCAAGACCAAGGCCACCAAAATGCCTGCCAAGAAGAAGACCAATCCCACCGAGTTAAACTTGGATGACGATGGTGAGGATGATGAGTCGGAGGTAGAACTTGACTCTCTTGGCTCATTTTTTGTACATCTCATTGACAATGACTATTCTCAGGAGGAAGCAAAAGCCAGTAGTGCGGGTGACGAAGAGGTAATTGTTCTTTCCTCCGGCTCGGAATCTGTGCCAAAACAGAAAACTCGCCAAGCAAGACGGAAAGTAAGGTTTTCTCATCCTTTGGCTTATTTGGATCCCAACTTTATTTGGAAGAAGCAGAACATGAAGCTCGCCGCACAACCAGGAACAGCAGAAGGGGGATACTTTCCTCCGGCTTACCGAACACTCCAGTTCCTCGCAAGCGTCGTCTAGAGGTCTCAACAAAATCCCACTAAACTTATCCCACGGCCAGTCGTTTTTGACAACCTCTTAATCCTTCTGATTCAACTTATCAGGGAATGTCTCATATTTCCTTTGGCGACTCAAGGGGGACTCATGTCCCGACCTTCAAACCGGTGCCTAGGTAAGACTGTCAAATATTTGCTTTCAATTATATACTCAATTGTTGTACTAACCTCATCTTGTGTTTCATTCACAGGGCTATGGCAAAGCCCAGCAAGAAAATGAAGGTGACAAAAACCACTGGGAACCCCTCTGAGCCGGAGCAGCAGTTAGTAGAGACCTCAAACCAAGGCCCTGAAGCCACAGTCAATGAACCGCCACTGATCGATCATAATATTAACATGGACCAGATGGATGTTGATCAGCCACCACCAATCCACCAAGCCCCATTAATCCGCCAAGCCCTATCAAGCCGGCTGAAGAAAAGGCTGGTGACGTTGTCATTACTTGGCATGGTTATATAGAGCCAGGCAACCCCACTGTCTTATCAAAGCACATCGCTAAGGAAGAAATTTCTGTTGTTGATAAAGGCAAATGGTGAGCCAACCTGGAGAGCTATGCCCACTTCAGTGCTCAAGAGATCCACTGTGGGTACTTGAACCGCCTGTACACAAGCCGCGACTTTGAAGCCGGCTTAGTAAACTTGTTGAAGGAGCGCTTTGAGGAAAGCACTACAGCTCTCTTCATATGAATACACTTCCATTAGCCGCCAAGTTTACTGGACATGATAGAATAGAATGTGTTGTAGACTTTAAATAGCTTTTGTAGATCAAATCCAGTAGCCCCCGAGGGTCGGCTTATACTTTCAAGATAAACAGGGACTTCCAATAATAATATTTCAACTTTGCACATGTAGCCCCCAAGGGCCGGCTTAATCTGTCAAGATAAGCCAGGTCTCATTATCATATGTGTCCATAAAATTCAAGCATATAGCCCCCATGAATAGGCTATAGCCACAATACCTTAACCGGGTCATCATAAAACTGTCTTTAGAAAAGAGCAATATGCATTAGCCCCCAAGTGCCAAGTAAAATACTTGTATTGTGCTTGGGAATTTTAAATAAAATGACTTTAACCCGGCTATTGTTTATATCCTGTAGGCTGAACTCACTGTCAAAGACTCCCGAGTTGCTGATCTTCAAGAAAACATCAAATCTCAGCAATCTGAAACCTCCAAGGCTAAAACAAAATTGACCACCGCCTTGGCAGAGATGGAAAAGTTGAAGAAAGACTTCAAAGCTGACTAGGCAAGCTGGGAGACAGATAAATCCGCTCTGTTGAAAAGGGTGGAAGATGTCGAAGCAGCTCTTAAGCCAGTGGTTGAAGAGCTCGCCAGTTTAAGACATTAAGTAAATGCCATGACTACTGCCATCTTCGGTAAGTAACTTCATCTTAACTTGATACTACCAAAGCATTGCAAGAATCTTTCATCTGGCTTATAAATTTATTTACCGATACAGCTCCAGGATCGGCCACCTCGGCTCAAATATGCGCAAGAAGCTGAAAGCCGCCTACACAATTGTAGAGCAATTATATACTGGCGCAAAACGAGCCATTTGCACAGCTGCGTGATACATCTCCAACGTATCTATAATTTTGATTGTTCCATGCTATTATATTACCCGTTTTGGATGTTTATGGGCTTTACTTTACAATTCTGTATCATTTTTGGGACTAACCAACTAACCGGAGGCCCAGCCCAAATTGCTGTTTTTTTGCCTATTTTAGTGTTTCGAAGAAAAGGAATATCAAACGGAGTCCAAACGGAATGAAACCTTCGGGAGCGATCTTTTTGGAACAAATGCAATCCAAGAGACTTGGAGTGGATGTCAAGAAGCAGCCGAGGCGGCCACGAGGGTGCAGGGCACGCCCTATGGGGGTGGGCGCGCCCCCCTCCCTCGTGGGCCCCTCATGGCTCCCCTGACCGACCTCCTTCGCCTATATATACTTGCATACCCTGAAAACATCCAGGAGCACCACCAAACCCTATTTCCACCGCCACAACCTTCTATATCTGCAAGATCCCATCTTGGGGCCTTTTCCTGCGCTCTGCCGGAGGGGGAGTCGATCATGGAGGGCTTCTACATCAACACCATAGCCTCTCCGATGAGTTATGAGTAGTTTACCACAGACCTTCGGCTCCATGGTTATTAGCTAGATGGCTTCTTCTCTCTCTTTGAATCTCAATACAAAGTTCTCCTTGATCTTCTTGGAGATCTATTCGATGTAACTCATTTTGCGGTGTGTGTGTCGAGATCCGATGAATTGTGGGTGTATGATCAAGTTTATCTATGAGAAATATTTGAATCTCCTCTGAATTCTTTTATGTATGATTGGTTATCTTTACAAGCCTCTTTGAATTATCAGTTTGGTTTGGTCTACTAGATTGATCTTTCTTGCAATGGTGTCCTTTCCCACTAACAGCAGGGGCAACAAGGCAAGTATTGTATTGTTTCCATCGAGGATAAAAAGATGGGTTTTATATCATATTTCTTGAGTTTATCCCTCTACATCATGTCATCTTGCCTAATGCGTCACTCTGTTCTTATGAACTTCATACTCTAGATGCATGCTGGATAGCGGTCGATGTGTGGAGTAATAGTAGTAGATGCTAAGTTTTTTCGGTCTACTTGTCGCGAACGTGATGCCTATATACATGATCATGCCTAGATATTCTCATAACTATGCACTTTTCTATCAATTGCTCGACAGTAATTTGTTCACCCACCGTAATACTTATGCTATCTTGAGAGAAGCCACTAGTGAAACCTATGGCCCCAGGGTCTATTTCCTATCATATAAGTTTCCAATCTATCTTTATTTTGCAATCTTTACTTTCCAATCTGTTTCATAAAAATACCAAACATATTTATCCTAACTTATTATCTCTATCAGATCTCACTTTCGCAAGTGGCCGTGAAGGGATTGACAACCCCTTTACCGCGTTGGTTGCGAGGTTCTTGTTTGTTTGTGTAGGTACAAGGGACTTGCGTGGATCCTCCTACTGGATTGATACCTTGGTTCTCAAAAACTAAGGGAAATACTTACGCTACTTTGCTACATCACCCTTTCCTCTTCAAGGGAAAATCAATGCAGTGCTCAAGAGGTAGCAAGAAGGATTTCTGGCGCCGTTGCCGGGGAGGTCTTCGCTCAAGTCAAGACATACCAAGTACCCATAACAAACTCATCTCCCTCGCATTACATTATTTGCCATTTGCCTCTCGTTTTCCTCTCTCCCACTTCACCCTTGCCGTTTTATTCGCCCTCTCTTTTCTGTTCACCTCTTTTTCGATTGCCTCTTGTGTGCTTGTGTGTTGGATTGCTTGTCACAATGGCTCAAGATAATACTAAATTGTGTGATTTTTCCAATACCAATAATAATGATTTCCTTAGCACTCCGATTGCTCCTCTTAATGATGCTGAATCTTGTGAAATCAATGCTGGTTTGTTGAATCTTGTCATGAAAGATCAATTCTCCAGCCTTCTTAGTGAAGATGCCGCTACTCATCTAAAGAACTTTGTTGATTTGTGTGATATGCAAAATAAGAAAGACATGGATAATGATATTGTTAAATTGAAGCTATTTTCGTTTTCGCTTAGAGATCGTGCTAAAACTTGGTTTTCATCTTTGCCTAAAAATAGTATTGATTCATGGAATAAGTGCAAAGCTGCTTTTATCTCTAAGTATTTTCCTCCTGCTAAGATCATCTCTCTTAGAAGTTATATTATGAACTTTAAGCAACTAGATCATGAGCATGTTGCCCAATCTTGGGAGAGGATGAAATTAATCATTCGCAATTGTCCTACACATGGTTTCAATTTATGGATGATGATACAAAAATTTTATGCCGGATTGAATTTTGCTTCTAGAAGTCTTTTAGATTCGGCAGCGGGAGGCACTTTTATGGAAATCACTTTAGGAGAAGCTACTAAACTCCTAGATAATATTATGGTTAATTATTCTCAATGGCACACCGAAAGATCTACTAGTAAAAAGGTTCATGTTGTAGAAGAAATTAATGTTTTGAGTGGAAAGATGGATGAACTTATGAAATTGTTTGCTACTAGTAGTGCTCCTATTGATCCTAATGATATGCCTTTGTCTACTTTGATTGAGAATAATAATGAATCTATGGATGTGAATTTTGTTGGTAGGGATGATTTTGGTAACAACGCATATAGAGGAAACTTTAATCCTAGGCCGTTTCCTAGCAATTCCTCTAATAATTATGGTAAATCCTACAACAACTCTTATGGAAATTTTAATAAGACACCCTCTGATTTTGAGATTAGTGTTAAAGAATTTATGATCTCTGAAAAGAATTTCAATGCCTTGCTTGAAGAAAAATTGCTTAAAGTTGATGAATTGGCTAGGAACGTGGATAGAATTTCTCTTGATGTTGATTCTTTGAAACTTAGATCTATTCCACCTAAGCATGATATCATGAGTCTCTCAAAGCCATGAGAATTTCCATTGATGAGTGCAAAGAAAGAACCACCGGGATGCGTGCTAAGAAAGATTGCTTTGTAAGAGCCTGTTCTTATAGTTTTCATGGAAACAATGATGAAGATCTAAAAGTGATTGATGTGTATCCTATTAAATCTTTGTTTTGCAATACGAATCTTGATAATGATGGGACTGGAGATGAGTCAACTTTAGTTAAAAGGCGTCCCAATGATTCAGAGTTTTTAGATCTTGATGCTAAAATTGGTAAAAGTGGGATTGGCGAGGTCAAAACTTTACATAGCAATGAACCCACTATTTTGGATTTCAAGGAATTTAATTATGATAATTGTTCTTTAATAGATTGTATTTCCTTGTTACAATCCGTGCTAAATTCTCCTCATGCTAATAGACAAAATAAAGCTTTTACCAAACATATCGTTGATGCTTTGATGCAATCTTATGAGGAAAAACTTGAATTGGACGTTTCTATCCCTAGAAAACTTTATGATGAGTGGGAACCTACTATAAAAATTAAAATTAAATATCATGAATGCTATGCTTTGTGTGATTTGGGTGCTAGTGTTTCCATGATTCCAAAAACTTTATGTGATGTGCTAGATTTCCGTGATTTTGATGATTGGTCTTTAAACTTGCACCTTGCAGATTCTACCATTAAGAAACCTATGGGAAGGATTAATGACGTTCTTATTGTTGCAAATAGGAATTATGTGCCCGTAGATTTTATTATTCTTGATATAGATTGCAATTTTTCTGTCCTATTTTTCTTGGTAGACCTTTCCTTAGAACGATTGGTGCAACTATTGATATGAAGGAAGGAAATATTAGTCCAATTTCCATTAAGGAAAGGCATGGAACACTTTCCTAGAAAGAAAATCAAATTACCTTATGAATCTATTATGAGAGCCACTTATTAATTGAATACCAAAGATGGCAATACCTAGATCTATTCTCGCTTGTATCCCTAGCTAGGGGCATTAAACAATAGTGCTTGTTGGGAGGCAACCCAATTTTATTTTTGTTCCTTGATTTTTGTTCCTATTTAGTAATAAATAATTCATCTAGCTCCTGTTTATATGTGGTTTTATGTTTTAATTAGTGTTTGTGACAAGTAGAACCTATAGGATCATCTTGGGTGATAGTTAATTTGATCTTGCTGAAAAACAGAAACTTTTGCACGCACAAGAATAATTTTAATAAATCACACAAATGTAATTTTGAGTTGATTCTTTTTGCAGTAGATCAATAGACAAATTTCATAGTACTTACTATTTTGGTATGATTTTTATAGTTCCATAAGTATTCAAAAGTTACAGATTGCTACAGACTGTTCTGTTTTTGACAGATTCTGTTTTTTGTGTGTTGTTTGCTTATTTTGATGAATCTATGGCTAGTATCGGGGGGTATGAACCATAGAGAAGTTGTAATACAGTAGGTTTAACACCAATATAACTAAACAATGAGTTCATTACAGTACCGTAAGTGGTGGTTTTTCTTTCTTGCACTAACGGAGCTCATGAGATTTCCTGTTGAGTTTTGTGCTGTGATGTTTTCAAGTTTTGGGTAAAGATTTGATGGACTATGGAATAAGGAGTGGCAAGAGCCTAAGCTTGGGGATGCCCAAGGAACCCCAAGATAATTCAAGGACAACCAAAAACCTAAGCTTGGGGATGCCCCGGAAGGCATCCCCTCTTTCATCTTCGTCTGTCGGTAACTTCACTTGGAGCTATATTTTTATTCACCACATGATATGTGTTTTGCTTGGAGTGTATTGTACGATATGAGTCTTTGCTTTTTAGTTTACCACAATAATCCTTGCTGTACACACCTTTTTGGAGACACACACATGATTCGAATTTGTTAGAATACTCTATGTGCTTCACTTATATCTCTTGAGCTAGCCAATTTTGCTCTAGTGCTTCACTTATATCTTTTTTGAGCACGGCGGTGGTTTTATTTTGTAGAAATTATTGGTATCTCATGCTTCACTTATATTATTTTGAGAGTCTTTTTGAACAACATGGTATTTTCTATGGTTATAAAATTGGTCCTAGAATGATGGGCATCCAAGTTGGGTATAATAAAAACTATCATAGAAAGTGCATTGAATACTATGATAAATTTGATGCTTGAGAATTGGTTTGAGATATAAAGGTGGTAATATTAGAGTCATGATAGTTGGGTAATTATGAAATTGAAAAATACCTATGTTGAAGTTGGCAAGTCCCGTAGCATGCATGTATGGTAAAAGTTGTGTAGCAAATTTGTTGCATTGGGTGCTCTTTTGATTGCCTTCCTTATGAGTGGAGGTCGGGGGCGCACGATGGTTAGCTCCTACCAACCTCCCCCCTAGGAGCATGTGTAGTAGTACTTTTCTTCAAGGACTAATAAAACTTTTGCAATAAGTATATGAGTTCTTTATGGCTAATGTGAGTCCATGGATTATACGCACTCAAACCCTTCCATCATTGCTAGCCTCTACGGTACCGCGCATTGCCCTTTCTCACTTGAGAGTTGGAGCAAACTTCACCGGTGCATCCAAACCCCCTGATACGATACACTCTATCACACATAAACCTCCTTATATCTTCCTCAAAACAGCCACCATACCTACCTATTATGGCATTTCCATAGCCATTCCGAGATATATTGCCATGCAACTTCCACCGTTCCGTTTATTATGACACATTTCATCATTGTCATATTTCTTTTGCATGATCATGTAGTTGACATCGTATTTGTGGCAAAGCCACCATGCATAATTTTTCATACATGTCACTCTTGATTCATTGCCCATCCCGATACACTACTGGAGACATTCATATAGAGTCATATCTTGTTCTAGTGTCGAGTTGTAATTCTTGAGTTGTAAATAAATAAAAGTGTGATGGTCATCATTATTAGAGCATTATCCCTTAAAAAAAGGCCAAACAGGAAAGGCCAAATAAAAAAGTCCAAAAAAGGCCCCAAAAAATGGGGACAATGTTACTATCCTTCTCCACACTTGTGCTTCAAAGTAGCACCATGATCTTTATGATAGAGAGTCTCTTATGTTGTCACTTTCATATACTAGTGGGAATTTTTCATTATAGAACTTGGCTTGTATATTCCAATGATGGGCTTCCTCAAAATGCCCAAGGTCTTCGTGAGCAAGCAACTTGGATGCACACCGACTTAGTTTCTTTTGTTGAGCTCTCATACATTTATAGCTCTAGTGCATTTGTTGCATGGCAATCCCTACTCCTCATGTTGACATCAATTGATGGGCATCTCCATAGCCCATTGATTAGCCTTGTCAATGTGAGACTTTCTCCTTTTTTGTCTTCTCCACACAACCTCCATCATCATATTCTATTCCACCCACAGTGCTATATCCATGGCTTATGCTCATGTACTGCGTGAGAGTTGAAAAAAGTTGAAGCACGTTAAAAAGTATGAACCAATTTCTTGGCTGAAACCGGGGTTGTGCATGATGGGAGTATTTTGTGTGACGAAAATGAAACATAGCCTAACTATATAATTTTGTAGGGATAAACATTCTTTAGCCATGTTATTTTGAGAAAACATGATTGCCTTGTCAGTATGCATGAAGTATTACTATTCTTATGTCAATATTGAACTTTTGTCTTGAATCATTTGTATCTGAACATTCATGCCACAATAAAGAAAATTACATTGAGAAATATGCTAGGTAGCATTCCACATCAAAAATTCTGTTTTTATCATTTACCTACTCGAGGACGGCCTGGAATTAAGCTTGGGGATGCTTGATACGTCTCCAATGTATCTATAGTTTTTTATTGTTCCATGCTATTATATTACCCATTTTGGATGTTTATGGGATTTACTTTACAATTTTATATCATTTTTGGGACTAACCTACTAACCGGAGGTCCAACCCAACTTGCTGTTTTTTGCCTATTTCAGTGTTTTGAAGAAAAGGAATATCAAACAGAGTCCAAACGAAATGAAACCATCGGGAGCGATCTTTTTGGAACAAACACAATCCAGGAGACTTGGAGTGGACGTCAAGAAGCAGCCGAGGCGTCCACAAGGGTGCATGGCACGCCCTAGGGGGGTGGGCGCGCCCCCACCCTCGTGGGCCCCTCGTGGATCTCCTGATCGACCTCCTTCGCCTATATTTACTTTCATACCCTGAAAACATCCAGGAGCACCACGAAACCCTATTTCCACCACCTCAACCTTCTGTATCCACAAGATCCCATCTTGGGGCCTTTTCCGGCACTCCGCCGGAGGGGGAATCGTTCATGGAGGGCTTCTACATCAACACCATAGCCTATTCAATGAGTTGTGAGTAGTTTACCACAGACCTTCGGGTCCATAGTTATTAGCTAGATGGCTTCTTCTCTCTCTTTGAATCTTAATACAAAGTTCTCCTTGATCTTCTTGGAGATCTATTCAATGTAACTCTTTTTGCGGTGTGTTTGTCGAGATCTGATGAATTGTGGGTTTATGATCAAGTTTATCTATGAGAAATATTTGAATCTCCTTTGAATTCTATTATGTATGATTGGTTATCTTTGCAAGTCTCTTCGAATCATCAGTTTGGTTTGGCCTACTAGATTGATCTTTCTTGCTATGGGAGAAGTGCTTAGCTCTGGGTTCAATCTTGCGATGTCCTTTCCCAGTGACAGCAGGGGCAGCAAGGCACGTATTGTATTGTTGCCATCGAGGATAAAAAGATGGGGTTTATATCATAGTGCTTGAGTTTATCCCTCTACATCATGTCATCTTTCCTAATGCGTTACTCTGCTCTTATGAACTTAATACTCAAGATGCATGCTGGATAGCGGTCGATGTGTGGAGTAATAGTAGTAGATGTAGAATCATTTCGGTCTACTTGTCACGGACGTGATGCCTATATACATGATCATGCCTAGATATTCTCATAACTATGCACTTTTCTATCAATTGCTCGATAGTAATTTGTTCACCCACCGTAATACTTATGCTATCTTAATAGAAGCCACTAGTAATACTTATGCTATCTTAATAGAAGCCACTAGTTTCCAATCTATCTTTATTTTGCAATCTTTACTTTCCAATCTATATCATAAAAATACCAAAAATATTTATCTTATCTATTATCTCTATCAGATCTCACTTTTGCAAGTGGCCGTGAAGGGATTGACAACCCCTTTATCGTGTTGGTTGCGAGATTCTTGTTTGTTTGTGTAGGTACGAGGTACTTGAATGGAGCCTCCTACTGGATTGATACCTTGGTTCTCAAAAACAGAGGGAAATACTTACGCTACTTTGCTGCATCACCCTTTCCTCTTCAAGGGAAAACCAACGCAGTGCTCAAGATGTAGCACTGCGCATAATAAACAACTACCAAACATCATCAAGGATACACTGGAGAAGCTATCTGTGCTGCCCCTGCAAATCGAGGAATTTAAGAAATCAGCTGCAAGAGCCAGCGCACTCACCACGCTAACCCGGGGTAAGTCGTTGCAAGCACATCTTGACCCGGCAGATTTGGCTAACGGCTGCCCCAGCGTGAAAGAGGACGGGTCTCCCTTCAGCGCAGAGGACTTTGCTTCCATAGCAAGGGAAATGCGTCCTCTAGCAAGCAAGCTAGTGAAAGATACCAACCTGTCACATTATCAGGCGGTTTACGATGCTGATAACAAGAAAATCAAGGCGCCAATCCATGATGCACAGGACCTTACTCCTCCAATCCATAAGCACACTTTTGCTCCAGATATTGACCCGTCAACACTTATTAGTGATGAAGCTGTATTCAGAGCTTTGATTGGGATCAACTGTGCAACATCTGACTTCCAGCCAATGAGTAAAGAGGAGGACAATGAGCCGGTGCTGGATGATCCACAACCCTCAACTCGCCAAGGCCAAGACCAGTAAGCCACAGGTCGGCTTAGCATCTTCCAACTGAGATACCTTGCAGAAAACACTTAATTCTTTTGGGTCGTCCGCTGCCTTGTAATAGGCTAGCTTTAAATAATTATATGCCATGCCATCGCGCATGTTGATCTGCATAATACTATTGAGTTGTTTTGATCTTCTTTGACGATCCAATGTTTATGCTCATAATCATTATCAATTTTGTCTAAGCACATTGTCTTAAAACTTGCATACAAATAGAGCACAAGTGCCTTGGCAGTTTACCCCAAGGCAGGTCAAAAAATCCCCATATAATAAACCACTGGTGACTATAACATCCACATAACCAGGGCCGGTTTATCAAAACCTCATATAATTATAACAAAATAAATATCATACATGTGATACTTATGTATATTGCCGGCTTGCCATGCCATATGCAATAAGGGCCACAATCCCAATACAGAGCTCATCACTCTGTGTAATTTATTCACGCCGCCGTCTTACAACGCCTTAGACAGCAAAGGGTAACATCCCCCAAAATTTGAGAGTACAGGACTCCAAACACATATGATCATCATATACTGGCGACTTAATGTCCAAAGCCAGGTCGGCTTAACAAAACAACATATATTTATCAAATAAAGATCAAGGCATCATGGCCTGAATCAAATTTCAACCGTATATCAATATGGCACAAACATAAATCATCAAAAATATTCAAAAGCAAAAGAAAACAAAAAATCAAGGCATTCAAAGGCTGCCAAGCCTCAACGTCAAGTGCTATTCAAGGGCTGCACAGCCACTGAGTTACTCCTTAATTCAAACTTGTAAGCCACGCATCACATGACCAATTGTCGTTTTAAATTTGACAAGTTCATGGTCTTTAAAAGATTAACTGTCAAGCGTACGACGAGTCATTCCAGGATTACCTGGTCGGAGTGGTAATATGACCCATTGTTCAGATTTTTGCTGACCACAAAGGGTCCTTCCCAAGGTGGGGATAGCTTGTGCATGTAAGTTTGATCCTGAATGAGCCGGAGCACCAAATATCCTTCTTTAAAGGTTCTGGTTTTAACTCGACGACTGTGATAACGATGCAAATCTTGCTGGTAAATCACCGAAAGAGCCGCCTCAAGGTCACGCTCTTCATCCAACAGGTCAATAGCATCTTGACGTGCTTTCTCATTATCAGCTTCAACATAAGTCGCCACACGAGGCGAGTCGTGACGTATGTCACTAGGGAGAACTGCCTCTACTCCGTAAACCATGAAGAAAGGTGTGTAACCCATAGATCTGTTGGGGGTGGTATTGATACTCTAAAACACTGAGGGCAACTCTTCCACCCAACAACCCGGTGTCCTCTGCAAAGGGACCATAAGTCGGGGTTTGATTCCTCTCAAGATTTCTTGATTAGCTCTATCAACATGACCATTAGAATGGGGGTGAGCCACTGATGATACATCAAGCCGGATATGCTCTTGTTGACAGAACTCTTTCATTGCCCCCTTAGACAGATTAGTACCCTTATCAGTAATGATGCTATGAGGATATCCAAAATGAAAGATCACCTTTTTGATGAATTGAACCGCCGTGGCTGCATCACATTTGCTGATCGGCCCAGCTTCAATCCACTTGGTAAACTTGTCAACAACTACTAGGAGATGAGTCTTTTTATCCTTAGACCTTTTAAAAGGTCCAACCATATCCAGCCCCCAGACTGCAAACGGCCAAGCAATTGGAATCATCATCAATTCTTGAGTCGGCACATGAGCTCATCTTGATAATTTCTGACAACCATCACTTACTGACCAGATCTTCTGCATCAGCATGAGCCACCAGCCAATAAAACACATGACAAAAAGCTTTAGTAACGAGAGATTTAGAGCCGGCGTGATGACCGCAATCTCCTTCATGAATCCCCCTTAGAATTTCACGTCCCTCCTCAGGAGAAACGCATCGTTGAAACACTCATGTAACACTGTATCTATGAAGCTCACCATTGACAATAGTCATTGATTTAGACCTCCGGGTTATTTGCCTGGCCAAGGTTTCATCCTCAGGTAACTCGCCCCCGGTCATATAAGCCAAATATGGAATAGTCCAATCAGGAATAACATGGAGAGCCGCCACCAACTGTGCCTTCGGTTCAGGAACTTCCAAGTCCTCCTCCGTAGGCAACTTAACTCATGGGGAAGTCAATATAACTCCGGCCCCCGAGCATTTCAATTGCCTGGATCCATCAAAATGAATAGTCCAATATGCGTTATCCGGCTTATCCTCAGGCATATGTAGCTCTGTCCAATCATTGATAAAATCCACAAGTGCCTGAGATTTCATAGCCGTCCGAGGTGCATACTTCAAGCCATGGGGCCCAAGCTCAATGGCCCACTTAGCTACCCAACCTGTGGCTTCTCTGTTTTGAATAATATCCCCCAATGGACCAGAACTAACCACAATGACGGGATTACCAAGGAAATATTGCTTCAACTTGCGACTGGCCATGAACATGCCGTAAATCAATTTCTGCCAATGTGGGTACCTCTACTTAGATTCAATGAGCACCTCACTGACATAATAAACCGGCCTTTGAACCAGATATTCCTTGCCCGACTCCTTCCTTTTAACCACAACTATCACACTAAGAGCTCTGTTGTTTGCAGCCACATACAAAAGCAAGGGCTCCTTCTCAATAGGAGCTACAAGAATCGGTGGCTCAGCCAGTTGTTTCTTAAGCGCCTCAAACGCCTCATTAGCAGCATCACTCCAGATAGAGTCATATGTCTTCTTCATCATTTGATATAAAGGGATAGCCTTCTCTCCCAGGAGGCTTATAAACCGTCTCAAGGCCGCAATACGACCCACCAAACGCCGGACGTCATTAATACATGCCGGCTTAGCCAAAGAAGTGATAGCCTTGATTTTCTCCGGGTTAGCTTCAATGACCCTCTCGGAAACTAGGAAACCCAATAATTGCCTGCTGGGACACCAAAGACACCCTTGGCTTGGTTAAGGATCATTTTATAGACCCGGAGATTGTCAAAGGTCTCTTTTAAATCATCTATGAAAGTCTCCTTCTTCCTAGATTTCACAACAATATCAACCACATAAGCGTGAACATTGCATCCAATCTGGCTATGAAGGCAGTTTTGAACACACCATTGGTAAGTCGCCTGGGCGCTCTTGAGCCAAAAGGCATAGACACATAGCAGAAGGATCCAAAGGGAGTGATGAAGGCTATCTTCTCTTGGTCCTTAACTGCCATCTTGATCTGATGATAACCAGAATAATCATCCAAAAAGCTCAGACGCTCACAACCCGCCGTAGCATTGATAATGTGATCAATACAAGGAAGAGCAAAAGGATCAGCCGGACAGGCCTTGTTAATGCTTGTATAATCCACACACATATGCCAAGTGCCATTTTTCGTAAGTACCAGCACCGGGTTAGCCAACCACTCGGGATGAAAAACTTCAATACTAAACCCTGCCGCCAAGAGCCGGGCTACTTCTCCACCAACGGCCTTACGCCTCTCTTCATTAAAACGACAAGGAAACTGCTTGACTGGTTTAAACTTGGGATCCACATTAAGAGTGTGCTCAACGAATTCCCTCGGTACACCTGGCATGTCAGAAGCTTCCATGCAAAGATGTCCCGGTTCTCACGGATGAACTCGATGAGCGCGCTTTCCTATTTTTGATCCATATTAGCACTAATGCTGAACTGCTTGGACGAGTCGCCATGAACAAAATCAACCATCTTAGTGTCATCTGTCGCTTTAAACTTCAACAGGGGGTCATTTTCTATAGTTGGCTTCTTCTAAGGCATCATATCTGCCGGGTCAACATTGTCTTTATAAAACTTCAACTCCTAAGTGGCACAGGCCAGCTCAGCATACGCAGCATCACCTTCTTCACAGTCCAAAGCAATCTTCCTATTACCATGAACTATGATGGTGCCCTTATGACCCGACATTTTAAGCTGCAAGTCAACATACCTCGGCCGTGCCATAAATTTGGCGTAAGTCGGCCGCCCAATCAAAGCATGGTACAGACTTTTGATCTTAAACACCTCAAAGGTCAATTTCTCAACTCTGGAATCATGGTCATCTCCAAAAGCTACCTCCAGCGTTATCTTACCCACTGGATATGCTGACTTACCAGGCACCACCCCATGGGAAGCAGTAGAAGACGCCTTAAGATCTTTGTCACTTAAATTCATACGATGAAAAGTCTCATAGTAAAGGATATTGATACTACTGCCTCCATCAATGAGCACCTTTGAAAGCTTATACCCTCCTACCTGTGGAGCAACCGCCAATGCCAACTGATCTGGATTGTCAACCCGGGGCGGGTGATCCTCACGGCTCCATACAATAAGCTGCTCAGACCACCTCAAATAATGAGGCACCGCCGGATCAACTGAGTTCACCGCACGCTTATGGATTTTCTGATCTTGCTTGCACAGGCTTGTGGTGAACACATGATATTGACCACTATTCAGCTGCTTCGGATTGCTTTGATAACTAGACTGCTGCTGCTGATTTCCTTGGCCAGATTGCTGATTAAAACCACCTTTATTACCTTGTCCTTGAAAGCTAGAGCTTGAGCCGCCACCTCCAAAACCAGGTCCATGAGAGCTGGAACTTGAACCGCCGTGTGGGCCATGATTATTCTTGAAAAAATTAGAGATTCTATACTCTCTCATGATGAAACAATCCTTCCATAGATGACTGGCCGGCTTATCCTGGGTCCCGTGCTTCGTATAAGGCTGGTCCATCATGGCCTCAAGGTTGAATTTCGGCCCTCCAAACCGGGGCGCATGTGCTTTCCCCTTGCGACATTGGTTATTACTCTGCATGTTGGTGTTAGCCACAAAGTATAAACCACCGTCCGCCTTACGCTTACTATTACCACCTTGACCCGCTGTGTTATGTTGGCCCTCTGTATTGGCACTTTTTTCGGCTTCCTAGTCTTTTCCTCATCAGACTTAGGGTCCTTAATGCTATCAGAGTCGGCATACTTGACGAGAGCCACCATGAGCTCCCCCATATCATTGCAATTATGCTTAAGCTGCCAAAATTTCTGCTTAAGGGGAAGGAAACGACAATTCTTCCCTAACATTGGGACTAGTGAACCGGCGTTGATACTATCAGATGAATGTATAATAGCTGAGATTCGGCGCACCCAATTGGTTGTTGACTCGCCTTCACCCTGGACACAAGAATACAAATGCAGAATTGACATAGGATGCTTCCATGTGTCCTTAAATTTTTGAATAAATCGCCTTTTCAACTCTACCCATGATCCAATGGAGTTAGCAGGCAACCCTTTCAGCCAAGTACGAGCCGGCCCATCCAACATCATGGTGAAATACTTAGCACATGTAGCATCACTAACATCCAACATCTCCATAGCCATCTCATAACTCTCGATCCAAGCCTTTGGGGGCTAATCCGCCGTATAGTTAGGCACCTTGCGAGGGCTCTTGAAATACTTAGGCAAGCGCTCATTGCGTAGAGCCGGCTCTAAACATGGCACGCCCAAGGTTCTAGAGGTCACACCTGCCTCCACAGACGCCGACGAATAAACCGGATATTCTTGTTGAGCCCCCAACTGAGCCGCCAGCTCCGCCTCATGTCGCACTCTGCCCTAGTCCACCAAAGCCTGAGCATCATTACCAGCACGTGATGGGTCAGGCCTACGAGGCTGATTGCGGTGCCGCTCACTGCTTGACACGGCCGGTTGATCAATGTGCCTGCTATAACTCTGGCTTGGACGTGGTGTTGAATGGATACGATCACGACTGTATGAATAAGCCCCCTATTGCCACAGCCGTCTGAGGAAGTTCTCCGGCTCTCCGTATTTCCATCGCCACTGGCAACTCATCCTGAACTGGGAGAGCCGCCAGTCGAGTAGCCGCAACTATCATGTCATCCAAAGGATTAGAAAAACGAACGACCCAGGGGCGTCGGAACATGCTGAGGAGACGTCAAGTTCAAACATGGGGGGTCTGCAGCATGAGGTTGAACCGGTTCTCTAGCCACCGGCGCCTCAATAGCCTGATCCACACCAGGCGGGTTACTGGTTCCTGCCCCAGGCATGTTGAAAAGGTTCCTCGCATCGTAAACCGGGGGTAACCGACTCAAATGCCTTCTGTTAAAGACAACGTTTGACGCATCCCGGTCCAAGCTTAAGCGAAAGCTCTCTGCTTGAAGTCGTTCTGCCTCCCTCTACAAGGCGGCTCGCTCCGTTATCATTCGGGTGTTCTCCGCATTTAGACCCTCCTTGGCTTGGGCTATCTCGTCACGTAACTTTGCAAGGTCCACGCTATGCTGAGTTTGGTTCACCCAGTTTACCTCCACTGCTAACAAGGTTGCCAGGCCATCCAATAGATCAGATAAAACTTGAGCCGGCGGGCGCACAGGGCCATCTGCCCCAGCTGCCGTCGATGTTGCTGACCCAGAGAGCATTGCTACTGTAGTTGAAGAATTTTGCCCTCGCTGTGTGCTGGCCATGAAGATCGCAACCCGGTTTGGCGGCTCGTAGGGGTCCGGAATACTATCACCATCATAACAGCCCCAAGCCTGCCATCCTAGACCTGATAGATGGAATTAGTCTCGCCAGTTGAGGACTCGTCGCCTAAGTAGGCAACCGTCTCACCATCGGACTCAGATCCCCCTTCTAATTCTGCTCCTTGAACAAAGCCAACAAAGACATGCTTCGGGGCGGCTCGAACCTTGGCGGGTCGCGCACGCTGAGCCATATTGACGATGTCGGTGCAGCTGTCCGGCTCATCTTCCGACTCACCAATCAAGCCAATGAAGACATGAATTCCGCCAAAGGGGACCCGGTATCCATGTTGGGGAACGTAGTAATTTCAAAAATTTCCTATGCACACGCAAGATCATGGTGATGCATAGCAACGAGAGGGGAGAGTGTAATCTACATACCCTTGTAAACCGAAAGCGGAAGCGTTAGAACAACGCGGTTGATGTAGTCGTACGTCTTCATGGCCCGACCGATCAAGCACCGAAACTACGGCACCTCCGAGTTCTAGCACACGTTCAGCTCGATGACGTCCCTCGAACTACGATCCAGCCGAGTGTCGAGGGAGAGTTCCGTCAGCACGACGGCGTGGTGACGATCTTGATGTTCTACCGTCGCAGGGCTTCGCCTAAGCACCGCTACAATATTATCGAGGAGGACTATGGTGGAGGGGGGCACCGCACACGGCTAATAGATCTCAAGGATCAATTGTTGTTGTGTCTTTGGGGTGCCCCCCTGCCCCCATATATATAGGAGCAAGGGGGAAGGTGGCCGGCCTATGGAGGAGGCGCACCAAGGGGGAAGTCCTACTCCCACCGGGAGTAGGACTCCTCCTTTCCTTGTTGGAGAAGGAAAGAGGAGGAATAGGACTCCTCCTTTCCTTGTTGGAGAAGGAAAGAGGAGGAGAGGGAGAAGGAAAAGTGGGCTGCCCCCCTTGTCCAATTCGGACCAGAGGGGGGGCGCAGGCCTCCTTCCTTTTGGCCTCTCTCCTCTATTCCCGTATGGCCCAATAAGGCCCATATACTCCCCGGCGAATTCCCGTAACTCTCCGGTACTCCGAAAAATACCCGAATCACTCGGAACCTTTCCGAAGTCCGAATATAGTCGTCCAATATATCAATCTTTATGTCTCGACCATTTCGAGACTCCTCGTCATGTCCCCGATCTCATCCGGGACTCCGAACTCCTTCGGTACATCAAAACTCATAAACCCATAATATAACTGTCATCGAAACCTTAAGCGTGCGGACCCTACGGGTTCGAGAATAATGTAGACATGACCTAGAACTATTCTCGGTCAATAACCAATAGCGGAACCTGGATGCTCATATTGGCTCCCACGTATTCTACGAAGATCTTTATCGGTCAAACCGCATAACAACATACGTTGTTCCCTTTGTCATCGGTATGTTACTTGCCCGAGATTTGATCGTCGGTATCCAATACCTAGTTCAATCTCGTTACTGGCAAGTCTCTTTACTTGTTACGTAATGCATCATTTCGTAACTAACTCATTAGCTACATTGCTTGCAAGGCTTATAGTGATATGCATTACCGAGAGGGCCCAGAGATACCTATCCGAGAATCGGAGTGACAAAACCTAATCTCGAAATACGCCAACCCAACATGTACCTTTGGAGACACCTGTAGTACTCCTTTATAATCACCCAGTTACATTGTGACGTTTGGTAGCACCCAAAGTGTTCCTCCGGTAAACGGGAGTTGCATAATCTCATAGTTACAGGAACATGTATAAGTCATGAAGAAAGCAATAGCAACATACTAAATGATCAAGTGCTAAGCTAACTGAATGGGTCAAGTCAATCACATCATTCTCCTAATGATGTGATCCTATTAATCAAATGACAAATCTTTTGTCCATGGTTAGAAAACATAACCATCTTTGATAAACGAGCTAGTCAAGTAGAGGCATACTAGTGACACTATGTTTGTCTATGTATTCACACATGTATTATGTTTCCGGTTAATACAATTCTGGCATGAATAATAAACATTTATCATGATATAAGGAAATAAATAATAACTTTATTATTGCCTCTAAGGCATATTTCCTTCAGTCTCCCACTTGCACTAGAGTCGATAATCTAGTTCACATCATCATGTGATTCAACACCAATATTCACATCTGTATGTGATTAATACCCATAGTTCACATCGTCATGTGATCAACACCCAAAGGGTTTACTAGAGTCAATAATCTAGTTCACATTGCTATGTGATTAACACCCAAAGAGTACTAAGGTATGATCATGTTTTGCTCGTGAGAGAAGTTTAGTCAACGGGTCTGTCATATTACAGAGTCGTATGTATTTTGCAAATATTCTATGTCTACAATGCTTTGCACAGAGCTACTCTAGCTAATTGCTCCCACTTTCAATATGTATCCAGATTGAGACTTAGAGTCATCTGGATCGGTGTAAAAGCTTGCACCGATGTAACTCTTTACGACGGGCTCTTTTATCACCTCCATAATCGAGAAATATTTCTTTAGTCCTCACTAAGGATATTCTTGACCAATGTCCAGTGATCTACTCTTAGATCACTATTGTACTCCCTTGTCAAATACAGAGCAAGGTATACAATAGGTCTGGTACACAGCTTAGCATACTTTATAGAACCTATGACTGAGGCATAGGGAATGACTTTTCATTCTCTTTCTATTTTCTGCCATGGTCGGGTCTTGAGTCTTACTCAACTTCACACCTTGCAACACAGGCAAGAACTCCTTCTTTGACTGTTCCATTTTGAACTATTTCAAAAAAAATTATCAAGGTATGTACTCATTGAAAAAACTTATCAAGCGTCTTGATCTATCTCAATAGATCTTGATGCTCAATACGTATGCAGCTTCACCGAGGTCTTTCTTTGAAAGAACTCCTTTCAAACACTCCTTTATGCTTTGCAGAATAATTCTACATTATTTCCGATCAACAATATGTCATTCACATATACTTATCAGAAATGCTGTAGTGCTCCCACTCACTTTCTTGTAAATACAGGCTTCACCGTACGTCTGTACAAAACTATTTGCTTTGATCAACTTATAAAAGCGTATATTCCAACTCTGAGATGCTTGCACCAGTCCATTGATGGATCGCTGGAGCTTGCACATTTTGTTAGCACCTTTCGGATCGACAAAAACTTCTGGTTGTATCATATACCACTCTCCTTTAAGAAAGCCATTAAGGAATGCAGTTTTGACATCCATTTGCCAGATTTCATAAAATGTGGCAATTGCTAACATGATTCAGACAGACTTAAGCATCGATACGAGTGAGAAAATCTCATCGTATTCAACACCTTGAACTTGTTGAAAACCTTTCGCAACAAGTCGAGTTTAGTAGATAGTAACACTACTATCAGTGTCCGTCTTCCTCTTGAAGATCCATTTATTTAACATGGCTTGCTGATCATCGAGCAAGTCAATCAAAGTCCACACTTTGTTCTCATACATGGATCCTATCTCAGATTTCATGGCCTTAAGCCATTTCGCAGAATCTGGGCTCATCATCGCTTCCTCATAGTTCGTAGGTTTATCATGGTCTAGTAACATGACTTTCAGAATAGGATTACCGTACCACTCTGGTGCGGACCGTACTCTGGAAGACCTACGAGGTTTTGTAGTAACTTGATCTAAAGTTTCATGATCATAATCATTAGCTTCCTCACTAATTGGTGTAGGAATCACTGGAACTGATTTCAGTGATGAACTATTTTCCAATTCGGGAGAAGGTACAGTTACCTCATCAAGTTCTACTTTCCTCCCACTCACTTCTTTCGAGAGAAACTCCTTCTCTAGAAAGGATCCATTCTTAGCAACGAATGTTTTGCCTTTGGATTTGTGATAGGAGTACCCAACAGTTTCCTTTGGGTATTCTATGAAGACGCACTTCTCCGATTTGGGTTCGAGCATATCAGGTTGAAACTTTTTCATATAAGCATCGCAACTCCAAACTTTAAGAAACGACAGCTTAGGTTTACTGCTAAACCATAGTTCATACGGTGTCGTCTCAACGGATTTAGATGGTGCCCTTTTAAACGTGAATGCAGCTGTCTCTAATGCACAACCCCAAAACGATAGTGGTAAAACCGATAAGAGACATCATAGATCGCACCATATCCAATAAAGTGCAGTTACGACGTTCGGACACACCATAACATTGTGGTGTTCCAGGTGGCGTGAGATGTGAAACTATTCCACATTGTTTTAATTGAAGACCAAACTCGTAACTCAAATATTCGTCTCCGTGATCAAATCGTAGAAACTTTATTTTCTTGTTACGATGATTTTTCCACTTCACTCTGAAATTCTTTGAACCTTTCAATTATTTCAGACTTATGTTTCATCAAGTAGATATACTCATATCTGCTCTATTCATCTTGTGAAGGTCAGAAAATAACGATACCCGCCACGAGCATCAACACTCATTGGACCGCATACATCGGTATGTATTGTTTCCAATAAGTCAATAGCTTGTTCCATTGTTCCAGAGAACGGAGTTTTAGTAATCTTGCCCAAAAGGCATGGTTCGCAAGCATCATATGATTCATAACCAAGTGATTCCAAAAATCCATCTTTATGGAGTTTCTTCATGCGCTTTACACCGATATGACCCAAACGGCAGTGCCACAAATAAGTTGCACTATCATTATCAACTTTGCATCTTTTGGCATCAGTATTATGAATGTGTATCACTATGATCGAGATCTAACAAACTATTTTCATTGGGTGTATGACCATCAAAGGTTTTATTCATTTAAACAGAACACCAATTATTCTCTGATTTTAAATGAATAACCGTATTGCAATAAACATGATCAAATCATATTCATGCTCAATGCAAACGCCAAATAACATTTATTTAGGTTCAACACTAATCCCGAAAGTATAGGGAGTGTGCGATGATGATCATATCAATCTTGGAACCACTTCCAACACTCATCGTCACTTCCCCTTCAACTAGTCTCTGTTTATATAACTCCTGTTTTGAGTTACTAATCTTAGCAACTGAACAAGTATCAAATACTCACGGGCTACTATAAACACTAGTAAGGCACACATCAATAACCTGTATATCAAATATACCCTTGTTCACTTCGCCATCCTTCTTATCCACCAAATATTCAGGGCATTTCCGCTTCCAGTGACCATTTCCTTTGCAGTGTAAGCACTCAGTTTCAGGCTTTGGTCCAGCTGTGGGCTTCTTCGCGGGAGTGACAACTTGCTTGTCATTCTACTTGAAGTTCCCTTTCTATCCCTTTGCCCTTTTCTTGAAACTAGTGGTCTTGTCAATCATCAACAATCGATGCTCTTTCTTGATTTCTACCTTCATCGATTTCAACATCACGAAGAGCTCGAGAAACGTTTTCGTCATCCCTTGCATACTATAGTTCATCACAAAGTTCTACTAACTTAGTGATGGTGACTAGAGAACTCTGTCAATCACTATCTTATCTGGAAGAATAACTCCCACTTGATTCAAGCGATTGTAGTACCCAGACAATCTGAGTACATGCTCACTAGTTGAGCGATTCTCCTCCATCTTTTAGCCATAGAACTTGTTGGAGACTTCATATCTCTCAACTCGGGTATTTGCTTGAAATATTAACTTCAACTCCTGGAACATCTCATATGGTCCATGACGTTCAAAACGTCTTTGAAGTCCCTATTCTAAGACGTTAAGCATGGTGCACTAAACTATCAAGTAGTCATCATATTGAGCTAGCCAAATGTTCATAACATCTGCATCTGCTCCTGCAATAGGTCTGTCACATAGTGGTGCATTAAGGACATAATTCTTCTGTGCAGCAATGAGGATAAACCTCAGATCACGGATCCAATCCGCATCATTGCTACCAACATCTTTCAACACAATTTTCTCTAGGAACATATCAGAATAAACATATGAAAGCAACAACGCAAGCTATTGATCTACAACATAATTTGCAAAATACTACCAGAACTAAGTTCATGATAAATTAAAGTCCAATTAATCATATTACTTAAGAACTCCCACTTAGATAGACATCCCTCTAATCTTCTAAGTGATTACGTGATCCATATCAACTACAGCATGTCCGATCGTCACGTGAGATGGAGTAGTTTCAACGGTGAACATCAATATGTTGATCATATCTACTATATGATTCACGCTCGACCTTTCGGTCTCCGTGTTCCGAGGCCATATCTGTTATATGCTAGGCTCATCAAGTTTAACCTGAGTATTCCGCGTGTGCAACTGTTTTGCACCCGTTGTATTTGAACGTAGAGCCTATCACACCCGATCATCATGTGGTGTCTCAGCACGAAGAACTTTCGCAACGGTGCATACTCAGGGAGAACACTTCTTGATAATTAGTGAGAGATCAGCTTATAATGCTACTGTCAAACAAAACAGAATAAGATGTATAACAGATAAACATCATATGCAATCAAAATATGTGACATGATACGGCCATGATCATCTTGCGCCTTTGATCTCCATCTCCAAAGTACTGTCATGATCTCTATCGTTACCGGCACGACACCATGATTTCATCATCTTGATCTATATCAATGTGTCATCACATGGTCGTCTCGCCAACTATTGCTCTTGCAACTATTGCTATGGCATAGCAATAAAGTAAAGCAATTATTTGGCACTTGCATCTTATGCAACAAAGAGACAACCATAGGGCTTCTGCCAGTTGCCGATAACTTCAACAGAACATGATCATCTCATACAACAACTTATATCTCATCACGTCTTGACCATATCACATCACAACATGCCCTGCAAAAACAAGTTAGACGTCCTCTACTTTGTTGTTGCAAATTTTACGTGGCTGCTACGGGCTGAGCAAGAACCGTTCTTACCTACGCATCAAAACCACAACGATAGTTCGTCAAGTTAGTGCTGTTTTAACCTTCTCAAGGACCGGGCATAGCCACACTCGGTTCAACTAAAGTTGGAGAAACAGACACCCACTAGTCACCTGTGTGTGAAGCACGGCGGTAAAACCAGTCTCGCGTAAGTGTACGCGTAATGTCGGTCCGGGCCGCTTCATCCAACAATACCGCTGAACCAAAGTATGACATGCTGGTAAGCAGTGTGACTTGTATCGCCCACAACTCACTTGTGTTCTACTCGTGCAAATAACATCAACGCATAAAACCTAGGCTCGGATGCCACTGTTGGGGAACGTAGTAATTTCAAAAATTTCCTATGCACACGCAAGATCATGGTGATGCATAGCAACGAGAGGGGAGAGTGTAATCTACATACCCTTGTAGACCGAAAGCGGAAGCGTTAGAACAACGCGGTTGATGTAGTCGTACGTCTTCACGGCCCGACTGATCTAGCACCGAAACTACGGCACCTCCGAGTTCTAGCACACGTTCAACTCGATGACGTCCCTCGAACTCCGATCCAGCCGAGTGTCGAGGGAGAGTTCCGTCAGCACGACGGCGTGGTGACGATCTTGATGTTCTACGGTCGCAGGGCTTCGCCTAAGCACCACTACAATATTATCGAGGAGGACTATGGTGGAGGGGGGCACCGCACACGGCTAATAGATCTCAAGGATCAATTGTTGTTGTGTCTTTGGGGTGCCCCCCTGCCCCCATATATATAGGAGCAAGGGGGAAGGTGGCCGGCCTATGGAGGAGGCGCACCAAGGGGGGAGTCCTACTCCCACCGGGAGTAGGACTCCTCCTTTCCTTGTTGGAGAAGGAAAGAGGAGGAGTAGGACTCCTCCTTTCCTTGTTGGAGAAGGAAAGAGGAGGAGAGGGAGAAGGGAAAGTGGGCTGCCCCCCTTGTCCAATTCAGACCAGAGGGGGGGCGCAGGCCTCCTTCCTTTTGGCCTCTCTCCTCTATTCCCGTATGGCCCAATAAGGCCCATATACTCCCCGGCGAATTCCCGTAACTCTCCGGTACTCCGAAAAATACCCGAATCACTCGGAACCTTTCCGAAGTCCGAATATAGTCGTCCAATATATCGAACTTTACATCTCGACCATTTCGAGACTCCTCGTCATGTCCCCGATCTCATCCGGGACTCCGAACTCCTTCGGTACATCAAAACTCATAAACTCATAATATAGCTGTCATCGAAACCTTAAGCGTGCGGACCCTACGGGTTCGAGAATAATGTAGACATGACCTAGAACTATTCTCGGTCAATAACCAATAGAGGAACCTGGATGCTCATATTGGCTCCCACATATTCTACAAAGATCTTTATCGGTCAAACCGCATAACAACATACGTTGTTCCCTTTGTCATCGGTATGTTACTTGCCCGAGATTTGATCGTCGGTATCCAATACCTAGTTCAATCTCGTTACTGGCAAGTCTCTTTACTTGTTACGTAATGCATCATTCTGTAACTAACTCATTAGCTACATTGCTTGCAAGGCTTATAGTGATATGCATTACCGAGAGGGCCCAGAGATACCTCTCCGACAATCAGAGTGACAAAACCTAATCTCGAAATACGCCAACCCAACATGTACCTTTGGAGACACCTGTAGTACTCCTTTATAATCACCCAGTTACGTTGTGACGTTTGGTAGCACCCAAAGTGTTCCTCCGGTAAACGGGAGTTGCATAATCTCATAGTTACAGGAACATGTATAAGTCATGAAGAAAGCAATAGCAACATACTAAACGATCAAGTGCTAAGCTAACTGAATGTGTCAAGTCAATCACATCATTCTCCTAATGATGTGATCCCGTTAATCAAATGACAACTCTTCTGTCCATGGTTAGGAAACGTAACCATCTTTGATAAACGAGCTAGTCAAGTAGAGGCATACTAGTGACACTATGTTTGTCTATGTATTCACACATGTATGATGTTTCCGGTTAATACAATTCTAGCATGAATAATAAACATTTATCATGATATAAGGAAATAAATAATCACTTTATTATTGCCTCTAGGGCATATTTCCTTAAATCCATACTCGATTGAGCCGGCCTCGGGGCCCCAGCCTACGTTGTCGATGTAGAGCTTACCGCGGCGACTCTTAGTCATCCGGCCCTCGACGTATCCCTTGAGCCCTGCGAAGCTGCCCTTCAGGAACTCGAAACCACCAGGTGTTGGCCCCACGGTGGGTGCCAACTATCATGGAATTGTCATTGCAGATGACCTAGCATGAGGACTTAGGTGTGGATCCATCGCAACATAGTTAGCTTGAAGGGGTTAAACGGGACAAGGGACACAAAGAGTTTATACTGGTTCGGCCCGTTGCGATGGAGGTAAAGGCCTACTCTAGTTTAGGGTTGTATTGCTTGCGTGTCGATTACCAGGGAACGAATATGCTTCACCTAGTTCTTGATCTCTTCTTTCTTGGACTCAAACCGCCACCGGCTCACCCATTTATATACAAAGGCTGATGGTCGACGGCTTATAAAGTCCCGGCTAGCTCATACACAACGTGTCCGGCTCGGTGAGTGTCAGGACCCCGATCCTATGCCACACCAATCTAGTAAGTAACACCTCATATCACTTTGCAGCCTCACGCACTGTATTCCCACGGGTGTCGCCTTACCAGACCCGAGACTGTTTGCACCTTTTCGCTCACGTATATGCTAATGTCGCTAGCATCCATATGACAAAAAACCCGGGCTGTCATGGCTAGTCGTGAACCCAAAGTGGCGCTAACTTACAGGGATAGGCATACATGACCCAACAACGAACATGTCGATCAACAGTGAATGAGTCCCAAGTCGTAGCAAGCTACAAGGACTTAAAGGTTCACCGCGTGACATGTCCCCGAAGGGACAGACACAGGAACGAAGAAGGACACATGCCGGCCAGCCTATGTGTTCCGGAGCAGTAGCAAGCTACCATGGCTCAGTGGAAGCACTAGGAGACATTTCCTGGTAAGAGAGGCTACCAAGGATAAACAACTAGATAGTCAGATCCCACACATACCAAGCATTTCAATAACATACACACAATATGCTCGATATGTGCAAATACAACATGGCACCACAACATGACTCTACAACTCAAGTATTTTATTCAATAGGCTCCGAGGAGCGAGATATTACAAACATGGGTCTCATGACACAACATTCAGAGCATACAAGTCAAAGCACAAGAGGAAGCTTAACATGTCTGAGTACAGACAACTACAAATGAAAAGGGCTGAGAAGCCTGACTATCTACAAGATCCTGCCGAGGGCACAAGATCGTAGCTGAGGTAACAAGCTAAACGTCGAAGTCCACATGAAACTACTAGCGAGACTGAAGTCTCTCTGCAAAAAACATAAATTAAGAAAATGTGAGTACAAATGTACCCCGCAAGACTTACATCAGAACTAACTACATATGCATCATTATCAACAAAGGGAATGGTGGGGTTTAACTATAGCAAGCCAGCTTTGACTCGGTGGCTATCCTGAACTACGACTGCAAGTAACTCTTTTGAGGTGGCGCACACGAGTCCACATATTCACCATATCAATACACCACTATGGATCCGCTCCCGTCTCCCTACGAGAACGCCATCCATAGCACTCACGCTTATCTTGCGTGTTTTAGAGTATCCACTTTCACTTGTCTATTAACTGTATAGGCAACCCAGAGGTCCTTTACCGCAGATGCGGCTATTTGAATAGATCATTTATAACGCTGCAGGGGTGTACCCCTTCACACATGTTTCCACCACTTAGCGTCTGCACACGACATGTGCTCGGCAGACTTCAAGCGAAAGCTGACGTGGGTGTAGACCATGACCTACCTAAACACTCAAGTCTCTAATCCAGGTTTATCGCCTATTCAGGTTCCATTCGCAGGGAGTCTGGCCGAAGTTTCCAAATACGGCCCCGAACGATGTGTGCAAGGTTCCCGAGACACCAAACGGGCGCCCGGTACATCGTGCCACGTGCCTACCGCATCACAGCCCACCCCTCGGGTCAGTGCTGCACAAGGCCTCCAGCATACTAGAAACACCAGAAACTACTTACAACTCCTGGACAGAGGAAAAGGGTGGTTAAGAAGTCAAGCGGCATCATATTTTAGGTCCCAACGTGTGGTAGTAGCCGTTTCATGGATCACAAACACAGAACTCAGTTCCTGAGGACACCTTCAATGAGACAACCCACCATGTACTCCTACATGGCCTCTCACCGCTACCTTTACCAAATCGTGTTCACGCACTTAGCTCACACACAGTAGGACATGTTCATCACCATTCCAATTCATTCCCGATGAATCAGACCTGACTCAACTCTAAGCAGTAGCAGGCATGAAAAACAAGCATGAATGAGTAGGCACAATAGGGCTCAAACAACTCCTACTCATGCTAGTGGGCTTCATCTATTTACTGTGGCAATGACAGGTCATGCAAAGGAAAAGGGGTTCAACTACCGCATCATGTAACAGTTGCGACATTGTGGTCCTAATGCAGTAAAAGAGTAGGAGCAAGAGAGTGGGATTGTGACGGAATGAACAAGGGGGTTTTGCTTGCCTGGCACTTCTGAATATAGTATAGTTCTTCATCGGTGTCATCGAACTCATTGTTGAAACCACGTCTATCGAGAGGGGACAAATACCGGCAACACAGAAGGAAGCACAATCAATGCAATGCACAATATGATGCATGATCATGACATGGCAATATGACTGTGTTGGGATAATGCAACTATAACCAGATGGGTTTGAGCTATTTTGAACCAAAGATTCAAAATTCAAACTCATTAGTGATCTTATAAATAGTGCCTTATCATGTTTTGCACTAAATAGCAAGGTTAACTTGGTTAAGCATGCATGAAACCAGTACAGATGGATAGATTGGATTTTTCTGATCATTTTTCATATATTAATCTTTGCATTTGGAGTTACAGATTAATTTCTATGATTTTTAGAAGTTTTGGGCATTTTCTGGAATTTCCTGAATAAGAATAAATCCAGAAAAAGGTTAACTGCGTCAGCATGATGTCGGTGTGATGTCAGCAGGTCAAAGGCGCCAGCCCAGGTCAAACCTGACGACAGGGACCCACACGTCAGTGTCTTAGGGCTGGTTTGGGTGGATGACAGGTGGGCCCGGTCAACGCTGACTAGGCCAAGGTCAGAGCTGACACGTGGGGTCCACGGCATTAGGACTAATCTAACAGAAAATTTATACTAACCTAATTAAGCGCAGGGGCCCACATGGCAGTGGCTCAAGGGGGTGTTTAGAGTGGTCATCAGCAGCTAATAAGACTGCCATGTCAGCTCGACGGTGTTTAGCCGCCAGCGACCATTTGCCGCGGTGGACGGGCATCGGAAACAAGCTATAGAGGGCGGTTTTGCACGCGGGTTAGTGTGCTAGGGAGTTGGTGGTGCGGCGCTTGCGTTGGTGGCCTCGGGGCTGCCGGGGATGGATAGAATCGCGCCCGGCGACGAGGTCAGGCGGCGACGGAGCTTCAGGTTCAAAGCAGGCAGTGCTATGGGGCACGGCGAGAGCATCCGAGGGGCTGTAAGGGTTCCTGGGATCACCAGGAACACGCCTAGGGCATGTCTACAAGCGGAGGATCTCGGGGACTACTCGTTGCAACGACAATGGTGGAAGGCGGCGCGACAGCTCGCGGGGCAGCGGGTGCAACAGGAACTACAGCAAGGGGGCGGAGGGGAAACGGAGAGGAGCTCACGGCGCACAGGCAGAGCAGAACAGCAGGCTCGGGGAGGCACAAACAGCGTCGTGGCGTTGCCGGTGATCTCGGTGGCCGGAGGGAGAAGAAGGCGATGCAAACGGCGATGCAGGCAGCCGAGCTCACGTGACTCGTCGAGGCGGAAGAGGTGGTCGTGAGGGATCTTCTGGAGACGGAGAAAGGTTCAGTGGGAGGCGGTGGCTATGAGGAACGGCGTCGGTGGCGACCAGCCCCGCTTGGTGGTGAGAGAGAGAGGGATCCAGGGGAGGGGAAGGACAAGGGGAGCGAGGGAGAGGACAAGGGGAGGCGGCAGGCAGGTAGGAGGTGGAGGCCTCGGGCGCGCGCACGTCGACACGCCTCTACCTACTGGCAGAGGTTGAAGACGACCGGTTCGACCAGTGGGCTGGGCCACCAGCTGGGCCGCCAGGTGTGCTACACAGGAGGTACGCCCAGGTAGGTTTCCTTTCTCTCTCTTTTTTCTATATTTTTTGTTTTCTATTTTCTACAATTGTTTTGGCTTTATTAAAAATGCCATAGCATTTTCGAAAATCCTGAAAAATTTTGTGGGCACTGTTTGGATTATTACCAACAACCCTCGTTTACCTTCAAGATTATTTGGACATTTAAAATTATTTATAGCATTTAAATGTCCAAGAACAAATACTGTATGATTTAATTCAATAATCCAGAATGGCCTAGAAAAATGTGCACCATTTTTGGGAGAGGTTCTAGACCAATCCAAAAATGACGAACTTTTATGAAGGGTATTTTGGGTTCATTGAAATGTTTTTCAGTTGAACCTGGTATTTTCAGGGGGGGTGCTGAGGTTTGGCGATCCCCATTTCAAGTTTAAAGAGAAATTTAAACATGATGGCATGATGAGCAAGCAAATTCAAACAAGAGCTGATCTAGGGATGTGACAGTGACAGAACTACACTTTCCTTAACATACAAGTTAAGATATGGCGGTTTACACCCGTGGGCCTAGAGTCTCCTCCGGGTCTTGGGCCTTCTGTAAGCTTGCTTCATGAACTGCCATCTTCAACATCTTCACGGGCCTTCTCATTATGAACCGCCAGTGGTATGACCCGGCCCCTCCTGGGCAGGTCATACCCAATAGTTATATCCCCAACACTTTTCTTGAAACTAGTGGTCTTGTTTAATCATCAACACTTGATGCTTTTTCTTGATTTCTACCTTTGCCGATTTCAGCATCGCGAAGACCTTGGGAATAATTTTTGTCATCCCTTGCATATTACAGTTCATCACAAAGTTCTAGTAGCTTGGTGATAGTGACTAGAGGACTCTGTCAATCACTATATTATGTGGAAGATTAACTCCCACTTGATTCAAGCGATTGTAGTACTCAAACATTCTGAGTAGATGCTCACTGTCCAAGCTATTCTTCTCCATCTTGTAGGCAAAGTACTTGTCAAAGGTCTCATACCTCTTGACACGGGCATGAGTTTGAAATACTAATTTCATCTCTTGGAACGTCTCATATGCTCTGTGACATTCAAAATGTCTTTGGAGTCCCGGTTGTAAGCCGTAAAGCATGGTGCACTAAACTATCAAGTAGTCATCATATCGAGCTCGCCAAACGTTCACAACTTCTGCATCTGCTCCTGCAATAGGTCTGTCACCTAGCGGTGCATTAAGGACATAATTCTTGTGTGCAACAATGAGGATAATCCTCAGATCACGGACCTAGTACACATCATTGCTACTATCATCTTTCAACTTAGTTTTCTCTAGGAACATATCAAAAAACATAGGGGAGCTACAAAGAGAGCTATTGATCTACAACATAATTTGCAAATACTATCAGGACTAAGTTCATGTTAAATTGAGTTCAATTAATCATATTAATTAAGAACTCCCACTTACATAGACATCCCTCAAGTCATCTAAATGAGACGTGATCCAAATCAACTAAACCTTGTCCGATCAACACGTGAGTTGGAGTAGTCATCAATGGTGAACATCTCTATGTTGATCATATCTACTATATGATTCACGTTCGACCTTTCAGTCTCCAGTGTTCTGAGGCCATGTCTGTACATGCTAGGCTCGTCAAGTTTAACCCAAGTATTCCGCATATGCAAAACTGGCTTGCACCCATTGTATGTGACCGTAAAGCCTATCACACCTGATAATCACGTGGTGTCTCAGATGAAGAACTTTTGCAACGGTGCATATTCTTGGAGAACACTTGTACCTTGAAATTTTAGTTAAAGAATCATCTTATAATGCTACCGTCGTACTGAACAAAATAAGATGCATAAAGATAAACATCACATGCAATCAAAATATGTGACATGATATGGCCATCATCATCTTGTGCTTTTGATCTCCATGTCCAAAGCAATGTCATGATCTCCATCGTCACCGGCTCGACACCTTGATCTCTATCATAGCATCGTTGTCGTCTCGCCAACTATTGCTTCTACAACTATCACTGCTGCTCAATGATAAAGTAAAGCAATTACATGGCATTTGCATTTCATACAATAAATCGACAACCATAAGGCCCCTGCCAATTGCCGATAACTTTTACAAAACATGATCATCTCATACAACAACATATATCACATCATGTCTTGACCATATCACATCACAACATGCCCTACAAAAACAAGTTAAATGTCCTCTACTTTGTTGTTGCATGTTTTACGTGGAAGCCCTAGCGCGCGCAGCTGCTCCTCAATTTTCCTCCCGCCATGGAGAAGCTCGATGAATGGAGAGCCACCGTCCGTTGCCTCGTCGGCATTGCCAACAACGATGAGTTGCGGCCGGCGGGACCCATAGGCCGTCACTCCATCGGGCCACCGCGTGCCAGCGGAGACCATGCTGGAGGCGATGCAGCCACGATGCACTCCCCTCCTCCATCCAGGCCACCCCGAGTGCCGGCTTGTCACGACGATGCTCGAGACGATATCTCCATTGTGTCGTCCGACCCACGAACCAACCGCGATCAGCGTCAAGTCCTTCGGGAGCGGGTTCATGAGGACGCTCAAACTACCATCGAGCACCGACATGACGCGCACCACCAGTCGAACAGGCGGGCAGGGCCTGCCACGGACCACCCAGCGCCAGGAGGCGGTGGCCTACCTTACGAGGTGGGTTGTCCGGCTTTCACCCGCGAGCTGCGGCAGTTCCAGTGGCGCTCCCACCATATGTTCAAGCCTGACGTTGGCGAGAAGTACAACGGCAAGACCCACCTGTCGGAGTTCCTCAGCATCTACAACATCGTGATGTAGGCTGTCGGGGCCCACAACGATAAGGTGCTCGCCAACTACTTCCCGTTGGCACTCAAGCCCAATGTTATGTCATGGTTGATGCACTTGTCGGTGGACTCCATCTCTTCTTGGGCGGATCTGTGCCATGACTTTGTTGGCGCCTTTACCGGAGGTCACCAGGCTCATGGCCAGGCGAGTGATTTACACATCATCCCCCAAAAGGAAGGGGAGAACTTGCGCAAGTACATCCAAAGGTTCAGCCGAGTGCAGTACAACATCCCAGACGTTCATCATGCCGCCGTGATCTGTGCGTTCCATCAGAATGTCCACAATCGTAAGATGCGTGAGGAGCTGGCGATGAACAAGGTCAGGGATGTGGCCGAACTTTATGTTCTGGCCGATCGGTGCGCTCGTGCTGAAGAGGGAAGGAAGTACCCCGGTGAAGAAGCCGATGCAGAAACCGACTCCACGGATGACACTGTCACCCCAGCGAAGAAGGCCCGACGCTGTAACAGGAAGCGCAAGGGCAAGGCCGTGCTTGCCATCGAGGGATCCGACGACACCGGTGCCACCAAGAAGACCAAGGCGAGCGACCCCGGCAAGGAGGTTGCCGGGTGTGACGCTTGTCGGGCCTTGGCGGCTACCGACAAGCCAGGAGGCTCCGACAAGCAGTACTGCAAGATCCACTGCACTAAGGGCCATGATCTCCAAAACTGCCAGCAGGTAGAGCTGCTCACCGAGAAGTAGAAAGCCGAGTATGAGTGGAGGGACAAGGAGAAAGGCCCAGATGGTACCGAGGGGTCCGACAAGAAACGTGGCAGCCAAGGAGGCCGCCGCGGCAAGGATAATCCGCAAGAGAGTCCCGCCCGGGGCCGCGACAAGAAGCAGGAAGACGATGATCATGCGAGGACGACGAGTCCGGCGATCACGAGTTTCAGAGAGCCACAGAGGCCATGAGCGTCGATGGTGGCGCCTCGCTGCATACATCCCACCGCCAACTCAAGCAGTGGCGCGTGAGGTCACAGCGGTGGAGCCATCATTCGACACACGGAAGCCGCTGAAATGGTCCAGCACGCCCATCATCTTCGACACCGAGGACCACCCCGACCGCACCACTGCGGTCGGGTGCTTGCCATTGTTGGTTTCACCAACGATCCGCAACCTCAAGGTGACAAAGATGTTGGTTGACAACGGGGCCGGCCTGAACTTGATCTCGCCTGTTGTGGTCAGAAGGGTGCAGATCCCCGATGGAGACCTCAAGGAGATGGGCACGTTCCAAGGGGTTAACCCGGGGAGAAGCCAGCCAAAGGGTAAGGTCACACTGCCCTTGACATCCGGGGGCGAGCTGAACCATAGGACGGAAATGATTGTTTTTGATGTAGCCAAGATCCCCTTGCCTTACAACGGGATCCTCGGCCACCCGGCACTAGCCAAGTTCATGGCGGCTTCACACTACGCCTACAACATGCTGAAGATGCCCGGGCCGATGAACGTCATCACCATCCCCTCCGACAAGAAAGATGCGCTGATCTGCGCCGACCAACTCTACCGAGAAGCAGTTGCAGCAGTTGCCGCTAAGGCACCTGCTCCTGCCTACGGACCCTCGGGGTAGAAGAAGACCGGCGAGACCCCTCGCACCCACTCCGGCAAGCGCACCTCTTCAGGGTGTTGTGCTTCCATTGAGAACGTTCCAGAGAGGTCTGCCGGCAAGAGTAAGAAGTCCAGAGCCACAACACCAGAGACCAAGAAGGTGCCCATTAAGGAGGACGGCACGGGGGGAGCTTTTACCATAAGCTCCACCCTCGACGGCAAATAGGAACGCGAGCTCGTCACCTTCCTGCGAGCGAACTTTGATGTGTTTGCATGGAAAGCCTCCGACATCCCCGGCATTCCCAGGGAGGTGATTGAGCACCACCTTGCTATCTGTCCCCATGCGCGGCCCGTCAAGCAGAAGGTCAGGAAGCAAGCTCTGGAGAGGCAGGAGTTCATCACGGAGGAAATCAGAAAGCTAGAGGCGGCAGGCTTGATGAGAGGGGTACTCCATCCGACGTGGTTGGCCAATCCGGTAGTGTTGCACAAGGCAAATGTGATGTAGGGCGGAACCCTAGGGGGCCGATCTTTTACGTTTGGAGTGGATCCTACGGGGAAACACGAGGAGCGTGGGGAAAACACAAGGGAAAACACGTGGAGAAACGAGGGAATCACTCAACCGACAAGTAATCGATCACACAAGGGCTAGATCACCGAAATCATAAGGTAACACACGATCCAAAATCAACAAAGGAAGGATACAAAGGGAACCGTTCTTCTCCATGAGGAGGTCTTGATTGTCTTCTCCGGATGGAGGCCTTGAATCCGAATGGATCTTCTCCTAAGAGGCACGATCCCTCACGTGGGGTAGATCCGGTACGGATGAGCAGAGCTCTATTTCTAAATAAGCTATCACAATGCTAACCCTAAAACGTAGGTGGGGATGGAGTATATATAGTCTAGGGGCGAAGGGGTACATGGGCTTAGCCCAACACGTGCGCGCAGGCGCTGGGAAGGCCGGACGTCCGGGTGTCGGGCCGGATGTCCGGTGGCTCGCGAGGGGCCGAATGTCCGGGCTGAGGGGCCGGATGTCCGGGTTGGTGCAGATGGCTGTTCTGCTCTCTGGATGGGCGACGCCGGATGTCTGCCCGGAGGGGACGGATGTCCGCTGCCTCGGGAGGCACCAGATGTCTGGGGCGATCGCTGGATGTCCGGGCTGACGGGGCAAGCTTCTATGCTCCCTGGACGCCGGTGCCGGATGTCCGGGATTTTGGCCGGATTTCTGGTGGGGTTCGGATGTCTGGGATGGACGGCGGATGTCCGGGCACTGTAGTTTCTTCTACAGAAGGCTGGCCATGTAGATCTCTAGGGGCCGGATTTCCGGGGTCCTGGCCGGATGTCTGGTGCCTAGAGGCTGTTCTTGCCTTCTTCCATTGGTTCTCTTCTTCCATGGACTTGGGGTCTTGACCATCTTCATGTGCATCCTCGGGAGTGTTCTCTTGGTGCCTAATCATGCACAACATTCCGGATTGAGGTAGTAACCATGTGATGAGGACATGACTACCTTGGATACGACCAAAAATATTGCATACATGCATATTTGTCAGGTGATTTCTAATGCAAACTATTCAATAATCTATTTATGTTATCCAGAACAAAAATACTTCACACACTTTTGTGTTTTGTCTAATTATAGGTGTATGGGACATTTGTACAATCCACATATGAAGATAAGGGAAAAGGAGAAGTTTAGGTTGTGTTCAAAAAGTCCTCTCACGTCACTTTTGGGCCAAGAGAAGATAGAGTCCAAGTCTCTCACGTTCTGGATTCAGATTCGGACTGCACAGACATACCTGACTCAAAACGTCAACAACTTTTTCATACGGACTCCGAATTGGGTGATTCTTTTTTTGTTGGAAACTAGATTTCGTGCTCTTTCCAACACAATTGGATTCACTTTCAAATTCGTCCGGAGCGTTGAGTTACGGACGAAACAATCTGACGTTGCAGCAGAATCCGAGTCAAACTACAAGCCCAAAGGTGTTGCATCACCTCCACTTGGGCCCATGAGCCTTGTACGACCTAGGGTTAGTTTTAGGCTGCCTTGGGACGTCCTCCCACCTCCTTGGCCGCCACCCCTTGCTCCTATATAAGTAGATCCATCTAGTAGCTTTTTCCTGGGGGATTTGTTTAGTTAAAAGTTAGCCATTGCAACTTCGTGTACTTCATTTGTGTCCAACGACCAGACCAAGACCGCTTCCGGATCCCCACCATTATCAATACTTCATATATATTTGCAATATTCAGATTGCTTTATCACATTCTTGCTCGTTCTTCGATTTCTTGTAGGAATAGACCTTCGTGGTCAGGCTGACCGTGCTTCCAGCATCGTCAGTAACCTCAGGAGATTGGTTTAGCGATTGCTAAGGCGCAACGTTGTGCACGTTTGTAGTCGGATTGTCAAAGTCGTCTCCACCAAATCGATGGTTATCATCTCATCGAAAGATCGGGACCCTCGCCTCTATCAAGTGGTATCATTTTTCAGGTTGCTCGGTGAGAATTTCCAGTTTTCCTAGATTAGATTTATTTTCTTACCTATTGTCCAAGAAAAATCCACAAAAAAGAGTTAGATCTATTCATCCTTTGTCCAAGCCAGTCTGAGCCTTTGCAATTTTCTTTTCATTGCTTGCATAGTTGAATTATCGGTTGCATCGTCGTGTCGAGTTGCTGGTCTTAGTGTCTAGGTCGTTTAGAGTTTCGAGTTCTGTTCACATTAGTCACGTCGCCGCTGCATCGTTATCCCTTCCGCTGTCCACCACCCATCCATCAATTTCCTCCACGTGCTACCCACCGTTCATTGTCATAATCATAGTTGAGATCGTTCCCATCTTCGCTTGATCCAATCTACATCTTATCTAGTTTGTTTTGGAAAGAGGGAGAGAGAAAAAAAAGATAGAGAAAAAAAGTAAAAAAAGTCAGAGAAAAAAAAAGAAAGGAAAAGAAAAAAAAGTGTGAGAAAAAAAAGAGAGGAGAAAAAAAACAAAATTTGGATATATCTAGACTCAATCTCGTAGTTGAATTCGGATTGGAATCTGTTTTGTGCACTGTTCAGTAAAACAGGCATAACTTCCTCATATGAAGTCTGTTTTGGCTCCGCGAGTACTCAAATGAAAGCTAGCGACGAGACGCATCTAAATAGTTGCAGAAGCTAGTTCAGCATTTGGCACCTCAACATCAGCTTCTAAATAGGTCTACTGCTATTGTGATCTTCACTTATATCTTGCTGTCCAGAGCTACTTCATATCCTTTATTGATGCTAGTTGTGCTACGACGTGACCTCATTAGTGTTCTAGGCTCGCGTCTCTAGTTTGGTCTAGCCTAGGACCAGCACAGTACCGTTGTTGAGTGTTTATTCAACATTGCATCTCTGAATTGATTATTGCTAATCTTTTGCTACCATATATAGCCAACCCAGCTCCATATATTTCTACATCGTGTATACGTACGTTCCCTTCGCAATCGTTTTACACAATCTTGGGAGTTATTTGACACCGCTGGTTGCCTGTCACCACCTGCCGCATGGTAAGAACTTGTAAGATATTGATATTTGCTTTACTGTGAGCACTTTACAACCACATCCTAGTAGTTCATAGGAACATTATTCTCGAATTTTGGTTCTTGTTTCTACTAATCATGACAGGTTCCAGAGATAGAAGTTCTTGGATGACGGACACATCTTCACCATCACGAGAGTTGGGACAACACACACAAGCATATGGTCAGGTTATCTCTTTACCATCATTTGAGGGTAGATTTAATCCTGCTATTATCTAGCTTGGGAGCTTGAAGTAGAACAAGTTTTTAGTCACCATGATTTTTCTGAACTTGAGAGAGTACGAGCTACCATTAGAGCATTTACTGGTTTTGCTTCTGTTTGGTGGAGTGTACATTGTAAGAAAAACATTGATAACCAACCCACAACTTGGAAAGTTTTGAAAGCTGTAATGAGACAACATTTTTTTCCTCCTTACTATCGTCGTGAATTGCGTCGCAAATTGGAGCAATTAAAACAAGGCAGTAACACTGTTCATGCTTACTACCAAGAGTTCAAATCTTATATGCATCATTGTGACATAGAAGAATCTGAGGATGATACAATGAATAGATTTTTTGGTGGTTTGAACCATGATATTCAGGCAAGATTTCAGTATATTCCTCGTTGCATTACTGGTATGTATGTCCGTGCTTGTACCTTTGAGAGACAAATACAGGAGGATGCATTGGGTGACTACAACAACTACTATTCCAGTTCATGCTCACCACCGCCGGTTGGTTACTCCACTATTGCACCTACTAGAGAAGCCCCACCTCGGATTGTGAGCGCGATATCATCTCAAGAGTATGGTACATTGTCAACGTCCGTACCTACATCAGCTACATCTCTGCGAGGTAACAGTAAAGGTCTTGATGATATAACTTCACATGAGAATGAAGCATGCCTAGTTAACTTGAATGCATCATGTGTTGAGTTACCTGTTGATTTGAGCACACCACCTATTTTAGAGACTCTTGTTACTGTCATGAATGCGTCATGTGATCAAACAACTGAAATATCAACAATTTTGAGTGCACCCATTGAATTAACTGTTGATGCAAAAGAACCAATGTTTAATCATTTTGATATGACCTCTAATCTTGATGATGATTCTGTGTCCAATGACTTATTGCATGTTTGCTTATTTAAGCATGTTGTAGCATGTAAATTTGATGCAAGTAAGGTTTATTCATCGAAGTTAGGACGGTTTAATGATGAACATTGCCAATCTTTTGAAGTGAATAAGAGCTTCACTTATATGTGCAAACTGAGTTGCAATATTTTCATGCCTTCTACTTCTTGTGATAATTTTTTGGCTTTAGATTTTATGAACAATAAAAGTTACTCATGTATACATGTGACATATGTGCAAAAATCAAGGGAAGTTAAACTGGATGACATATACATATACCACATGTACACCTTGTCTCTTTTGTTAGCCACATTTCAGATTAAGCAACGCCGAGGACGGCTTTGTTTTCAAAAAGGGGAGGATGATGAGGACATGACTAACTTGGATACGACCAAAAATATTGCATACATGCATATTTGTCAGGTGATTTCTAATGCAAACTATTCAATAATCTATTTATGTTATCCAGAACAAAAATACTTCACACACTTTTGTGTTTTGTCTAATTGTAGGTGTATGGGACATTTGTACAATCCACATATGAAGATAAGGGAAAAGGAGAAGTTTAGGTTGTGTTCAAAAAGTCCTCTCACGTCACTTTTGGGCCAAGAGAAGATAGAGTCCAAGTCTCTCACGTTCTGGATTCAGATTCGGACTGCACAGACATACCTGACTCAAAACGTCAACAACTTTTTCATACGGACTCCGAATTGGGTGATTCTTTTTTTTTTGGAAACTAGATTTCGTGCTCTTTCCAACCCAATTGGATTCACTTTCAAATTCGTCCGGAGGGTTGAGTTACGGACGTAATAATCTGACGTTGCAGCAGAATCCGAGTCAAACTACAAGCCCAAAGGTGTTGCATCACCTCCACTTGGGCCCATGAGCCTTGTACGACCTAGGGTTAGTTTTAGGCTGCCTTGGGACGTCCTCCCACCTCCTTGGCCGCCACCCGTTGCTCCTATATAAGTAGATCCATCTAGTAGCTTTTTCCTGGGGGATTTGTTTAGTTAAAAGTTAGCCATTGCAACTTCGTGTACTTCGTTTGTGTCCAACGACCAGACCAAGACCGCTTCCGGATCCCCACCATTATAAATACTTCATATATATTTGCAATATTCAGATTGCTTTATCATATTCTTGCTCGTTCTTCGATTGCTTGCAGGAATAGACCTTCGTGGTCAGGCTGACCGTGCTTCCAGCATCGTCAGTAACCTCAGGAGATTGGTTTAGCGATTGCTAAGGCGCAACGTTGTGCACGTTTGTAGTCGGATTGTCAAAGTCGTCTCCACCAAATCGATAGTTATCATCTGATCGAAAGATCGGGACCCTCGCCTCTATCACCATGTCTCGAGAGGATCATGTGATATATCACTAAGGAGAGAAGTCACCTCGGTCTCGAGAGCTCTAGCTCGTGCTCTAGTCATGGGTCCTCTTGGTGCTTGGTTAGACGATGGAAGGTCCATGGGGATGACCGAAGGATGCTCC
>NC_041391.1:349355899-349381624 GCF_002162155.2 Triticum dicoccoides
CTCGGATCGAAATCCTCATCACCATGGTACGGGGAGAGATCGGAGACGTTGAAGATGTCGCTCACGTTGTACTTGTCGCGTGGGAGATCGATCTTGTAAGCGTTGTTGTTGTAGCGTGCTAGCACCTTGAAGGGTCCGTCGGCTCGAGGGAGAAGCTTGGACTTGCATTCCTTGGGGAAGCGGTCCTTGTGAAGGTGTATCCACACAAGGTCTCCAATGTTGAATATCATGGGATGCTTGTTGACGTTGAGCTTGGTCGCGAGTCGTTGTACTTGGTGCTCGATGGTGTGTCTTGTATCTTCATGCATCTTCTTGATGTAGCTTGCACGGGCACTTGCTTCGTGGTTGGTGCGCTCTTGTAGAGGAAGAGGTAGAATGTCCAATGGGGACAACGGGTTGAAGCCATAGACGACCTTGAAGGGGGACTTGCCGGTCGTCGAATGTCTTGCACGGTTGTAGGCGTACTCGGCGATGGGTAGACACTCCTCCCACTCCTTGATGTTCTTCTTGATCAACACCTGAATTAGAGTGGGGAGTGTACAGTTCGTCACCTCCGTTTGGCCGTCGGTTTGAGGATGGTATGCGGATGAGAACAAGGGCTTGATTCCGAGCTTGGCGCATAGGGTCTTCCAAAAGTAACTCAAGAACTTGACATCACAGTCGGAGACGATTGTCTTTGGTATTCCATGGAGGCGCAAGATTTCCCTACAAAAGAGATTTGCAATGTGTGAAGCATCGCCTATCTTGTTGCAAGGAATGAAATGTGCCATCTTAGAAAATTGGTCCACAACAACAAACATGGAATCCTTGCCATTTTGAGTTCTAGGCAAACCAAGTACAAAATCCATGATAATGTCTTCCCAAGCTTGATAAGGAATAGGAAGAGGCATGTAAAGACCATGGGATTGAGCTTTAGACTTAGCTTTGCGACATGTAGAGCATCGGGTGGTGAAGCGTGAGACGTCACGGAACATCTTGGGCCAAAAGTAGTTCTTGCAGAGCGTGGCAAATGTCTTGTCGCGTCCAAAGAGTCCCATGAGTCCGCCTCCATGAGCCTCTTGCAAAAGGAGCAAACGAAAAGAAGACTCGGGAATGCATAGTTTGTTAGCTTTCATAAGATAACCATGCTTCATGTAATATTGTTCCCAAGATGTATGCGTTAAACATTTAACATAAGGAGTCACAAAAGATGGATCATTATCATACAAGTCTTTTATGTGCTCAAAGCCAATAACATTCAACTCAAGTTTAGTGACAAGCGTGCATATGCATGAAAGTGCATCGGCAACTACATTTTCCTTACCCTTAATGTACTTGATCACATAGGGAAAAGATTCAATAAATTCACTCCAAGTTTGACCTTTTAAGTACTTTAGAGTTTCATGATCGGTATGGATGACAAACTCATGAGGTCTAAGATAATGTTCCCAAACATGTAGCACACGCACTAAAGCATACAATTCTTTGTCATAGATGGGACAGTTAAGTTGAGCACCCGAGAGTTTTTCACTAAAATTTGCAATGGCTCGTTTTTCTTGCATCAAAACTCCGCCAATTCCGGTACCACTTGCATCACAATGAACCTCAAAAGTTTTCTCAAAGTTGGGCAAAGCAAGAATTGGAGCATGAGTAAACAAAGAGTTGAGCTCATAAAAAGTGGTGGATTCCAAAGATCCCCAAACGAAAGGAGCATTCTTCTTACTCAAAGCATGCAAAGGAGCGGCAATAGTACTAAAATCTTTCACAAAGCGACGGTAAAAACCTGCTAGACCAAGAAAACTACGCACTTGTTGCAAATTCGTGGGTTGGGGCCAAGTTTTGATTGCTTCAATTTTATATTCATCAACATGGACACCCTTGGAAGATACAACAAAACCCAAGAAAACCACTTTGTCAACACCAAATGTGCACTTTTTCATGTTGGCATAAAGACGTTCCTTGCGAAGGGTTTGCAAAACAGCCCTAACATGATTAAGATGCTCTTTCATGGTTTTGCTAAACACAAGAATATCATCGAAGTAAACCACAACAAAGACTCCAATATAAGGGAGAAGCACATAATGCATGAGATGCAAGAAAGTACCGGGTGCCTCTGATAAACCCATAGGCATAACTAACCACTCATATAAGCCAAATTTGGTTTTGAAAGAAGTTTTCCAGTCATCACCCTCTTGAATGTGGATTTGATAATAGCCACTTTTAAGATCAATTTTTGAGAAAAAGTTGGCTCCGCTAAGCTCATCAAGCATATCATCTAAGCAAGGAATGGGATGCCTATAGCGAATGGTAATAGCATTTATAGGTCTACAATCGGAACACAAGCAGAAACTTCCATCTGGCTTAGGCACAAGTATAACCGGAACGGCACAAGGGCTTAGGCTTTCACGTACATGACCGTTGTCGATTAGTTGTTGTACTTGCCGTTGGATCTCCTTAGTTTCTTCTGGGTTGACGCGGTATGGAGCTTTGTTTGGTAGGGGCGCTTCGGGGATGAGGTCGATTCGATGCTCAATGCCTCGTAGAGGAGGTAGACCTGGAGGTAGCTCATTGGGGACAACATCTTGAAATTCCTGCAAAAGAGATTGAAAACTAAAGGTAGCTCGTGAGAGGTGTTAGTTTTTGGTTCCCCATCCTTGCACACAAGGACAAACTTCGTAACACTCGATGGGTTCTCACACACTTCTCTCATCTCACTTTTTGTGGCAAATAGGACTAAGTTTTTATCTCTAGGCGAAGAGGCGCTCAAGTTTGGCTTGTGGCTCTCACTCACTTTTGGGTGGATCACTTTCTCACTCTTCTCTCCATGATGGGTGGCTTGCTTGTCAGCTATCACTTGACTAGGAGACATAGGTTGTAGCACATATTCCTTCCCTTTCATCTTGAAGCTATAGTGATTGGTGCGCCCATTATGGATGACACAATGGTCGAATTGCCATGGACTACCAAGAAGGAGGTGGCAAACTGTCATGGGGACCACATCACACTCCAAAGTGTCTTCATATGCACCAATTTTGAAGGAGACTTGGACCGTATGCTCAACTCGTATAGTGCCGGAGTCACTTAACCATTGAACCTTGTAGGGGTGCGGGTGCTTCCTCTTGACAAATTGAAGCTTGTAGCATAATTCTTCGCTTGCTCAGTTGTGGCAACTACCTCCATCGATGATGACCTTGACGGACCTTCCATTGATGCCGGCCTTTGTGTGGAAGATGTGGCATTGTTAGTCTTCTTCTTGTTGATGTTGAAGAGTCAAGACCTTGGAGACAACAAGAGCGGGGCTCGAATCCTCATCTCAAAAGACTTGATCATCTTCATCCTCATTAACGCGCTGGTGCATGGCTACTTGCCTAAGAGCTTCCATCTCCTCATCACTCATTGAGTCATAGGTGCCATCGTTGTTGAGGATCATGGTGCGCTTGTTTGTGCATTCATAGGACTTGTGCCTCGGCCGTCGCAAGTGAAACACTTGGAGGAGCTTGTCTTGACGGTCTCATCAGTCGGAGTAGATGAAGAAGCATGCGGCTTGAAGTTGCTTGTAGTAGGAGGAAGATGACTTGAACTTGCCGAAGTTTTCTTGTAACTTGACTTGTCGTCGTTGCTTGGAGAATGCTTGGTTGGAGTAGATGTTGGAGGAGTTGTTGAAGCTTGATTGTTCGAGAAGCCTTAGGTCTTGGATGAGTACTTGGCGTACTTGAAGTCATCTTGCACTTGACGTTCCACCTTGGTCGCTTGATGCACGAGCTCAATGAGGTTGGAGTAGGGTTGGAAGTCGGCGATCTTCTTGATGGGATGATTGAGTCCATTCAAGAATCATGCCATAGTTTGCTCATCATCCTCCGTGACATTGGCTCGAATCATGGCAATCTCCATTTCCTTGCAGTATTCTTCAACACTCTTTGTTCCTTGCTTGAGGAGTTGTAGCTTCTTGAAGATATCATGGTTGTAGTAGGTTGGCACAAAACGTGCTCGCATGACATCCTTCATTTGAGCCCAAATGGTGATTGGAGGTTCACCTCTTGCTTGTCGGCGCTCAAGGACTTGTTCCCACGATATGAGCACATAGTCTTGGAACTCAAGTGATGCCATAGAGATCTTCTTCTCTTCCTCATAGTTGTGCAAACGAAAGATTTTGTCGACCTTCAATGCCCATGAGAGGTACTCTTCCGGATCATTGCTTCCATTCAACTTGGGCATTGTGAATTTGAGATTGCCATAGTGTTGCTCTTCATTGTGTTGTTGGCGATGGTGATGATGACGCCCTTGACGGTGAGGGTAATCGTCCTCATGTTTCTCTTGGCGTGGAGGAAGTCCATGATCAACTTGCTCTTGTTGAACTTGAGGTTGAGGTGGAGCTTGACGAGCTTGTGAAGGTGCTTGTGGAGCTTGACGTTGCACACACGGTTGGTAGTTCCTCTCTTGGATTTCTTCTCGAAGGGCTTCCTCTTGATTGCGCCGTTCGTGATTGCGGTCGGCAATAGCTCGACTTGATTCTTGAAGGGCACGTTTCGCCTCAAGAGCTTGCGCTTTTCGTTGTTGTTGTTGAAGACGTGGAGCCTCGGCGTCTTGTTCCTCTTGGTGTAGACGCGCTCGTTCTTCTTCTTGGCGACGAAGACATTGTCGTTCTTGAGCTTGAGCAAAAGCGACTTGGTTTGATATAGGACGAGGGACTTGCTCATCGGCTTGCTCTTGGGACTGCTTGTCGTGTAGCGGGTTGCGAGATGCATGACGGCCTTGACGTGCGGCTCGTCGAAGAGTGTTTGATGACGGTGAACTTGAGCCAGAGAAGGAGTCTTTGGAGTGTCGACTTGAGTGGCTCCGTCTTGAGTATGACGATGTAGAAGGAGGCCGGTTCACCAACAAGCCGCAGATCTCGTCCATTCTTGCATCATTCTCTTTCTTGTGCGTGTCGAGCTTGTTGTCGAAGTAATGTCTTGTACGTTGCTCGGAGAGTCGCAAGTCGGTGGCGAGGTTGTCGATGCGGTCGTTCATTGCTTGTTGCTCTTGATGCAACGCTCGTTGTGCACCAAAGAGGTGGCTCTTGGTGACGTATGATGACATGTTGTCATCTTGCTTGATGAAGAGTGGGTTTGTAGAAGTACTCGACCTATCCATCATTCCAAGCAAAATGTGAGTGGTAGAAGGAGAAGAACTTATACCAATGTACCTTGACCGATGTGGATGATGAATCAAGTTCACTCAAATGCGGACAATGAAATAGCACTATTGGTAGCAATTCTTGTCGGTTCTCACACCTACACAAGTAAAAGCTTATGGTGGAGCTTGGTTAGGATGGTGGCACAAAATTTGATGCAATTGAAAGAGAGATTCAATAATGTTGGAAAAGATTCACAAATTTGCAAATGCAACAAGTAGACCAAGCAAGTAGGGGTACACAGAAACACACGCGCAAATAGATAAATGGGATTGTGCAAACCAAAAGTGAGCCAAAATGTGGAATCCACGAAAATGCTCTTGTTGCACAATACTAGACAAATGCTAGCACAATTGCACAATAGGCGGATAGGTAACTTGTGCACAACCTACTAGGCAAAAATGCAACGACCTCTATCCCAAGTATGCTATATGTATGGTATTTTGGTGCTATGATCGAAGATGATCGAGTATGACAATCTTAATGTAGTATGATGCTATGGTTCTTGCTTATAAGCTCTTTGCTTATCTTTCCTCTTTGCTTAAAAGCTTTGGTGGCTCTTTCACTTTTGAGCTCTTTTCTCATGCAAAACTTCACGAACCAAGATAGCAATTGTGTATGCGATGACAACTTTGTGACACACAAGTTGATGCCAAGATATGCACCACGGTGGTATGGTATGTATGCTATGGAGGATGATCACTAATGTGCACAAGTCACGTTGCCAGCAATACTCAATGGCTAGTCTCGATGGGTATCTACGCAAAAGTAAGGACATGTGGGTTATCAATGCAATTGCAAGGTATGACCAAGATGTCGTCGAGGTTACCGTCCTTGGCGATGATGAGTAGTCGATGGAGATGAGCGATGGTGATGGTGACGTCAAACTGTACCTATATAGCCGAAGCACAATAGGACACGGGAACCACAACCCAAAATCTCAAAGACCAAAACATGTCAAAATCGACATAGGAGGTAGCGTGAGCGGTGGTGGTGTTTGTTGAAAGCGGTGGGGGTATGCGGAAGTAAGCGTGGGCACCGGGGCAAACTTGGCAAAAGTATGCGGAAATGGGCGCGGGGAATGGAGTTGCTGCTCCCAGGGGCCGGATGTCCAGGCCAGCGGCTGGATGTCCGGGACGCCGGATGTCCGGTAGACACGGGGCGGATGTCCGGGCTCTCGATCGGGGACGAACACGATGAACTCCACGGGAAAAATTGCAACTCCGGGGGAAAAATTCGGACGAATTGGTTGATGGAAATCGCGGGAGAGATGGGGAAAAGCTAGATCAACTCGATGCAAAGCAGATACGTTGATCAAATCCAACAAAACTTCATCACACTAACAAATCACAAAAAAAAAATTGGGGCTATTTTTCGTGGGGATTTTCGGATTTAGGACGAAAACAATAAAATCAAGCTAAAAACACGGGGTAGGGGCTCCAAAAACATGATCAACATGGCTCTGATACCAAGATGATGTAGGGCGGAACCCTAGGGGGCCGATCTTTCACGTTTGGAGTGGATCCTACGGGGGAACACGAGGAACGCGGGGAAAACACAAGGGAAACCATGGGTAGAAACGAGAGAATCACTCAACCGACAAGTAATCTATCACACAAGGGCTAGATCACCAAAAGCATAAGGTAACACATGATCCAAAATCAACAAAGGAAGGATACAAAGGGAACCGTTCTTCTCCGTGAGGAGGTCTTGATTGTCTTCTCCGGATGGAGGCCTTGAATCTGAATGGATCTTCTCCTAAGAGGCATGATCCCTCACGGGGAGTAGATCCGGTACGGATGAGCAGAGCTCTATCTCTAAATGAGCTATCACAATGCTAACCCTAAAACGTAGGTGGGGATGGAGTATATATAGTTTAGGGGCAAAGGGGCACATGGCCTCAGCCCAACACGCACGCACAGGCACTGGTAAGGCCGGACGTTCGGGCGTCGGGCCGGAGGTCCGGTGGCTCGCGAGGGGCCGGATGTCCGGGCTGAGGGGCCGGATGTCCGGTTTGGCGTAGATGGCTGTTCTGCTCTCTGGATGGGCGACACCGGATGTCCGCCCGGAGGGGCCGGATGTCCGCTGCCTTGGGAGGCGCCGGATGTCCGGGGCGATCGCCGAATGTCCGGGCTGACGGGGCAAGCTTCTGTGCTCCCTGGACGCCGGTGCCGGATGTCCGGGATTTTGGCCGGATTTCCAAATTGGTTTCGAGCCCCAGCTACATAGAAATATGGAAGCTTATATGGATGAAATAGTGGTCAAAACCAAGGACAAAGCAACACTTGTGCAAGATCTGGAGGAAACATTTGGGAACCTACGCAAGATCAACCTCAAATTGAACCCTGAGAAGTGTGTCTTCGGTGTCCCGTCCGGCAAGCTTCTAGGGTTCTTTGTGTCCCAGCGCGGGATTGAAGCAAACCCAGATAAGATCAAGGCCATCGAGCAAATTTAGGCACCCAAACGGATCAAGGACGTGCGTCGGCTCACTGGCTGCGTTGCTACCATGAGCCGGTTCATCTCCAAGTCCGCGGAGCGTGCCCTTCCTTTCTTCAAGATCTTGAAGAAGGTGGGGCCAGTGGAGTGGACTCCAGAGGCCGAGGCCGAGGCCGAGGCGAGGCCGAGACCTCTCCTCTACCCCAGTGTTGGTCGCGCCCAAACCACAAGAACCGTTGTTGCTTTATCTAGCAGCAACAAATCAGGTGGTTAGCGCCGCACTAGTGGTGCAAAGAGAGGTCGACGAGAAGGCAGCGGCAGCGGCAGAGCCAACAGATGGCAAGCCGAAACCCTCTCCAGCAGGGCTCGATCCGGGCAAGACTGTGTCCCCGGCAGGGGCTAACGCCAGCGCGACAGGACCAACGCGACCGGGTGAAGAGGCGCAGAAGAAGAAAATGGTGCAGCACCCAGTGTACTTCGTTAGCTCCCTCTTGTAGGGGGCTAGGTCGAGGTACTCAGGTGTGAAAAACTTGCTATTTGGCCTCCTTATGGCTTCGAGGAAGCTGCGCCATTACTTCCAAGCGCACGAGATCACGGTGGTCACCCACCTCCCATTGCAACGAATACTGCACAACCAAGATGCAACGGGGAGGATCGTGGAATGGGCCCTGGAGCTGTCAAGTTTCGGTTTGAAGTTTGAAAGCACCTCGATGATTCAGAGCAGAGTCTTGGCAGAGTTTGTTGCGGAATGGACCTCGACGCCCGACGAAGAGGTACAGGAGACCACTCTCCCCACAAGGAAACGAGCTGCAACTGGATCATGTACTTTGATGGTGCCTTCTTGCTGCAAGGCGCCCGTGCTGGTGTGCTGGTTGTCGCACCCACCGGAGAGCACCTCAAGTATGTCATCTAGATGCACTTCCCCCAGGAGATGTCAACCAACAACACCGCCGAGTACAAGGTTTTGCTTGCCGGTCTCAGGATCGTGGCAGACCTCAGAGTTAAGAAGCTCATCATCAGGGACGACTCACAGCTTGTCGTCAGGCAGATCAACCAATATTATCAAAGCCCATTGATGGAAGATTACGTAGATGAGGTGAGGAAACTGGAGGAGCGCTTTGACGGTATACAAGCGGAGCACGTCCCCCGGGCGAAGAACAACATCGCCGACTACCTGTCAAAGTGTGCTGCCCTCAAGCTACCTATGGAACCAGGTACTTTTGTGCTTCAGTTAACCTAACCATCTATTGAGCCGTCAACCGGGCAGAACAAGCGGAGGAAGCTGGGCCCCGGCAAGTACTTCCCCACCGAGCTCCCCGGAGCCGCCGGCGAAGATGTTGCCGTGGATGCCGATCTTGCCGCAGGGCGACCGACTCTGGCAGGACCCCATGTCACGACCGTGGAGGCGGTCGCTCCCGTGGCAGAAGAGATGCCTTTGGTCCTTGTCGTCGAGCCACAGGCTCTAGCATGGGCGCAGCACACAGTCCGATTCCTTCAAAAAGGAGAGCTTCCTGAGGAGCAGGAAGAGGTAGAAAGAGTAGCCCGCCGGTCTGCTCTGTACCAATTCGTTGATAACGTACTGTACAGAAGAAGACCGAATGGGGTGAAATTGATGTGCATCTCCCGGGAGGAAGGACTAAAGCTGTTGGCAGAGATACATGGAGGCATATGTGGCTCCCACATAGGGTCGAGGGCCCTCGCAGGCAAGGCCTTCCGGCAAGGTTTCTTCTGGCCCACCGCCCTCCAGGATGCGACGACACTAGTAACCAAGTGTGAAGCATGTCAGTTCCATTCGAAGAAGCTCCATCAACCAGCTAAAGCCCTTCAAACTATCACTCTCTCCTGTCCCTTCTCGGTCTAGGGGATCGACATATTGGGCCCTTTCCCCTATGCTGTTTGGGGCTTTGAGTACTTGTATGTCGCAATCGACAAGTTCACCAAGTGGCCAGAGGTGGAAGCAGTGAGGAAGATGACACCGCAGTCAGCCATCAAGTTCTTCAAAGGACTAGTGTGCCATTTTGGGGTGCCCAACAGGATCATCACCGACAACAGCACACAGTTCACAAGCCATGCCTTCATGCAATACATTGAGGATCTCGGCAGTAGGGTTTGTTTTGCTTCCGTGGCACATCCACGGAGCAACGGCCAATCAGAGAGAGCAAATGCTGAAGTCCTGCGAGGCTTAAGAACGAAGACCTTTGACAGGCTGCGCAAGAGTGGAAGGCACTAGATTGATGAGTTGCCGGTGGTTCTTTGGTCGATCAGAACGACAATAAATCGAGCCACCACCAGACACCCTTCGCCTTGGTTTACGGGGCAGAAGCAGTTCTCCCCACAGAACTCATATATGGGTCACCTCGAGTGCTCGCTTATGATGAGCTTGAGCAAGAGTGATTGCGGCAGGATGACACGATGCTCCTTGAGGAAGATTGTCTCTGGGCGGCTGTGAGAGGAGCACGCTACCAGCAAGCTTTGCGCCGCTACCATAGCCGCAAGGTTCATGCCTGGAGCTTTGAGGAAGGCGACCTTGTTCTTCGGCACATTCAGTCGGCCAAGAATTCCAACAAGTTGACGCCAAAGTGGGAAGGCCCTTATCGTGTAATGCGAGTCACCAGGCCCGGCGCAGTCCGACTGGAGACCGAAGATGCCATTCCAGTGAGCAACTCCTAGAACATCGAGCATCTCCGCAAGTTTTACCCATAAGGCGCGGCTGCCGGGCCTCCTGGCCAGCCACTCTTTTGTACAAGCCTTGCCGGCAAGGCATGTAACCCTTTGTACAAAGCCAGGCGCAGACCCTGAGAAGAAATAAATGAAGCGCTAGCGCCCTAAGTTATAGCATGCATGCTAGGTTGAGTCTCTTCCTTGGTTAGGGTTGATAGTGCTTGGCAGCGGCTAACCCCTACCTTAGAGGTCAAGTGCGCGTCTTTCTGTCCTTCTCTGTCTTCTTTGGTTCGCAGGACACATAAATATCCTTGCCGGGCTATTTTGGAGAAAAGGGGACGGACCAGCATCCAAGCCCCGGCGAGCCAAAGTTGCCGGGGGCTACAAGAGCAAGGATCCATCCACGGCAAGCCAAGGTTGCCGGGGGCTGCAGATCCAGATAAGTCTTCCATCCTCTATCATGCATTTTGTTATGGACTGAGGTATGTGAAACCTTGTTTCATCCTTAGGCTACCGTACTCCCTCCATTCCGGACCCTCGGACTCACCTCCTGGGAAAGGAAACGAGGGGCCTAAGCCCACCGCATCCCTGCCTACGCCAAGGGCGTGAGAAAGGTCAAGCGAAGTGGGGGGACGGCGAGGCCTGTTGCCAGGCGAAAAAACGTTTATCTTAAAAGTGACAAGGATTCACTCCTTGTCGTGGGCTCCACCTACGAACGAAAAAACCCGGCAAACATCCCTTTTTCATTAATAAACATCCCGCACAGGTACAGTCCATACGAAATGGAAAATATGAACAAAGGGATTACAAGTTCTAAAGTTAACAAAGGCCCGAAGGCTTACAAGACTAAAAAGATATAAGGTGCCCGTAATCCCTTTCTTGTCCCTCTCCTCAGGAAATGGAACAAGAAAGCAGAAGGGCAAAAAGCGCCTAGGCAAGCTACGAGTGGCAGAAGACACCAAGAGAACATCTCGGTGGCCGTCCAAGGGCTGGATGGTGATTGCGGCGCCGGAGACAGAGCTCGAAGATGAGGCGGCAGGTCATCAATACACGACGAAGGCGTCGGTGCCTGCGTACTCCGACTTGACGGCCTTGCCGCCTGCCCTCTTCCTCTTCTGCAGCCTCCCAACGCCAGCCGCCCAAGGAGATGACCCCGAGAAGTTCAAGGAGCCGGCGACACGGATGATGGGGTCGCCGGTGCCGCTCGGAGCTGCGCCCGACACCTAGTCGGACCCGTCATCCTGCCGCCTGCTGCCCTCATCATCACTGCTGTTGTGTTCCTTGCCACTCTCGCTTGAGGAGGAATCTTCGTTGTCGGAGGAGCTCTCCACGCAACACCACACGCGAGTCCCGAAGTGCCCGAAGATCTTGACGAAGAGGAGGCCACCCTCCATTTGTTTGAAATGGAGAGTGAGCCCATCCGTCAAGTTGTGGAGGCGAGCAAAGGTCTTCCACTCTCGGTGGAGATACATGACGTGAGGGGCGGGGAACTCGTCGTCGGACCATGTGCCGCTATTCCCGCAACCCCTCATATGCAGCCGCAACGCCTGCGGCGGATCTAGCTCCATCTCCCGCACAAATGGGGTCGGGAGGCAAAGGCGACGACGCGGGGGCTGGCGCAGCCTGACGAAGAACTCACAAGGATTGTCCCTGGCGTGGCCCTCCATCGGAAGAGGGGCTGCCGGCGGAGGCAAGGCTGACCTGCCGCCCCATCCTCCTCTCCCTCGAGCACCACAAAGACCTCGACCTCGCCCCCTCCCCCTTCCCCTAGCAGCCGACTCCGCCACTACGAGCTCTTGGGGAGGAGCGACGTGCTGCCTGGCCGAAACCCTCGCCCCCACCGATGATGCATCGCCACGCCCCCTCGCCATGGCAGAAGAAGAAAGAAAGCAGGAATGGAGAGAGCCGATGGCGAAGAGTTGAGAGGCACCGTTCCTCCCGCTCCCTGGCGAGGCTCGGCCACCCCCTCTCGGCCAATTCGGCTCGTTTAAATGACAGCAGGCGGGCCCGTCGACCGCCCTCCCTGCTCCACTGAAGACGCGTGGGAATCAACCCGCGCGCGCGTGACTTCCCACGTCCCGCGCGCCTGTCGTTCGCTCTGTGTTATGCATGCAGCGAACGTGGCGCAAGAGGCGGGCGCAGTAGGATGCATGGAACGACGGTTCCCAAGCGGGGGCAGTAAATGGGAAGCGGCCCTGCGGTCTCGAAGAGACACGCAAGCCGCCTCTTTACAGTCCACCACAAGGTGACGCCAGCTTGCTTCTGTCATGCACGCGCATGACCCCCACGTCGCGCGTTCAACACGGGTCGTGGGGAAACGCAGCAGACGGAACAGTGGCCGCGGTAAAAATCTGCCCCAACTGCTCGCGCACCGTTCTGGGCCTGGCCCAACAACATGCTGCGCTTATGTGTGGCCCAGGCCCGGGGGCTCCTGTCAGTATACAAAAATAGGGGCTCTCCTTTTGACCCCTTTACTTGTGCACGGGCAGTCAGAGCCTCCCGCCACGGCCACGCATAATAGGGCAGGAAAGGGAAGCTGGGGAGAAGCCAAAGGCACAAGGCAGACAAAGCAACGACAAGGACCATGGCCACAAAGATCGAATGGGCGAAGCAGGTCTCCCCGGCAAGGACCCTTGCCGGGGCAGCCTCAGCAGCCTCGGCAAGACCCTTGCCGGGGCAGCTCGCCCACACCAGCTGAGTGAGCCACCCTTGATCCCACGAAACGTCAGACAAACACGTTGAGGCAGGGCTCGGGAGACACCTCCGTGGAGGCATGCAGATCTTTGTGAAGACATAAGATGAAAAAGATCAAATGACGATGGGGAGGCAACCATCCTCACCGAAGAAACCCACAAGACCCCCGGCAAGATCCTTGCCGGGGAAGCCAGCGCGCCATGGCAAGACCCTTGCCGGGTCACCTGGCAAGACCCTCGCCAAGCGCACCGGCAGGGCCACTGCCAGGCCCGCGCCAGCCAAGTCTTCGCCGCCGTTTGCATGCAGCTGCCGACCCGACCAGCTGGGCAGGGACCTGCATGGCAACATGCAGCCCTTCATGGAGGCTCCACCATCGTGCCACCTCAGCTGCCTGCCTGCCTACATGGCACCGCATGCATCACTGGCCAAGGCGCATGTCGAAGCGAGAAGGAGCGGCGACGGACGGGACGGGCCTTGCCCCCGTCCCCGATAAAGCAAAGGGACACCTAAGCCTCGCATTAAATGCGCTTTGTCATGTAATGCCAGCGATAAGCTCACAACGCTGTAGCACTTTCCACCGCCTGTGTGCCACTGTGGCAACACCTTTCACCTATAAAAGGAGGCCCATAGCGCACGAGAAACGGATTCATCTCTTTGGAACCTCGCAGCACCTAGAGCCAGTTCGAGAGCTCAAGAACACTAATACATCCACCAAAGCAGGATCGTAGGGTTTTACGCATCTTTGCAGCCCAAACCTCGGTAAATCCCCCTTGTGTCGTCTACTAGTCCCGCTCTTCTCACGATCCCCGCGCCCCGCAACCGTAGAAGGGATTCCAGTGATCCCATAGGTGTCGTTTCCCACCGACACATTGTACCCAACTTTGTTGACCGACCATCGGCTTCAACCTCCTCGGCCCATAGCCTGGGAGTGTTTGTCCAATTTTATAAAGCCTTTATGAGGCAAAGATTTATGGCAAACAAGGCAATCCGGCCATACGATTTTATGAACAAAGGTACGTGGAGAGACATGCTATATTACTTTTTAACGTAGGAAACATGTTCCAAAGAAAATAATCCCACTATCGGTTCCTTTCTTTGGGTTTTCATGCTGATCATGATCATGAAACCTCAGCTCCAAGCAATCTGGGAGGAAAAAATTGAGAATTTAGTTTGGGGTAAGTTCCCGAACTCTGTGGTTTTTAGTGAACCTAAGTTTTCACTTCCATCATTGCCGACCAATCTATATCCTTTAAGATGGCTAGCTTTCGGCTTCACCCAATCTGAGGTACTAAATCGGATGACCCGGTAGTAAGAATGACAGAGGTCCTCCATTTACCGCCTAGCCAAACAATTGGGAACGTAGGGGTAAGCACAAGAGACAGGCAACCCGACAGTCAATTTGAGTTGTCAATTCAACCACACCTGGATAACTTAGTATCTGCAGCAAAGTGTTTAGTAGCAAAAGTGGTATGACAGTAATAGTAACGGTAGCAAAAGTAAAGATAAATGTTTTTGGGTTTTTGTAGTAGTTGTAACAGTAGCAACGGAAAAGTAAATGAGCAAAGCACAATATGTGAAAAGCTCGTAGGCAATGGATCAGTGATGGATAATTATGCCGGATGTGATTCCTCATGCAATAGTTATAACATAGGGTGATATAGAACTAGCTCCAGTTCATCAATGTAATGTAGGCATGTATTCCGTAAACAATCATACGTGCTTATGGAAAAGAACTTGTATGACATCTTTTGTCCTACCCTCCCATTGCAGCGGGGTCCTTACGGAACCTAAGGGATATCAAGGCCTCCTTTTAATAGAGAACCGGAACAAAGCATTAACACATAGTGAATACATTAACTCCTCAAACTACGGTCATCACCGAGAAGTATCCCGATTATTGTCACTTCGGGGTTGTCGGATCATAACACATAATAGGTGACTATAGACTTGCAAGATAGGATCAAGAACACACATATATTCATGAAAACATAATAGGTTCAGATCTGAAATCATGGCACTCGGGCCCTAGTGACAAGCATTAAGCATAGCAAAGTCATAGCAACATCAATCTCAGAACATAGTGGATACTAGGGATCAAACCCTAACAAAACTAACTTGATTACATGGTAAATCTCATCCAACCCATCACCGTCCAGCAAGCCTATGATGGAATTACTCACGCACGGCGGTGAGCATCCCCCTCTCTGGAGCCTCGAACGGACTCCAGATCAGCCCTCCCGAGAGAGATTAGGGCTTGGCGGCGGCTCCGTGTCGTGAAACGCGATGAAACTTTCTCTCTGATTTTTTCTCCCCGAGACGGAATATATGGAGTTGTAGTTGAGGTTGGAGGGTGTCCAGGGGGCCCACGAGATAGGGGGCCGTGCCCTAGGGGGGCGCCCCCCTATCTCATGGACAGGCCGTGGGCCCCCTGGCACTAATTCTTTCGCCAAAAATTCTTATTAAATCTGAAAAGTGCCTCCGTGGATTTCCAAGACATTCCAAGAACTTTTCTTTTCTACACATAAAACAACATCATGGTAGTTCTGCTGAAAACAGCGTCAATCCGGGTTAGTTTCATTCAAATCATGCAAGTTAGAGTCCAAAACAAGGGCAAAAGTGTTTGGAAAAGTAGATACGTTGGAGACGTATCAACTCCCCCAAGCTTAAACCTTTGCTTGTCCTCAAGCAATTCAGTTGATAAACTGAAAGTGATAAAGAAAAACTTTTACAAACTCTGTTTGCTCTTGTTGTTGTAAACATGAAAAGCCAACATTCAAGTTTCAGCAAATATTACGAACTAACCATACTAACAATAACACATAGGTCTCACAATTACTCATATCAATAGCATAATTAGCTAGCGATCCATAATAATAACACTCAGATGACAACACTTTCTCAAAATAATCATAATATGATATAACAAAATGGTATCTCGCTAGCCCTTTCTGAGATCAAGGACTGACAAAACATTGTAATTCATGGTAAAAGAGATCCAGTCAAGTCATACCCAATATAAACCAATAATAATGCAAATGACAATGTGCTCTCCAGCAGGTGATTTTAATAAGAAGGATGATGACTCAACATAAAAGTAATTAGATAGGCCCTTCGCAGAGGGAAGCAGGGATTTGTAGAGGTGCCAGAGCTCGATTTTAAAATAGAGATTGAATTACATTTTGAGCGGCATACTTTTGCTGTCAAGGCAACAATTATGAGATGGCTGTATCTTCCATACTACATGCATTATAGGCAGTTCCAAAACAGAATGGTAAAGGTTTATACTCCCCCAACCACCAACAAGCATCAATCCATGGCTTGCTCGAAACAACAAGTGCCTCCAACATACAACAACCCTGGGGGAGTTTTGTTTAATTATTTTGATTTGCTTTGATCTTTTTGGATCATGGGACTGGACATCCCGGTTGCCGGCCCTTTCTCGTGAATGAGGAGCGGAGTCCACTCCTCTTGAGAAAAACCCACCTAGCATGGAAGATATAGGCAGCCCTAGTTGAAACATGAGCTGCTCGAGCATACAAAACAGAATTTCATTTGAAGTTTTGGAGTTTGGCACATGCAAATTTACTTGGAACGGCAGGTAAATACCGCATATAGGTAGGTATAGTGGACTCATATGGAACAACTTTGGGGTTTAAGGAGTTTGGATGCACAAGCAGTATTCCCGCTTAGTACAGGTGAAGGCTAGCAAAAGACTGGGAAGCGACCAACTAAGAGAGTGACAACAGTCGTAAACATGCATTAAAATTAATTCACACCAAGTACAAGCATGACTGAGATATAATCTACCATGAACATAAATATCATGAAGGCTATGTTGATTTGATTCAACTACATGCGTGAACATGTGCCAAGTCGAGTCACTTAATTCATTCAAAGGAGGATACCATCCCATCATAACACATCATAATCATTCTAATAGCATGTTGGCACGCAAGGTAAACCATTATAACTCATAGCTAATCAAGCATGGCACAAGCAACTATAATCTCTAAATGTCATTGCAAACATGTTTACTTCATAATAGCTGACTCAGGAACGATGAACTCATCATATTTCCAAAAACAAGAGAGGTCGAGTTCGTACCAGCTTTTCTCATCCCAATAAGTCCATCATAAATCTTCATTATTGCCTTTCACTTGCATGACTGAACGACGTGTATAATAATAAGAGTGCACGTGCATTGGACTAAGCTGGAATCTGCAAGCATTCAACTCAAGAGAGAAGACAAGTAATATGGGCTCTAAATTAAATAAACAATCATGCATATAAGAGCCACTAAGCATTTTCAATATAGTATTCTCGACCCCCAAAAGAAAGAAAAGAAAAATAAAACTATTTACACGGGAAAGCTCCCAACAAATAAAAGAAGAACAAGAAATATTTTTGGGTTTTCATTTTAATTTCTACTACAGGCAAGGAAATTAAACTAACTATTTTTTTTGTTTTTTCTTAAAGTTTATCAAACACACAAGAAGAAAACTAGAAAAAGAAATTTAAACTAACATGGATAATACAATGAAAGAGTGTGAGCACCGACGACTAGTGTGTGAACATGAATGTAAAGTTGGTGAGAAATACGTACTCCCTCAAGCTTAGGCTTTTGGCCTAAGTTGGTTTAATACCAATGACCGCCTGGCTGATATCCATAAGAATAGCTGGGGTAGTACTGAGATGAAGAGGCAACCGCCTCCTAAGCAGCAGCGTGTTGGCGAGCTGCCTCCATTCCCCTTTCATATTCAGTTGCTTCTTCCTAACATATCTTCCTTTTGCCTGATAATCAAAAAGGTAGGGAGCACGAAGAGTAACAGGGACGACGTTGCGTCTGTTACAGGTTAGTCGATAATGGAGGAATTGTTCATTCCTCTCAAGAAAATGATGATCAAACATAGCTTCTTTATCCAAATAAATAGGAAGTACAATCATGTCCCCCTCTCGTGGAGCTATATTAAGAAAATTAGCCACACGGGTTGCATAAATTCCTCCAAAGATATCTCCCCTTCTACTATTGTTCTACAACCTACGTGCAACTATTGCCCCCAAGTTATAACCTCTATAACCCGACACAACACTCTTGAGGACACAGAGATCAGGGGCACACATGTGACATACTTCGTCCTTACCGTTAATGCATCTACCACTAAAGAGAGCAAAGTAATGTATAGCAGGAAAATGAATGCTCCCTATGGTAGCTTGTGTTACGTACCTAGATTCTCCCACAGTAATACTAACAAGAAAATCTCTAACTTCAGATTTGGGAGGATCATTAACATTATCCCACTGCGGGAGTTTGCAAGCAGTTGTGAAATCCTCTAAATCCATGGTATAAGATGTATCATAAATATCAAACATAACACTAGGAGAATTACGCGCAGAAATATATTCGAACCTACGCACAAAGGAATCAGTCAATTGATAATATTGAGGACACTTATCTTGTAAGAAGTCCTCCATCTCGGTGTTACGCACATACACGTCAAATTCCTCCTTGAAGCCTGCTTTGACCATAAAATCATCGGATGGCCACTCACAAGCCCGTACATTTGCGTCCCTCGGTAAATTAACATCTTGTTCTCGTATAGCAATCCTTGGCCCTTTCTTTGCCGAGGATCCACCTTGGTACATTCTTCTAAGCATATTTCTTTTTATGAAAATTTCTGAAATTTTAGTAACTTTAAAATATAAGTGAATAAAACTAAACAAGATTGATAACAACTACTCCTACAAGTGCCTAGAGCCTATATCATGCATTGGAATTGCTTGGGACCTCAAAAATTTAACATGCAAGCTCGAGAACATTGTCACCTATGCAGCAAAAATTTTCAATGAATAAAGCACTAGAACAAAAACTAATTGGACCAATGGAGGAGTCACATACCAAGCAACAATCTCCCAAAGCAGTTTTGCGAATGGAGCTTTGAGCTAAGAGATCGAAAATCACAACAAAACGAGCTAGAACTCGGGCTTGAGCTGGATGGGGATTTTTTTGGGTAGAAGATGAAATGTGTGGGTGCTGGCATAAGTGGAGGGGGGCCACCAGGGGCCCACGAGACAGGGGGGCGCACCCTATAGGGGGGGCGCGCCCTCCTCTCTCATGGCCTGGTGCTTGCCCCTCCTGCAGTGTTTTCAGTGCCTAAAATCCTCAAATATTCCAGAAAAAATCATACTAAATTTGCAGGGCATTTGGAGCACTTCTATTTTCAGACTATTCTTTAATGCATGGATAATTCAGAAAACAGACGGATAATGCTATTTTTGCTTTATTTATTCTAAATGACAGAAAGTAAAAAGAGGGTACAGAAGGTTGTGCCATCTAGTTTCATCCATCTCGTGATCATCAAAATGAGCCCATTAACAAGGTTGATCAAGTCTTGTTAACAAACTCATTCCGAATAACACGGAACCGGAGAAATTTGGAATAACACTAAGTTACCTCAACGGGGATATGAAAATCCCCAACAATAAGAATATCATACTTTTTCTTGACAGTAGGGAGAGGAAATTCAAAACCTCCAAAAATGATAGTTGGAACTTTTTCAATAGAATTTATACTATGAACTTGAGATTGTTTCCTCGGAAAGTGTACCGTATGCTCATTACCATTAACATGAAAAGTGACATTGCCTTTGTTGCAATCAATAACAGCCCCTGCAGTATTAAGAAAAGGTCTACCAAGGATAATAGACATACTATCGTCCTCAGGAATATCAAGAATAACAAAGTCCGTTAAGATAGTGACATTTGCAACCATAACAGGCACATCCTCACAAATACCGACAGGTATAGCAGTTCATTTATCAGCCATTTGCAAAGATATTTCAGTAGGTGTCAACTATTTCAATTCAAGTCTACAATATAAAGAGAGAGGCATAACACTAACACCGGCTCCAAGATCACATAAAGCAGTTCTAACATAATTTCTTTTAATAGAGCATGGTATAGTTGGTACACCCGAATCTCCAAGTTTCTTTGGTATTCCACCCTTAAAAGTGTAATTAGCAAGCATGGTGGAAATTTCAGCTTCCGGTATCTTCCTTTTATTTGTGATGATATCCTTCATATACTTAGCATAAGGATTTACTTTAAGCATATCAGTTAAGCGCATAAGAAAATAGGTCTAATCATTTCAGCAAAGCGCTCAAAATCCTCCTCATCCTTTGACTTGGATGGTTTAGGAGGAAAGGGCATGGGTTTCTGAACCGAAGGTTCTCTTTCTTTACCGTGCTTCCTAGCAACAAAATCTCTCTTATCATAATGTTGATTCTTTGATTGTGGGTTATCAAGATCAACAGCAGGTTCAATCTCTACATCATTGTCTTTGCTAGGTTGAGCATCAACATGAACATTATCATTAACATTATCACTAGGTTCATGTTCATCACCTGATTGAGTTTCAGCATCGAAAATAGAAATATCATTGGGATTCTCAGGTGTGTCTATAGTAGGTTCACTAGAAGCATGCAAAGTCCTATCATTTTTCTTTTTCTTCTTTTTAGAAGAACTAGGTGCGTCTAAATTATTTCTCTGAGAATCTTGCTCGATTCTCTTAGGGTGGCCTTCAGGATACAAAGGTTCCTGAGTCATTCTACCAGTTCTAGTAGCCACTCTAACAACAAAGTCATTTTTATTATTCAATTCATCAAGCAAATCATTTTGAGCTTTAAGTACTTGCTCAGCTTGAGTAGCAACCATAGAAGTATATTTTCTAACACGGTGAAGTTCATCTTTAACTCTAGCCAGATTATCACCTACGCGTCCTATCTCGAAAGCATTATTGTTTAACTCTCTACCAACATAAGCATTAAAACTTTCTTGTCTAGCCATAAATTCATCAAATTCATCTAAGCATGGGCTATGAAATTTAGTAGAGGGTATTTCAACTTTATCATATCTATAGAGAGAATTTACCTTTACTACCTGTGCCGGGTTATCAAGACAATATGGTTCTTCAGGCGGTATATTCAGACCATGTATTTCTTCAATAGGTGGTAAATTCTTAACATCTTCAGCTTTAATACCTTTTTCTTTCATTGATTTCTTTGCCTCTTGCATATCTTCAGGACTGAGAAATAATACACCTCTCTTCTTCGGAGTGGGTTTAGGAATAGGCTTAGGAGTTGGCTCAATTGGTTCAGAATTACTTTAGGAACTGGCTCGGGAAGAGTCCAATTATTTTCATTAGTCAACATATTATTCAATAGTATTTCAGCTTCATCGACTGTTCTTTACCTGAAAACACAACCAGCACAACTATCCAAGTAGTCCTTGGAACCATGGGTTAGTCCATTATAAAAGATATCAAGTATTTCATTTTTCTTAAGAGGATGATCAGGCAAAGCATTTAGTAACCGGAGAAGCCTCCCCCAAGCTTGTGGGAGACTCTTCTTTGATTTGCACAAAATTATATATTTCCCGCAAGGCAGCTTGTTTCTTATGCGCAGGGAAATATTTAGCAGAGAAGTAATAAATCATATCCTGGGGACTACGCACACAACCAGGAGCAAGAGAATTATACCAAGTCTTAGCATCACCCTTTAATAAGAACGGAAATATCTTAAGGATATATAAATAGCGAGACTTCTCATCATTAGTAAACAGGGTAGCTATATCATTCAGCTTGGTAAGATGTGCCACAACAGTTTTAGATTCAAGGCCATAAAAAGGATCAGATTCAACTAAAGTAATAATATCAGGATTAACAGAGAATTCATAATCCTTATCAGTAACACAAATAGGTGAAGTAGCAAAAGCAGGATCAGATTTCATTCTAGCATTAAGAGACTGCTGCTTCCATTTAGCTAATAATTTCTTAAGATCATTTCTATCATTGCAAGAAAGAATTTCCATAGCAGCTGTTTCATGCATAACATAACCCTTATGAACAACAGGTAATACATAATCATTGGGGGACCTTCGTTATCACTATCATCAGTAATAGGATCTTCAGTAATTTCATTCCCCCTAAATCTAGCAAGTTGTTCATAAAGAAATTCACCTAATGACAAAGTAGTATCACGCACAGAAGTAGTTTCATCATGCCTAGCAGAAGTGGTATCATCAATAACATGCGACATATCAGAATTCATAGCAGCAGTAGGTTTACGTGTAGCAAGCCTACTGATAACAGAAGGAGAATCTTGTGCAAGGCTAGATGACAGTTCCTTACCTCCCCTCGTAGTTGAGGGCAAAATAGTAGTTCGATCGTCTTTCAAGTTCTTCATAGTGATCAACAGATATAAATCCCAAGTGACTCAGAGAATAGAGCTATGCTCCCCGGCAACGGCGCCAGAAATTAGTCTTGATAACCCACAAGTATAGGGGATCGCAACAGCTTTCAAGAGTAGAGTATTCAACCCAAATTTATTGATTCGACACAAGGGGATCCAAAGAATATTCTTCAGTATTAGCAGTTGAGTTGTCAATTCAACCACACCTGGATAACTTAGTATCTGCAGCAAAGTGGATAGTAGCAAAAGTGGTATGATAGTAATAGTAACGGTAGAAAAAGTAAAGATAAATGTTTTTGGGTTTTCGTAGTAGTTGTAATAGTAGCAACGGAAAAGTAAATGAGCAAAGAACAATATATGAAAAGCTCGTAGGAAATGGATTAGTGATGGATAATTATGCCGGATGCGATTCCTCATGCAATAGTTATAACATAGGGTGATATAGAACTATCTCCAGTTCATCAATGTAATGTAGGCATGTATTCCATAAACAATCATACGTGCTTATGGAAAAGAACTTGTATGGCATCTTTTGTCCTACCCTCCCGTTGCAGCGGGGTCCTTACGGTAACTAAGGGATATTAAGGCCTCCTTTTAATAGAGAACCGGAACAAAGCATTAACACATAATGAGTACATGAACTCCTCAAACTACGGTCATCACCGAGAAGTATCCCGATTATTGTCACTTTGGGGTTGTCGGATCATAACACATAATAGGTGACTATAGACTTGCAAGATAGGATCAAGAACACACATATATTCATGAAAACATAATAGGTTCAGATCTGAAATCATGGCACTCGGGCCCTAGTGACAAGCATTAAGCATAGCAAAGTCATAGAACATCAATCTCAGAACATATATAGTGGATACTAGGGATCAAACCCTAACAAAACTAACTTGATTACATGGTAAATCTCATCCAACCCATCACCGTCTAGCAAGCCTACGATGGAATTACTCACGCACAGCAGTGAGCATCATGAAATTGGTGATGGAGGATGGTTGGTGATGACGACAGCGACGAATCCCCCTCTCCGGAGCCCCGAACGGACTCCAAATCAGCCCTCCCGAGAGAGATTTGGGCTTGGTGGCGGCTCTGTGTAGTGAAATGCGATGAAACTTTCTCTCTGATTTGTATCTCCCCGAGACAGAATATATGGAGTTGGAGTTGAGGTCGGAGGGTGTCCAGAGGGCCCACGAGATAGGGGGCCTCGCCCTAGGGTGGGCGCCCCCTATCTCATGGACAGGTCGTGGGCCCCCTGGCACTAATTCTTTCACCAAAAATTCTTATTAAATCTGAAAAGTGCCTCCATGGATTTCAAGGACATTCCGAGAACTTTTCTTTTCTACACATAAAACAACATCATGGTAGTTCTGCTGAAAATAGCGTCAGTCCGGGTTAGTTTCATTCAAATCATGCAAGTTAGAGTCCAAAACAAGGGAAAAAGTGTTTGGAAAAGTAGATACGTTGGAGACGTATCAACACGCTCTGTTGAGGTTGGGCAAGCTGCCTCGGCAAGGTCCTTGCCGGGGCTGTGGAGGCTGCCCGGCAAGGGTCTTGCCAAGGAAACCCACCTCACCCTCTTGCTCTTCGTGTCTCTGGTATTTGCTTAGACCATCTTGCGGCTTCGGCCTCCTTCCCTTGCCTTACCAAGTGTGGCCTTGGGCATGGCCCTGATTGCCCGTGCACAGGTAGAGGGGTGCAGAGTAGAACCCCTACTTCTGTACACCGACAGGAGCCCCCGGGCCTGGGCCACACATAAGCGCGACATGTTGTTGGGCTAGGTCCAGAACGATGCGCGGGCAGGCAGGGCCGGCTTTGACCATGGTAACCCTTCGTCCGCTGCGCTTCCCCAAGATTCGCGTTGAATGCATGACGTGGGAGATCGCGCGTGGGGTGACTTCATAAGCATTTCAGATTACTTCATAAGCATTTCATGAGCATCTGCATATGCATATAGATATATAGGATTGCATCCTGCATTCATTCTCACCTGCATGAAGTTACAGGTTCCCACCATGGACTTGGCGTCACCAAAGGAATGAGAAGATTGCCCGGCACTACGATCCCGGCAAGCTAAACAAATAAGTTCTACCTCTTGTCCATTCGTCTTCTATAAGATATAACTTGTGCATTACAAAGCCTTGAAACTCCTTCTAGACTTGGGTGCTCCCATCCCTGGCTTAAACACTGCTTCTGTCAGGGTGGTTGTAGTTGCCTTTGATAAAAGGAAGTTGGCGGGGGGCTAGTCCTTCTGTCTGTAATCCGACAGATAAGGTTCTCCGGCAGACAAAAAGAAGGCCGACAGGATAGCCTGCCAGGGCAAACTTGTTTATTTACACTAAAGAGGCATCTCACCTCTGCATGGACATATACATGCACGAGTGTCCACAAGGTTTATCTTTTTCATTAATATGCCGATACAAGTACAAGCTTTACAAAACACAAACATGGACTTGAGAGATTACATTATTTGAATTAAAATTTTGCAAGTGCCTACAGGTTTAAGATTGAAAAAAGATAAGTGCCCCATAATCCCCTTTCTTGTCCCTCTCCTCCCAGGCACGGCAGGTGAAGGCCAAGAGGACAAGAAAAAGGCATCGGGGAATGCGTCGATGAGAGCATGGCGGAGGAGATCCATCAGCCACCGCCACCAGGGCCAGTAGGGCATGGCAGGGCGAACAAAGCTGCAACCCGAGAGGAACCTGCCGAGGTCCAGCTGGAAGGCTGCTGGAGGAGCCCGGGGCACCATCCCCGCCACTGCATCCAATTCCCCGGCAAATCACGTTGCCGGGGAGGAGATGCGGATGCAGATGATGGTGTTGCCGCTTGATGAAGATGTGTAACGCCCCAGATCCGATGCGCCAGGTGTCTGCCAGTTATTCGTCGTCGTTGCCATGTCATTTGCTTGCGTGTTGCATTTTATCATGTCATCGTGTGCATTGCATTGCATACATGTTCGTCTCATGCATCCGAGCATTTTCCCCGTTGTCCGTTTTGCAATCCGGCGCTCCTATGTCCTCCGGCGTTCCCCTTTTGTCTCCTGTTGTGAGTGGGTGTTAAACTTTCTCGGAATGGCCCGAGGTTTGCCAAGCGGCCTTGGTATAGCACCGGTAGACTGCCTGTCAAGTTTCGTGTCATTTGGAGGCCGTTTGGTACTCCAACGGTTAACCGGGTAACCGTAAAGCCTCCTTCTCTTTGCAGCCCAACACCCTTCCAAAGTGGCCCAAAACCCATCTAACTTCCCTCCATGCTCTCGGTCGTTCGATCACGATCGCGTGGCCGAAAACCGCTTGGACTCTCCTAGCTCCCAGAAATCTATTTATAGCCCCCCTACCCCGAAATCCCGCAGTCCAACCCTAGCCTCGCTCCTCCCCGCGCCGCCGGACACGTCCAACCCGTCCGGACATTGTCCGCCCGTCGTCCCCGGCGAATCCGACGCCGCCACGTCGCCGCCGCCGGTCTCCTCTATCCTCCCCACCGCCGGGGCCCGCCGAGCCCGTAGCGGGCCCGCGCAGGCCCGTCCGCCCA